>NC_051156.1:140951116-141251116 GCF_013339745.2 Dermacentor silvarum
AACTGTCCAAGTCTTTAGTTATTACTTCACTTCTAATGCATTTAACCGACTGTTTCTTGAGCAGCAGCCCACGACGTAGCGCACGAAAACTTATCGGAAATGAATAAGTGTTTACCGCACACGTGGTAGTGGGTTGCAGAGTTGTCCAAGTCTCTCCGATTGATACGCCGGAGCCACTAGTTCTTCGTCGCTCTGTGACCTCTTTCGTATGCTTGCATTGATCGATGATGACTTTTGGGATGCAAAAAAAGCCGACATCGGAGGCGCTCTGATCTCCGGGATTCTTTTTGGTGTGGTTGTTGCAACCAAACACGGCACAGTTGACCATTTTCACTGAAGCCCTACCACAACTCCCGTGCTATCGTACCTCGTTTTCCCCGCGCATACATTCGTCCGGTTGCCGGGCAACCCGAATCATTGCGGAGCAGTCGTTTCGGCGTTGGCGCCATCTCGGGGGCGCCGCCCTGTGAGACCATGAACTTGGACACATTCGCTTACTAACTGAATTAACAAGCATGGTGTCAGCCCGCATAATAGATCACACTCGATGACCGCAGACAACCGCTGTCAAAACGCGGCAGCAGCAGCGATCGAATAAGGTTCGTCGTGTTTGCTCTCCGCCGTGCATTCGCTCTCCGTGAAAGCGCGCGTTCACTCGCACATACGGCGCGCGGCGACGATTTTATCGCCCTTGGACTTTATAGGGAACCTCACGGCGCCGACGGCAGAAATACGCTTGGAGTGTCCATATACCTAGCTGCTATCGCAATAAAATGACGCATAAGAAAAAAAAAACTTGCATCCTCAGTTGCGCAAATTCGTGAAAACGTAATGTAATACCCAGTCTAAAAAACAATTGACTCCAATTGGCTTTTCCAATAGGAATCAACTGGGGCCAATAGGAACCAATTGGAAAATCCTTACTTCCAACTGGTTACGATTGGGTCAGAGGAGAAACCAATTGGAGCCACTTGGAACCAATTGGAAAATCCCTAGTTCCAACTGGTCACGATTGATTCAAAGTGAAACCGTCCAATTGGACTTGGTTCCAACCAAGTGGGAAATCATTACCTTTGAGTCAGGGATGCAACCAATTGAGTCCAACTGGACTTGCCAGTTTAAACCAGCTAGTCCCACCTTACATCCCCAACTACTAAGTCTAATTAGACTACCAATAGGAATAAACTAGAATGTAACCAACTGGAAAATCATATTTTCAGTGTATGAACCCTATATACATGTATATGCATAGCTATATATGCATGCAGTACTATAAGGCTATAGCAAACCTGTTTCTGACCGCTGGAATCCTATTTAGGTTTGCTTTGTCGGGTATATATTGTCGCGATGCACAAAGCTCAGGAGCTTTATTATAGAAGCACCGCGCCGTACTCGGGAGAAGGAACCAGGGAGGCGCCAACAACAAGAATCTCTTCTTCTTCTCTAGATGCCTTCCGGAATCTCGAGCAGCCCAGTCGTCGTCTTTGTCGGCGCCAGGGTGCACTTGTGCACGAATACCGACGCGGCATTACCCTCCCTCGATCCACAGCGAGCATCGTCCCGATGCTGATCAGATCGTGGCGGAAAGACTCGTAGTTGATAGCTTGACGGTGTCCACTTCACTCTGAATGATAAGGCTTCATGCGCACTACGTGCACTACCTCAGGCACCTGTTGACGGCGTTTCGAGCAGCATGAACCATCACCAACCACCTCGTAGGTCACGTCGCTAATACGGCGTAGAACCTTGTATGGTCCGAAGTACCGGCGTAGAAGTTTCTCCGAGAGCCCTCGGCGTCGGACGGGAGACCAAATCCAGACTCTTTCTCCAGGCGTATAAGCGGCAAATTGGTGGCGGAGATTGTAGCGTCGTGCGTCGCGTTCTTGCTGACTAGTTATCCTGACGCGGGCGAGCTGTCGTGCTTCCTCGGCGCGTTCAGTGAAATCTGCGGCATCTGCATCTGAACCATTGCAGTCATGAGGCAGCATAGCGTCAAGCATTGTAGTGACTTCTCGACCATGGACCAGAGCGAACGGCATCATTTTCGTTGTTTCTTGGCGTGCCGTATATTGTATGCGAATGTGACCTATGGTAAGATTGTGTCCCAGTTTTTGTGCTCCACATCGACATACATGCAAAGCATGTCTGCGATGGTCTTGTTGAGGCGCTCGGTAAGCCCATTTGTTTGTGGATGATAGGCCGTCGTCTTCCTATGGGCTGTGCCACTCAGCGTCAGCACAATTCGCAGAAGCTCAGCTGTGAATGCGGCTCCTTTTTCGGTTATGATGATCGCTGGAGCACCGTGTCTGAGGACAATGTTCTCGATAAAGAATCGTGCTGCTTCAGCTGCCGTGCCGCTCGGAATTGCCTTGGTTTCCGCATATCGGGTTAGATAGTCCGTCGCGACTATGACTCGGGTAAGAACGCCCGATACACCCCCCTCCCCCGTCGCTGCGCCATGGAGTATAGGTGAGTTCGCTGCCAGACGCTGACCGTCAGCAGTACGCCGGAAAGCTGTCCGCCTGCGGCGAGCAGTACCCTGGTTCGTTCCTTAGACGGCTGGAAAAAATGTCGCAGTGTCACCCGAAATTAGTAGAGAATGGACTGGATAAACTTTATTTAGGTCCTGCAGGTCGCACTTAGCCAGTAGAGAGCTATACAGAGTAAGGATAGCAGATTTATCGGTTGTATAAACTTGGACACATTCGCTTACTAACTGAATTAATAAGCATGGTGTCAGCGCGCACAAGCAAACATGAATATATCATACCCTCGATGACCGCAGACAACCGCTGTCAAAACGCTGGCGTGAGCAAGCGCGGTTGCAGCAGCGATCGCGAGTGAAGGTTCGTGCGGTCGATCGCTTCAACGGAAACTACATGAGCCACAGAACACCTATATACTGAGCGGCGAAAACACAGCGCATACAAAGGTAGGAGCCGTACGTGTGTGGATCGCTGTCAAGATATGGTGCGCGCGACCACCCGCAACCGTGCTAAGTACAAGTACGCAGTTGCTGGCAGAGTCGAAGCCGCACCCCCTCCCTCCCGCGCTGCCTTCCCGCTTTCCTCCTTTCCCGTGCGAGATTGAGTCGCCAGTCCCCTTGCGCCAGGTCGCAAGATCGCCAGGTCGCAAGAAGAGTTGGTGCCGCAGCACAGCGTTGCATTCCCTCCCTCCCTCCCATCCCCCCACGCTCTTTCGCGCGACGAAAGATGTCGAGTTTCCTCTCGGCCGTGCGTTCGCTCGCGTGAAAGCACGCGTCCCTAGCGTGCTTTCACTCGCACATACGGCGCGCGGCGACGATTTTATCGCCTTTGGACTTTATAGGGAACCTGACGACGACGACCACGGCAGAAATCCACTTGGAGTGTCCATAAAATTGCTATGGCAATAAAAAGCCAACTGATAATGAAGCCAAGGGAAGCATAGATGAAATCCGCTGCTGTGCTTGAAAGTGAAATCTAGAAAGGAACGAAAAAAAGGGAAATGAATGTCGACAAAAGGATACAATGCCGCCGGTGAGAACCTCCGCATAGGCGAGCGTTGTAATACCAATTGTGCTATGACAACGTAAGTGAAGCACATGATAAAAGGATTGATCTACGCTCTTGTAACTTTTTATTTAGGCTGTTTTATTGCGATAGCAATTATATGTACACTCAAAGCGGATTTCTACCGTCGCCGTCAGGTTCTGTATGACGTCATCGACGATGAAAAAATTGTCGCAGTTTCACCCGAAAGGCGAAGCATCAATTGCGATAGCAAATTAGTAGAGAGGTATACGGAGTACGGATAGTATTTTTATCAGCTGTATATAATTAAACTTGGACATGCAGCAGCACCAGCAACGCGCAGAACTGTTCTCGACGCCGTCGGCGTTTTGCCCGCGTTCTCACCGAACGCACGCGGTGTTTTTATATAAATACGCATTATATAAATTCGCGCGACGGAAAAAGTCGCGTTTGCTCTCTATATATGGAAAGGAGGAAAGAGACGCGCGCTTTCGCGGGGAGCGAACGCACGGCGGAGAGCAAACGCGCGTTCTGCGCCGTGCTCCCTGATGTGCTGCAGGAATTAAGCGTCTCTTCACTCCTTTACAATCACCATATATATATATATATATATATATATATATATATATATATATATATATATAGAGAGAGAGAGAGAGAGAGAGAGAGAGCAAACGCGACTTCTTCCGTCGCACGAAAGACCGTGGGGGGATGGGAGGGAGGGGAGGCGACGTTTAGTTGCGGCACCAAATGCATGTTTGTATAAATACTTTGCGAGGCGAGAAGGTGGTAAAGACTTCCGACGCTGCTGCTTTGCGCGTTGCTGGTGCTGCTGCATGTCCAAGTTTATACAGCTGATAAAACTACTCCTTACTCCGTATACCTCCCTACTAATTTGCTATCGCAATTGATGCTTCGCCTTTCGGGTGAAACTGCGACATTTTTTTAACAGTAATAGCGTTCTTTGGCTACTGTGCGCGTTTTCTTGGACGCGGTATCTTGCCCATGGGCGAGAGCAACGCCGGAGCTCTCCCGACAGCTCTCCTCCTTTCCCGCGGCCGCCAGAGTAGGAGAAGAAAAGGGAAGTTGGCCAGACGCCTTCCACGCTGCTTATCGTGCCGCTGGAGATATAGCGAATCGGCTTATACAGCCATCTATACTATTACTACCGCTACAGCTTCGTGAGCTATGGAATTACACTATGAAACAACAAACGCTAGCTAAATATACCCTCACTGCAACAAATATATGCCTTCAAGGGCATTATTCCTTTAGTATTAAACCAAACAGCTTTCTAAAAGCCTCACCGTCCGCCTTTCTCTTCACACAATCATTTATTTTGCCAGCTCTTCATCGCTCATATACATATAGAACAGGTTGTCTAAGGCTTCGAAATTTGCTTTAATGAGTGCAAATGTGCCCTCTCCCGAAGAGTTTGCACAGAGCAAAAAACATGGCTTTGTGCAAAGTACGAAAACCTCTGGTATGCTATGAAATGTGGCTGCAAACATTTGCGTTCGGATATTTGCTTACATTGACAATCATCTTTCATGGTTCCTGCCACATTTTTCTTTGTGTGTGTGTGTGTGTGTGTGTGTGTGTGTGTGCATGTGTGCGCGACTTTCACGGTTTAATGCTGGGGAGGCAAGCTCAACAAGCTGTGGATTGTAATCTGTGTTGTTTGATCAATAACACATGTAAGCTGTCTCATATAAAATTGTAGCTAGCATCACCACTATGCAAGACAATGGCAGGCAGGTTAGAATAGTGGAATTTTCTAATCGAATATGCATGTAAAAAAAAAAAAAAAAAAACTTACTGTTTGAATTGATTACAGAATATTTACCACTTTCTCAAATAACATACAAGCAGCAATGTCACAACGATAAACAATTAAACAAGAATAGGTATATCAAAAACATGGAACATTATTTTGAGTTTGAACGTTCAAGTGGGGAACATGTAAATTAGCAATAAGAATATGAATTATGACAACTGGACTCAACAAATAAGTTTGCCTATAGTACTAGTATGTAGGTTGCCATACATGCTTGACAAGGTGACAAAACCTTACCAGCTATAGCAGTACTTCCAACTGCAGCACCAAAACAGAAGAGCAGTTCACAGGACGATGGATTAACACTGGTGTAACAAGCAATGTCACTGAAGTCAGCACTTCAACTCGGGGACTTATCTTTGTCCTAGGTTTGCCTAGGCAATGAGCAGCATCTATTTCACCCAGCAGCGAGTGATCACGCTGGGCCGAGCCAAGATTCATTGTCTCCACTTATGTCCCCCAGCCCTGAGGCAATTTGGCAGGAAAATATATCTGTGGAAGCCACGGTTACCAGCAAGGGGAGGTAGATGAAGGCAGACCCATCAGTATGGTAGCGCATGCTCACATGGAAGCTATCCCAAACCAGGTATTATTGGTCAACCACCCATGCAATCCAAAGCCCACTGTTTAGATACTCTATACAAGCGTGCTGACAACTGTACATGAGACTTCCAATTGCCAGGAAGAACTTCACTGTTTATTCCAATGGATATGTTGAAAATGTGAGGATTTTTGTCAGCGATAATTTGATATAATTATTTTGCAAACAAAATTTTGTATATCTCGCTGCAGTGACAAGACATGTCAGGTAAAACATTAATTACAGGTTTGGGCTTATAATTAGTTCACCAATTTATTTAAAGGGCAACTGAAGCACTTAAAAAACAAAAAGTGAGCTTTTAAGAAATTGTTATAGTTTTTCACCCCCTGAATACGAGAATCATAGTTTAACAGGCCAGAAGTCACTGCTATTCGCTTTAATTAAGCGAAAAGCCGCAGAGTCTGCGGGAGACGCCGTGTGTCAGTTAACAGGCTCTGATGCCGAATACGAGCGTGATGTCATCATAGGTATCGGCGAGGTGCGTAATTCGAATAGAGCGCTCACGTGACCCCTGTATTGACGTCATCCTCGCGCCCGGACTTTGGCCGCTACGCTCGGTGCATGAGGGGGGTGGAGCTTCAACGTAAATTTAAACGGCGATTACAACGCTAGTATGCGCATAATCGAGAAAATAACTGCAGGAGGTGAATTGTACTGTGTCAGCCTTCCAAACCCCCATAAATCTTCCAATGCTAAAACTTCTTCAGTTTCCCTTTAAGTATAAACCGCGGTGGTCAGGCACTCGCAAGAAACCAAGTTGTAAGTTTGCAGGGACTAAAAATTGAAACGCATTTACAAGAGTAGAATTTTATTGCCATAGAAAGTGAGGAACAGACTGAGGGTCCAACAATAGTAGCTGACAATTCCTTTGAGGGCACTAGGACAATCACCTATAGCACAGCTATGAAAACAGTTCTGCAAAAAGCAAAGGACCGACAACGAGGAGGAGAAAAGATGCTTACACCAGCCTTGTGCTCAGACAACAAGGCATCAGTATTTGTTATGTTGTTGGCGGAAGAGTCTTGCAACTGATAAATTTAAATATCAGAATGAGAAGAGTTTAGCATCTGGAGGGAAGATGCCAAACTTTAAGGCCCTGATTTTGTCCTGGTTTCTCTTCGTGACTGGATTCAAAGGGCAAAGTACCATATGCTGGCAACTGTCTTTTGTTACTAGTTGAGATATTCTGGCATAGTGTGGCCCAAGTTCAACAAGCTTAATGCACTTCGTGCAACTGTCACAACCCTGACTACATAAATAGGTAGGCTGAAGGATAACAGAACTGACATTTGACATTTGAGTGAGTTGAAGCTCCATCTCAAATAATGGTGCAGACAAAGGCACAGACTAGAATGAAAGAAGCAACAGGACAAGTGCTGGTCCCGTTTCACCTGTGCTGTTCGAACGCCTGTCCCATTGTTTCTTTCATTCTAGTAGATGCCTCCATTCGCACCTTGTTACTTGAGACGAGGCCGGTTGATGCTGAAAAATGGATAACTGCAGATAAAAGTGTTGGTCTTTCTTTTTTATGCAAAGCTTGTGCAATAGAACACTTCTGTGACAAAATGGGCACAACAGCAGCAGTAGCTGCTTTGTTTCCCTGCAAGTAGAAAATTATGATCTGTGACACAATCAAGTTGCTTCGTCACTTTATTCCCATCATTCGCACTTAGTACAATAATGCTTTGAAATTTAGCATAGGCAAAACAAAGCGGGAAAATAAACAAAGCTATACTTCTGGATAAACTTCGCTTGTACCTTTCTTTCAATTCTTTCCTGCCCCCAGCTTCAGCCTCACTGACAAAATTCTCACTCGGTCACTTCTTTTTGATATGTTCACAGGAAACAAGCAGGACTGTATGCTGAAGTAAGGAATGTATCTAGTTTTTGAGGTAAGTGCAGTAATGGGCTCTTTTAAGCCAGTACCATTTCAACACAAGACAATGGTCTAATAAATACAAGACATACACACACACGCACATATATATATATATATATACCCTGATAAAAGAACTCTCAAGAATTACTACACAGGAGATGCCAGCTCTATACAAAGTGAAGTAGCTGTGAACAATACAAATGTACACTGATCATTACCAAGCGTAACATGTCACACAATAGCCTTCAATAAAGCTCCCACTGTTCCAATGTTTTCTTTAAGGATACATCAGCCATAAGGGCACTGTCCCTAAAAAGAAGAACAAGAAGAGAGAGACAGGGAAAAATAGCAGGAAAGGCGATTTAGATTGTTTTGCGCTTCAATATACTGCAATGTACCGTGAAATAAAAGAAAAGAAACATCTCACCACCGCCACCATTTACTTTGACATGACCATCACTAGAGTCGTCACAGGCACAACCAACATGAGAAATTAACATGTTTTCAAATCACTGGCAAATCACCCAAGTACTTGCACTCACATAGACACGTGGAAAGTAAGCAGAGCGAATAGCTCTTAGGAATATGTCAGTGTGCAAATGAACAGCAGTGCACGCACCTCACCATGTGCTCTACACGAAAGCTAAAATATGTGCATACGAGCATTAAGAACTAAACAATGCTGCCTAACTCGGCAGCTTAGAGGCCACGACCAGCAACACAACTCAACCTGTCTTAGCAGCATTAAAGAGACACTAAAGAGAGGAATGAAGTTCTTTCAAAGCTCTATTTGCATTTTCTCAGCATCAAAAGATATTAAAGCCCCAACCTCAATTTCTTAATTCTATGCACAAACCGTGGTGTTTTAATTGACTCCTGATGGCACCACTACATGCATTTGGGTCACTTTGATGAAAAAGAGCCCATACATTGTCAGGCTGAACCTTTGCTTACTTTTGAATGCTATGTAATCACTGTTTATTGAATAAACAATTAACTGGCCTGAAGCAGATGCTGTCAAAACTGCCAACATTGCTGGGGATAAAACAGATATTTCAAGAAGACATTGAAACCTGCCTTTATTCTTTTGCATTTCTGGCTGGTTAACCTCTTATAGCCTGAATATATATATATATATATATATATATATTTTTTTTTTTGCTAGAAGAAAAACATTTGAATTGCAGTTAAATACTACTTGTATGTGAGGTAATATTCACAATTATTTTCACACCATTTCCTCCATGGGTGAGATTCGTAGACTTGCTTAATCCCTTAAGTGTTTTATTATTTTGACCAAAGGTGATCTTAGTTTGTATTTATTGTTTTTTTTATTTTATGGCTCATTTTAAACTTCACTTCATCAAAAACCCCTCTAAAGCTTTTTTAACCAATTGATGTGTTAAGAGTGAAAACCTTATTTTACCTTTTCACTAAGCAAAGTACATATATATATGTACATATATATATGTACTTTTCATTGCTCCAGACGGTACAGTTAGAAAGTGGGAAAACAGAGCAGTAAGCGTGCAATTCCAAAAACGAGTGTTTTAGTGCTGACAAAGTGCTGCCATCTATGTGGTAGAAAATGAAGACCACAATGAAAGTTCCCCTCCAGCACTGACAAAATGGCTGCCATGTATGTTGTAGAACGTGAAGACTGAATCAACCCGGCTGAAGTAGTTTTGACATCCATGTAGTAGAACAAAAAAGAGCGAAATAACTGTGGACTTCAAAAACTGGCACTGCAGCTGTCTATTAGTAGAAGAAAAACAAAGTGGACGTGCTGAGTTCGTCCAAATCGATTTGAAAACGAGATTATTGCCGCTGACGAGCTGAGCCCGTCCAAAACACTTAAGGGGTTAAACAAAACTGAAATCGGCATCTAGAACAAAACAATGCCCATATATTCGCATGTTCTCACACTCAACAAACTTATGCAGATGAACCATCTCGCATCTTGTGGCAGTCCGTAAAACAGCCGGTATTGTAGAGATGGCGGCATCAATTTATGCACCTGAATGGCTCATGCTCATTGGAAGCACCATGGAGTTTCTCACAGTATTACCTAGAGGGAAATTGCATGCCACTGTTTACGGGAGTTTCCTAACGGGCAGTGTGCAGTCATGGGAATGGCAGTATATAGGTGTGCAAGGCTTGTATTGGCTGATGTTGAGTGAGGCTTCGCCTAAAACGTGGATGTGGCTGCACAGATAACGCATTCTTAAAATAAAATCTTCATGAAAGGTATTCATTCATCTGTATTACACATTTCAATGAAGTTTACTCACCTGCAGTGCCTAATCAGGTGAAAAAAAGCAAGAACAGACTACAAACTGCAGCAAAAAGCGAGCGTGGCCCTTGTCGTGTTTTCATCTGAGTACAAGCTCTCGCGATTGAATAAAACACGTTGTTGTGTGATAATAAAATCAAAACTGCTTTTGACGTGCTGTTTTAATAGAAAATGAACCACTGTGCCAGACGGAACGGTGCTGGCCAGGCGTGCCTCCAAGGTGCCCTGGCTTTTCGAGAACGATGCCAATCCAAAGGCACCATATCCTGGCATTCCAATGCATACAACAGCATCACAGCACTAGTTTTCCCTCTAAGTAATATTGTGACAAACTCTACGGGAAGCCCCATGCACAATGCAATACTTTTGGAGTCAAATATCCGCCCAAAACTATCCACTTCCCTCTGCTCAATGGTACAGAGGCGCGCATGATTTCCCCTCAGAGATTTTGCTGGCTGACCATACATGATGTAAAAATAAAGATTTCCCTCGCATTAAGCAAGAGAAACACTAATAGAGACACTAAAGAGAAATACCGAATGAGTTTAGATTGATAAAGTATCTTTAAAGAACTCTCGTTTCTTTGATTTCGTGGTAATAGGTTAATTATTAGAAGAGAAATTGACTGTCCAAAGCTTCATTTTTAAATTTCGCGTCAAAACCCTCACGGTCAGTATGTCAGTGTGACATCACGGATGAAAAATAATTTTTCACATTTTGGCCGATGTGGTTCAGTAGCAGTTTGTGAAACTTCCTAAGTTCCTTCTTTGGCTCTTTTAAAATACGACATTCATTTTTATCAATAAAACCTTCACTAGGCTCAAGGAGACAATGTCAAAAATTTATGACGTCACAGCGAGCTGGTACAGGAAATTCAAGGCGACTTCACCACCCGTCTTTCGTTTTTACGTGTTTTCTGGCTAACCAAGCGTTTTCTTGAAGTGAGAGTCGCTGTTTTGGTATAGCGGAAGGATAGTTTACTAACACAGCTCAAATAATTTTTCTCTTTAGTGTCCCTGTAAGCGTCCCGTTTCGACTTATGGGCTCAGATTCGGTGCGCTGCGAAGCCTTACAACAGGCTAGGAGAGGTTAAGCCTCTGCTTAAGATGGACTGACATATCTATCTGTGTAAGCAATACCACCCAAAAGGGGGGAAAGGGGGGGGGGGACAATGCCCCTCTTTAGTGAGTGACTTTGCACTCCTGCTATCCTCAATGTGCAATTTACACATCTAGCGTTGGTCAATATTTTTCTTTAGTGTCCCTTTAATGTGAAACTTCACATGAGGGAAGCCAGACCTTAGCCAACACCGAATTCAACCTGCTCAATTATTCTGGAAACTTAACATTCTCAGCAGCAGGTTCCTGTAAGTCCCAAAGAGTAACAAAGCTAGAAAAAAAAAAATGACAACAGTAATGGTGAAGCACAGAAAGCTTCTACAAGTATGCATTCAAAGGCATTAAGGATGTTCACAAGGGAGGATAAAATTCACACCCAACCCAATTCGCTTTGCTAATTGCTCTGCCATTAGGTCTGCCTGCAGCAGTATATTCAGTGACAGCTTATTTAAAGCAAATGAAAAGTCAAGGGAGAAAAAATTAGCATAGCTTGCACTGGAGGTGCAATGCTAAAGTGACAGCGGAGCTGATGGGCACCTAGCTAGTCCTGGCTTTTGGTCTAGACTAAGCACTACCAAGTCATCCCCAGCATTTCTCAGAATTTATTGATTATTGATCGATTAGCTATTGATTGGCTATCGCAAGGTATTGGCTATGTCTTCGGGCTAGGCTAAGCATATCAAAGTCATCCCCAGCATTTTCTGGAATTTATTGATTGATTTATTGATTGATTATCAATTAGCTATTGATTGGATATCAATGATTGACTAAGCTTAAGTAGTCCCAACCATGCTTAGCTAGACTTAGCCAGGCTTGGCTTCGCTAGTTCTCAGGGGTATGTGCCATTGCGCTTGGACCCTTTCTGCACTGCCGCCAGGATCGGCCCACATTTTCTGTTGACATCAGACAGATTACGCTCGACATAAACAGCTCCGCTGTTAAAAAGTCAGACGAGAAAAAAAGATCAAGTCGTGGTAAATCAGTAGTACTAGTAATAGCAACGAAGGTAAAAAGTTTTACATATAAGTGTTGATACATGGTGCAGCTTACCAATAATAAACTAAGTGGCCACTGTTCTGCAACTTGGTGTAGTCAATATTACAAAAGTGTCCTTAGCCACATGTTTTCTTCTCGCACAATACTGACAGATGCTATGCTTCAGTTCCTGAAAGTGCCGGTAATAATAGGCAGACTAGACATTTTTATCTTACAAAGCAATAAGGCGATTTTGTTCTCAAGGAAAATGGAATACCTAACCCATTTTTGGCACCTATCCTCAATTGTGTGCAACATAAGCAGTTGCACATAGCTGTGCCCTGCCGATCAAAACAATGGTTGCGCAAGTGATGTCACCCTTATCTGACCAGGCTATTTCACAGATGAATGGCTCTCAGTTTATATCATGTCCTTATAATATTGAAGAGATCTCTGAAAACGAAGAGTCATAACGTGCTTGGCCACCTTAATTCTTTTCGAAAAGAGAGAGATCTCTCATTGCATATCTTGCACAACAACTCCACAGGAGTTCCAACTTCCGAGAACAGATGCCTTTTCACTGTACAGTGCTCCTCACAAGCCATTACGCTAACGACAATGCAGCGTGTTATGCGGCAGTGTGGCACACTTCTTTTATGACAAAATCTGCAGTCACTAAGAGTCATGCATTTCCCAGATGTATGTGCTAGCTCAGCCAGTGGTGGCCCGCAGTTATAAAGAAAATTATTGTGACACCTCACACCCTGACTGCAAGAATCTACAGCCACAAGTTTCTTTATATCACTCCTTCGTGGACAACTGTAGTCCACGAAGCTTTCTGTCCACGACAGAAACGTGCACATAAAAAAAAAAAAAATACTCTGGATAAGTGTTCACACGTGCTATCAGGAATTGAAACATGGAAACGTGTCTACATAAGCAGGAAAATAAGATGGTTTTATACACTATACGAAGAAGAAAAAAACAATGGTTGCTATACCAGACTGCATGAAACAGGCAGCAGAATTAAGCATAATCTAACACACAAGAACCAAGCTTAAAGAACCACAAGACTGAAACATTTAGTTCAAGTTTTTAAAACAACCTATTCTGCTCTGTGAAACACTTGGCTAGTGATCCAAGGTGCAATATAGAAACTGTACTAAGTTATCGCATTATGCCTTACTAATACTGTGCCCTTTGGGAAAGTGGTATCACAGAGCAATGTTTATTTCACATTGCATTCCCAATATGAAACTAGAAAAGGCCTGCCATAGATACATTTTGACACTTAATTATTATTATTATTTCTTTTTTTCTTTTTTTTTTTTGCAAACCATCTGTATTTTAAGGTAACAAAAATAAGGTGCAGAATGCCGAATATATAAACTACAGCACAACAAAATGCACTAACATATGCTGCCATATAAAAGGAGAACACTTCTATGTATATTGAGAAAGCTGCTATTTGTGCCCTCTACTGAAGCAACGGCCAGTGTTGTAAGCAGTGTTGTGCTACCACAGACAAAAGAGCCCAGTACACTTGAGCAGTGACTGAGGCGCATCACTGTGTTGCCATAAATGCACACACATAATGCAACTACAAATATAATGCAAGATGTGCACACCACTCGCGCGACAAACAAGCACTAAGGAAGGTAACCCCACCACAAGCACTTACAACTCGTGGCACACTTAGGTACTCTCGTCCTTGTTTATTAACAAGCCCAAATGTCAACCTTGCAGAAGCAAGAGGCAAATTTCAATGGCTCGGAAGATTAAAATTAAAAATACAACAATAACCAACCAACCAACCAAAAAATATTGCAATTAGAACGCAAACTCGCAATGCATAATGCAACCAAGGTCGTGGGCTTGTAATAGAACATTTCGGCACAGAATTATGCGTGATTTGCTACAGTAATAATATGTGCAGTAGTGCAGGATCACCTCCACATAGGTTTGAGCCTGTGAAGGCATGCAGTATTCTAACAAATCACGCATTGCGCTCTGCTGAAGTATAATCAAACCACAATGAGATGTGCTGAATCAATGTGGCAGATGTGGCACAAGCGTTCACTGCAATACCAGACTGCACGGCTAGGCTGTTAGATCGCTTGCAGTGTTGCTTCCTCGCTCACAAAGTGTGCTCTCCTTTCATTACAGACCCGTGCTTACTCCCTTCCAAACATGTGCATTCTCCCTAGGACGTCAACAGCTTGTCTTTCCTGTACTGCTCAGTCACCTGGCCATTAAGCTTGCAGCGATATAAAGCATGAAACTGGGAGAACACCATTCCAAATATCACACAAGGTGCCTTCTCAAAATAATAATTAGACGAAAAGAACTCTCATTGCATTTATGCAGGCTTGTACTGTTTGACGAATCAAAAACAGCGCACACACTCCTCTGTTATGTTGAAAGGACACGTCTGTTTTCTTGCTTTTCCCCAATGTGACACATGCAAGAGAAACGCAAAGCAACCTACTGCCTTGGTGGACACCATGATGACTAGCTTAAATGGGACAAAGGCAGAATTATGTTTGGTCACAGGCCCCATCATGCTAGTCATTCTAAAGCAGAATTATAGAATTCTATAGCAGCAGTTCTTATGTATTGTGGACAAGATGCCACCTGGTGCAGGCATATCTGTTTTACACAGTGGGATAACCATGTTACACCAACTGAAATGCATGCCACAGGGTATCTATCCACTTGCAACCAAGTGGACCCCATTGCAGCCACGATAACTGTGCAATCACCACACAGTATGAAATGGGCACATTAGCACCTGGTGACATCACATTAAAAATGTGTCGGAAGTGCACTACATGTGGCTGCTGCCCAAGAGAGCCATCACATCACAAGAAAGCAAGAGAAGAGACCTGTCTGCCAGCTCAATAGAGCATGCATGACATTTTCCACAGCGTCAACATGAGGTGAACTGTTGGTAACCAGTGCAGCACTACGCCTCTGCCCCTATCTGTTTCGAAAATTTCTGTTCGTGACTGTACTGTACGTCACTGCCATCTAGTGATGGGACAAACTCCGATGAGAGCTTTGCTCGTGACCTTCTCATCGGCAAATCGCACATGCACGCAGCACATGCCCCCTAAACTGCACTACTGCAACGCTGACGTTTCAGACAGGAGCGGCAACACAAAATTTTCTTTTCGTCATCAACGGTGTTTACACTAGTAACTCACTCATATGGGGAGTACAGAGGGGAGGGTATGCATTTTCCATTACTGACTGGCTAATACTTAAAGTCTCGGTATGGTTTGTGTCATAGAGAAAAATCTCACAAATAGCCTGCACACTGTCACATTAGCAGCCATGGAAACCACAGGTCGATGCCACAATTCACAGCAGCCTTCAAGTGCAAAGCATTTATCAGCTCTTGATATTGTGATGAATGGACATTTGTAAGAGAACAGAAAGCACAAGTTATTTAACCAAGTGAAATACATAGCAGCAAACGAAGAAAAGTAAATCAGGTGAGAGAAAGTGGTGTAGCTGCTGTGCTGTCATCGTAGCTCCTAATGCAGTTCCTTCAAAGCAGTCGCCTCTGCATGGCAGCGCTACAGCTTTAAGCACTTGCAATCTTTGTGCATTACATGGTAGTGAAACAGTAGTCTCTAAACGTTGCATGATAACTGCACACCGCAACAAGCGCACAAATAACTTGCGCTGCTTCACCTGGCGCTTTCTCTTTCATTCCGAAAGCAAGCATATCCAACATCTTAAACAGGCACAGAATCGCTGTCAGTTGGTGGTGCTACGGGAGTTTGCTACTAAAGCCTCCTTCTAAAGGAGGTTGCAGCAACAAAGACAACCAACCAGCTCTCACAGCAAGCTCTGATGTTTCACGGCGGCAGCTTGCCGCCGTGAAACCCTAAAAGCAGGGGTCTCAAACTTGCACTAGGCATCAGGCGGCACAAATTACATGCAGCTACATGTGGGTTATGCAGCGACATGTCCAAGTAACAGGTGAGGGAATTTGCGCAGGGCTTACACAAGTTAGAGGAAGGGGATCCAACACTTTGAAGGGTCACCAGGGTTTGGCTTACAGATTGCCCGTCTTAGACCCCTGCCTTAAACAGCAACCAAGACAGACCATGCCCACATTGTATTGCCTCCGATGATGTGGCATGGGTGTGGAAGTTTCCAATATGGCTGGGAAAGCGGTCTACTTTGTACTGCTTTGCTGTCTTAGCAAGCACATTCTTGCTGGTCTACAAAGACTGAAAGTTGCATTGCCAACACAGAATTCCTGCACTAAAGCCAGTGCTAGAAGCTTGGAAACATGCCGAGTAAAAAATGCAGCAGCTCTTTCGATGCACAACGAGGAGGAAATCTGTTGTGAGGGCAATAAGCATTATATCGAAGGAATAAAGCTGCAAATTATTAAGAAAACTGGACCATTCATGTCAGCACACTCACAGGCCAAAGCCCTTGAATAACTACAGCAATGCAAAAATGTTGTGCCGCGATTTAAATCGAACAACTGCTACACCTTTGCTGTGCAAGGAGTAAGCAAATACAACAACAGGAATATTCTTTGCTTTCCATTTTACAGGCAAACATGAATGAGAAGTAAAGAAAAAAAAAACTAGTACTTATGATTACAAAAGCAGTGTATCAAGTTCTACACTGCTGCCTCTGTGCTTGGGAAGTTTTAGCAAAGCTGCTCATTCTTCAGCTTACTGTCACAGCAAAGCCAATTTATGCTCACAAACTTTCTTGTTCCTCAATCAGAAAGCAACAGCCCTTGGTCTTCCTCCTAAAGAAACCACTCTATGTCACTGTTCATAAATTGGACTTTTCAACTATTTCCTTGTTTCTGGCTGCAAACAATACACACAGCACAACCCTGTTAATGCACAAGGATGTGAGATCCAGAGGAAAAAGCGAGCTAGTCTCTACTTGTCTATCAGGGATGGTTGAAATATGTTCTGGTGTCAACTTCTTTTAGTTGGCACTGTTCCTTCCTTGCCTTAATGAGCAAGTTTTGAGGCACAATGCTTTTGTACAATGCTTCCACGCAACGGCATCAGCATGGCTTGTGCTCAGTGCTGTAGATTATGTGGAACCATAAATATGTTACAATTTGAAAGGAGATTCCTGGGGAAGTTGGTTAAGTTGCAAGGGGCACAGTTCGGTAACTCACTAAATTGTTGTCCACTTTGAAGCCACTTCTCCCTTTTGTTCTGCAAGCTTTGTGCACATCCCAGTTCTGTGCATTTAACGACACTTTTGTAATAAAGTTAGCACTTCCTTCAACACTGGAAGCAAGCGAACAGGCATCAAAGGCACTGCCCTGGATGTAGCCGATCCGTTTGCATTCAAACACCTTTGGGCTTTTACAGAACAAACAAAATGAGGTTTTTCTTAATTTATCTCAACACACATTCCAGAACACACTCACACGTGAAGGAAACAGTCAAAGCAGAGAAAAAAAGAATAAAGAGATGGGAAGGGCCAGCACGGGGGTGGGGGGCACAAGAAAGAATGTGTCGCCAACAAAGCAGGCCAAAGTCCCAGCACAACTCAGCTTCTTGCATGGATGATGGGTGACAAATGGCATGTCCCTACTTCTCCGTCATGGAAAGCTGCAAGATGCGTTCCAGCATCTCATCTTCTTCTCGTTGGCGCCGGTCCTCCTCCTCCTTGGCCTGCTGTGAGAGACGCAGTGCCATTGCCAAGTCAGCGCCACCACTGGCACCCAGTGCCCACTCGCTGTTGTCTTGCTGCTGCTGCTGCTGCTGCGGTTGCACCTGCACCTGCGGCTGCACCTGCTGCTGCACCCCACCACCTGCCGTGAGCTCTCCATCTGCAACACCGATCGACTTCTGGTAGCTGGCTAGGCTCTCCTGGATGGCCCTGTGAACAAAAGCGACACAAGACTGTCTTAAACAAACTAGCTGGGCCACATGGGCAATGATATAGAATGTGTCCTTTGTGAGATAGATTTAACCCAGTTTAGAAAGAGATGGCTTCATCAACAAGCAGCGCCGGGCTTTCCCTGGGAAGTCTCAAGCACGTTGGTGAGTACCTCAGTTGTTTATAAACTAACTGTCCAGCACTCTTACTCAAGGCATTCGACCTTCAAAACAGTTTAGATTTATTTTGTGAGAAATGTGTTTCAATAAACAACCCTGAGGTGTTGCGTGGTTTATGCATAAGACACTTGCAATGACAGAAATTCATAATAAAGCCTATTTGACACACTCGGCTACACCACTTCAAGCCAGTTGTCACTGCTGTTGGTAGCAGTGACAACCGGCTTTCTGTGGCAATGGCAGCAACAGTGACATGGCCCAGACTGCTGGAAATTTACCATGGCGTTGCAGAGTCTGAGGTTTGACAAGGTAAGTGTGCGATATATTCCGTTCCACACTGGCATGAGTGCGTGTCCATGGACCGTATGCAGAGGTGGGACTACCCAAAGTCATTTTCGAGCAATTTTTGGAGCTGTGTTTTGGATCAGTTTGGAGCAGGCAAAATTGCATTTTGGAGCAGCTTGGAGCAGGCCAATCTTAATTTTGGTGCAATAATAGACTATGGGATATGGCAGCGCACTTAGAAACCACGACGAAACACAGGATAAACCAACACGAAGTGCGCAGTATAAACGCACTTTGTAGCTATAGCGTACTTGAATGTTGAAGAGTGGGTCGAGTGGCGGCACAGCGAATACTTTCCTATAATACCGAAAACATCGGGGACACTACGATCTAACTATATATACCAGTGCCGACGCTCATGATGATAGCGGAAAATGTTATTATAGGGACCAATTAATACGTTAACATAATTTCTGGGTCACCATATGTCACCACAGACCCAGAGAGCCACAATCAACCCTCGGCTGGTATAACGTAAAACTATTCCAATCTGTTATATTGCAATAGCAATTATATGGACACTCCAGGCACGTTTCTGCCGTCGTAGTCGTCGTCGGCATCGCCCTGAGGTTCTGTATAAAGTACAAGTGTCACAACATTGTGACTGCGCGCTGTATGCTGTTTGTGCGAGTGAAAGCGCGCAAGGGTGCACCGACGATGGTGGCTCAATCTCGTGCCCGCAAACGACGAAGATGGGGAGGAAGCGCGCCGTTGTCTATTGCACGCAAGGCACCAAGGTCGGCGTTCTACTCCTGCAGCGGCTGCGTATGGCGCAGCCTAGTGCAGCCGCCCGGGCCCTATCTTAAAGCGATCGGCGATGGGGACAGAGTGCGCCGAGTGCTGACAGCTTGGTGGGTGCTGCGTTCTCGCTGCTTAATTCACGTTGAAGCGAGAGACAGCACAGAGGTCAATTCGCTCACCGCTGCTGCCGCGTTTCATCACTCGAGCATTTTGACAGCGAGGATCTGCGGTCATCGAGTGAGATGCGTTCATGTTTGTTCGTGCGCGCATGACACCGTGCTTGTTATTTTAGTTAGTAAGCGAATGTTTACAAGTATGGCCATTAAAACTACTATCCTTTGTGGGGACGTGCGACTCTCATGCGTCCCCTGATGTTGTTTTCCCCGCATGGCTCCCGTCTGCTGTAATCCGGCTTCGCCGCGTGGCTTTATGGTGGCGCGGTTGCAGCGTATTGCGAGAGATGGCGCGAGTATTGCGCTGCTAACGCCACCTAGCGGCAGGGTTACTTGGGCGCCCAAGGAAGAAGGCGCTTCCTTTCCTCTTGGGCGTTGGGGTCGGCAAGCAGCAGGGACGGACGTTCCGCGCGTGCGCCGATCCACACTTCGCAAGACCGTCTCGCGAGGCTAGGAGTAGGGCACCGGTATGGACGAACACCCATCGTTTGAACGCGCCACCGTTCGCGTGACCGTACACGTAAACGTATAGGCGTTGGTGTCTTAGCATGGGGCGAACATATTCGCTCACTATCCGGTCGGGGTGAGTTGGACTTTCTTAATTTGTTGTGCACCCCTGTGAATGTTCTATATGTGTAGTAATTCGGCTAGCGTGCATTAGTGTATGAAAGGTGCAATAAATGCCCTTTGGATTGTTTGCACTACTGTGTTGTCGTTCCTTTGTCCTAATGTCCTAAGAGCACCGTATGAGACACCCCACCTTACTTCATATAGCTAATATGAGGTCTGTTAGAAAAGTATCCGACCTTATTTTTTTTTTTTCGAACACCTGATGGATATGAAACAAGGGTGCTTGCATCAGCGGACCTTGAACCTTCGTGCGCATGCGCAAATTTTTTCCCGCCTGCCGATAGCGTCAGTTGCTGGGATGCAGCGTTTGAGTGAGGTAGTGCGCAGTGCTATTGTCGGTTTTTTTTTATTGCAAGGAAAATGACGGAGCGACTGGAGCAGCGCTACTGCATCAAATTTTGCCAGAAACTGGGCGACAGCCAAGTGGAAACCATTGGGAAGATTCAGACAGCTTTCGGTGACGATGCTATGAGCAACACACAGATTAAGGAGTGGTACAACCAGTTTAAAGACAGCCGCATATCGGTGGAGAGCGAGCCACGCTCCGGTCGGCCATCAACATGCCAAATGACCAGGTCATTGCCGAAGTGGACGCTGTGGTGATGTGGGATCGCGAGTCACTCTCCGAGAAATTGCAGAAGAGGTGGGCATCCAGCACTTTTTCTCCACATTCCATTACGACCGAAGATTTGGCCATGAAGAGAGTTGCGGCGAAATTCGTGCCGAAGCTGCTCACGGTGGAGCAAAAGCAACTTCGTGTTGAAGTCTCACTGGACATGCTGGATTCCACAAACAGTGACCCCGACTTCATGAACATTTTAATCACTGGTGACGAGTCTTGGGTGTACGGGTACGACCCGGAAACCAAATCCCAGTCATCACAGTGGAAGCATTCCACGTCACCAATACCAAAGAAGGCTGGCCAAGTGCGCAGCAATGTCAAAGTGATGCTGACTGTTTTCTTTGATTCCCGCGGTGTGGTACACCCCGAGTATGCACCACAGGGTCAAATAATCACCAAAGAGTACGACAGAGATGAGGTCCCCTAAGTGATGCTGTGCGGCACAAGAGACCAGAGTAGTGGTCAACAGAAAATTGGTGCATCCATCACCACAATGCTCCTGCACATTCCTTGCACTTGATTCAGACTTTTTTCGTGAAAAACCAGACTCCTGTAGTTCAACAGGCTCCTTACTCTCCTGATATGGCCCCCTGTGACTTCTGGCTGTTTCCCAAAATCAAGGGGCCATTGAAAGGAGCGCGATTTCAGAAGAGAGGGCATTACGGCTGCAATGACAGCTGAGCTAAACTCCATTCCGAAAGACGCCTTCTCGAAATGCTTCCAACAATGGCTGCACCGCTGGGAGAAGTGTGTGGAGTCCAAAGGAGACTACTTTGAGGCTGATTAGGTTTCCAACGTTCCAGTTATGCCAGTTTCTTTTCTTCGGCCAAAGGTCGGATACATTTCTAACAGACCTCGTAATTTGCTATCGCAATCGATGCTTCGCCTTTCGGGCGAAACTGCACCGTTTTTATTCCAAATTTGCCATTAGCCCTTCCCGATAGATCAAAATGGCTCAGGCCTTGCCCATATGGGCATAAAAACAGGGTGGAATAGTTTTACGTTATACCGGCCCTTGGGACAGAGATGCCCATCCGCTGAACCCACTGCAGCGCACCCCTCACTAATATCTAGTTCACTCGCTGCGCCTTCAGTCTACTTTTCGCTGTTTTATGTCTCAGCTAGAGAGCGCCGTGCCGCTCGGCCCACTCAACCATATTCTAGGAGACTCTAAATAAGGCTGCGCTGGCCGTTCTGACAGCAGCGACGAGAGCCGGGAGTGGCACGGGGAAGCGCCGAAAAGACCAGTGTTATAAGCGTGAAAATTATGAGAAACTGTGCTGGAGGTGCCGTCATGCGGTGCGCGGAATATGAACGGCTGCACTTTTTTTCAGAGAATGAATTCGCTCGCGGTGCGCAGCTACTGCCACAGCACACATGCCGAAGCCGTTCTGGCACAGCGTGGAGCAATTTCGGTCAATGTTCTGTTTATGGTGCAGTTTGGCACAGGAATTTGCGTTTTTATCAAAATGGCGAAATTGACACAGGAGTCCCACCCCTGCGTATGTATAGTGGTCGTCGCCAACCTTTCCAGACTACTGCGTCAGCTGCTGCACTGTCGTGCCACGCATTATAGTTCCTTTTGTGTTTGCAAGTCATCTAAGAGTCAATGAAGATATCCCTGAATATGTCAACACGGCAAATAAAACTTAGTCACTAGAGAATTATGTCATGAACATTCGATCCTAACATTATTGCTGGACTTAAAGCCCAGAGCCTTTTGTCCAAAATACCACTTGCTTTTTACCTCAATTTCTTGAAATCCCCACCCCCTCTTGTGTATGTTCCTACAAACTTTGAAACATGATGGCCATTGCCCCGATTTCTCTATATATCACATATGAGCAGTGCCTATGGCAGAAAAAAAAATTTCCTTCACTGCGCTACATAATGGTGGAGAGCGATACCACTGCACCAATACTATGGCCTCAAATATAGGGTTAGTGTGACAGATCGGTCTTGCCACACAGTCTTGAGATCATAGTGCGCATGGATGGATGGATGAGATGGAAATGGATGGATGGTTGGAGACGAAAATAGCATCGGAAAAAAGCGGCAGTGAAGTGTAGTGGGGCTGGTGATAGTTCTAACTCTTTGAATACCCAGGGTAAGTCTTGATTGCTGACAACATTGCCAACAACTAGTTGGGCTTATTGACACATTCCACTGCTAATACCGAATGTAAGAAGGTGCCATTCGTATGTCCTAATAAACACAGCAGCGAGCCTCTTGCATTGAGGTGAGATCAGCAAAAGCAGTCACATTTAGAATGTGGTACATGGTAGAAAGAACAATGGTGCAGGGTGCACCAATATTAAAGATAACAAGGGCAGTCTGCGAAAGTGTACTTAGAGGTGTGAAGTTGACAAGTGACGAACCTGATGACTATGAACAATGGCTAATAGAGAACACATTTCATAAGTCGCTTTTGCAGCATCTGTATGAAACAGGCCTGCATGTACGTATATATTTAATTTAATTTAATTTGCAAGTTATGTCTCAATGTGAATGAATAAAAAAACGATATATTTTCATTTGAACGCCAAACATTTTTATTTGTTTTGCTATGAAATTAAGCGAGTTCCAATGGAGGTATTCTTCAACACGACAATTACACAGCAAGTCGAAGCGAAAGACATTTTAAACTTTACTAGAATTGCTGTTTGAACATGAATCAACATGGTTGACTGTGCACAGCTCATTTATTGCTAATCTCGCAAATAAGTTGATAATCGTGTACCCACATGCCTGGAACCTGCAATTAGTTTTCTGTACGAGTTAGCGATAAAGAGCCTGTTATTTCCTGCAAATGTTTTTAAAATTTTTGACTGGCGCTTAATGGATCGATGAAAAGAAGAAAGGTACAGCCGCCGACCGTTGATTTGGACATGCTTGATTACTCGGACAGCTTTGCAGCACTGCCACTGGCCCCACAGACTTTATTTATAAGGACAACCGAAATTTCAGACACCTTACAGCAGGCCATATGATAAGTTGGACTCCGAGCGCACGACGTGTCACGTCTTGTGCTAATTTGGCCACTGAGTCGACCAGAAACACCAATACTTTGGTTTTGATACATCGTCATCATGGTTGTCGGCACCTTCTCAAAAGTGAAACTAGCGAAACCTAGTTGATCCAGTAGTCGCCAATTGCGTCTAATCGTCGGGACAAGCGAAGCCAAACTGCTAAGTTGCAAAGGCAGCATTATGAATTTGTCATGCGAGTTCTGCACATCCAGTGTTAGGCAAGTTACGTGTTAGAGAGTGACATCGTACTGTGCTAGCTCAGCTTGTCAAGTAATGGTTTATTTACGTGTCCAAGAGTGACACGGTCCCGGGAGACTTCTCCAGGGAGTTTCAAGTGGCAGCAAACTCCACCCTGAATGTCTGCACCAAGGAGAGTGCTGAGGGAAGCGCCGGACAAGGACTGTTG
The DNA here is from genome assembly GCF_013339745.2 of Dermacentor silvarum. Classification (NCBI taxonomy): domain Eukaryota; kingdom Metazoa; phylum Arthropoda; class Arachnida; order Ixodida; family Ixodidae; genus Dermacentor; species Dermacentor silvarum. The sequence continues at coordinate 140,975,340 of NC_051156.1, forward strand.
CCGTGATCATTCAGCTATCACAGCCCGGTTGACTTTTGTTATGCTGCAGGGGATGAAGATTCGGTGCATGCATTGACTACAGTGCAGTCCACTTATAACGATACCACATATTAGGATGTATCGGTTATAACGATGAGTCGACTTAACAGTATCAACTTATGCATTAGGGCTATGAGAAAAACATATATAACGATCGGTTATTCAATGCATATCGGATGTAACGATCGAAATTTTGCATCTGGGGGGCGTTTTTCATGCAGAATAATCGTGAACTTTGTGTTCCTGAGTTGCCGTTAACCGATATGGGGAGAAAAGTTTGCCTACGGGAGTTCGTAGCTGCCGTCATCACCGCGTGGCACATTCCGCACGCTCGCCGATTGCGAAAGCCACGGAGAGCATCACAAGTTGGCGCAGCGTGCACAAGATGGCGCCAGCTGCTTCGCGTCACTTATGCGTCGCCGGTGGTTGTGCGAGCTTCCATAGAAGAGGAGGTGAGCGAAAAAAAAAAAAAAAACACAAGCTGTCTCTCTCTATGCGAGCGCGGAAATGTGCCGCGGAAGCGCAGCGGGAGGTGCGCCAACAGAGCGCAAAGCTCCGTCTGTCGAGACGAAAACTGCAAATTTTGCAAGAATCGAAGAAGTAAAAGCTCGCGCAGTCGATGATATCGATGATTACGAAAACCGGTAGCGGCACGATCATGAAGGCTAGAAGCGGTGGCCATGCCGATCAACGGAAAAGGCGGGCTTTGTGCGCCAGGACGAAGCCCCCCTGGGCGAAACCAACGAAGCCGCTGTCATTACTGAACTGTGGGAGCACGTCGCGACCAACGATAAAATAGGTGGTGATTCGATAGAGGAGTTTCTGAGTGCAGATAGTGCTGCCTCGTTCTGCGAAGAGATCTCCGACGGGGCGATCATTGTCGCGACAGACGGCGGCGTTGGCTAACGGAGGCGACGACAACAGCAGCAGTGACGACGATATTGACAATGGTCCGTCATTGACACCGACCCCGATGTTCAACCAAAGTGCAATCTCGTCGATCGAGTCGCTCATTGATTTATTGCACGCTAAATTATAGCTGCCAGTGTTCGCGCAGCAGGTGGACGCGATGCACACGGCGTTGTGAATCCGAAACTTCTGCGAAAGCAAGTGCAGATTTCTATTTCAGCGCGCCGAACGATTGAGGCACTATTTAGAATTAGAAATAAACGTTTTATTCTTCACAGTTTACTTTCTGCAATGTCGATATCTTAATATCGTATCGCAATTGGCAAATTTGGTTTCGGGACTACAAAGGTATATTTGGCAGTTCTTTTTTACGGCAGTCCAGATATAGCGATGATCGGTTGTAACGATGAGATTTTTCGTATTTCTTGATATCGTTATAAGTAGACTGCACTGTATATTTTCGTCTATCTGTAGCTTCAACATGAAAATGGTCGAGATATGGACTGCCTAGGTCAAAGGCAGGCGTATGTGCACTCAGCAATGATCTCTTTCAAAGATAAGTACAGTCAACATACAATTTGTTGGATGTCCGTAACGTCGGGCAGTCCAAAAATGAATACATGCCTTTTACGGTTCTCAAGGGCTCAAATCGTCAAAGGCATGTCCGAAACAGCTCTGAAGGCCTGCCAGTACACTTATTAGGCGTAGCGGTGCTCATACTGTGACAGGAGAGGGCGGGTGCAGGCGCATACAATTAAGGTATACATATTGCATCCCGGGACAGTGGCCTCTTTCTGCTCTTGATATGCTTCATCGCAATACATTGCGTATGCTTCACCGTGTAACACCAATGTATTGCGGCGAAGCTGACTTTTGGAAACTGGCATTATACAAAGAGCTGTGCTTTCCACGCTTCGAAGCCATTGGCGTGGATTACTGTCATTACTAACAGCGGTGAATTGTTTCAATGGAAAACATGGCACTGAACAGCAGGCAGCTTGGTAGTGAAAGTCGAAGCAGCTAGGCCTAGCATTGAACAGAAACAGACACGAAAGTCACTACGGCTGCCAGCAGATTGGCATGTGAGAACGCCGGTTCAAGACTGCGAGGTAATCAAAATGGCGGTGGCGGCGGTGGCTTCGGTTAATTCCATTTCAGACCTGTGGTCACAGCAAGAAGTCTGAAAAATTACACGGAGAAGGGTTCCTGTGCCAAAAATTTAAGACGTTCTTATATACTGGCTCTATAGGGTACGTGGCGGTGCTGCGAAGGTGTCCAAATTAATGGGAACACCCGAAAAATCGGTCATTGACTGCACGTTCACAATATTTGGCATGACTAGCACAGGACATGTCGACAGGCAACAGTTTTCCCAGCACTGTAATCAGATATCGTGCTTGGCACTGTGCTAATAATGCCGTCGCTCGGAGACACTGATGTGCCTTGCGCTAGTCACGCGAAATTGAAAGTATCCTAGAAAGTGGCCCTCCGAGAATGTGGCACATCATTTTTTCGCAACATGAATCCGATATTTCGGTTGGCGACTAACTGAAAAATAGCTGCTGCAGATGGCGTGATGCTGAAAGCGCTATGGGCACTGTTAAACGTCAACAGAAAGGAAATTTCACTTTGGCCAAGTTGTTTACAGAAATATAGCATTGAATCAATCTTGGCAAAATATGCAGGGCAGGTAGTCTAAACTTTCTTATTAACAGCCTTTAAATTGCATCTAAACTGACAACTCCTGCATTTAGTGGTCAGAGGATATGATGCAAATAGCAGCATGGTATCCTCTGAGACTTCCAGCATGTCGCGGGGGCCACCTAATCTTGGAGGTCATGCTGAAAAGCCGTGCTGGTTCTCAACATTCTGGGTTATGCATAATTTCCAGCAAGCAGTAATGACGATTCCCCTCAGCACCAAAAATGTCCATTTTTTGTAGTTTTTCGTGACTCAACCACTTGTATTTCAAAAACGTAACATTTTGCATGATGGCTGCTGATCTATTATGTACACCATATGAAACGCTTTTTTTACGAAATCTACGGTTTTGTGGCAGTTGGCCTTTAACTACCAAACATCATACCTCTGCAAAGCATGATCCTCTTCCAGCTCTGGTGCAACTCCGGTTTGGTCAGTTGTCAGGGCCTCCCAAACAGTGACCTGAAACAGAGAAAATGGCATGAAACTGAAGACTTGTAGCCACCACAGCCACTTCTCAACAATAGCCACTGTGTAAAGATTATTAAACACAATACTTGATGAGGTCCAACGGCTGTAATGCCGAGTAGTACAGTGTAGACCGCTTATAACGTAAGTCACCAGAGTCGCGAATATCCGCATTATGAGCGGTACCGCACTATAACCAGAACCAATTTTATTGCGATAATGGACACTCCAGGCGCATTTCTGCTGTCGCTGTCACTGTGCTCTAGCTTCCGTATTCGCTTACTAAATAAATTAACAAGCACGGCGTCACGCGCGCACAAGCAAACTTGAACACATCTCGCTCGTTGACCGCGGCAACGAACTGTCAGAACGCTCGAGTGAGGAAGCGCGGCGAGCAAATTGACCTTCGTGCTAACATGCCTCTCGCTTCAACGCGACCTATAAGCGGTGTCACGAAGCGGCATATTTTCGAGAGTGGTTTTGACGCTGATTAGCGACACGCCGAATTACGGGCGTCAAAAACGTGGGGTCTTCACTATGTGGCGCATAATTTCGATTATCGACACGCCGAATTACGGGCGTCAAAAGCGTCGTGGCCTCACAAGGAAGCATCTCGATTCGAGACGTGACACGCCGATTACGCACCCAGAAGTGTGCGTGTACGCCTGCGTGGTATGCCGGGTTCTGCCTTGGCCCTTGACCTTGGGAGAGAGGAGAATCTGCGGTTCTTCGTCCATGGTGAAAGGGACGCAGATTGTTGGGAGCTAAGAGCCCCGAATTCGGAGAACGCTACATAGCGGCAGTTTCCCTACATAGGGAACTAGGGAAAGGAGAGGCTATTTAAGCGCAGGTTTTGGGCCCGGCTGAGTAGTCTAGAAGCTGATCCTGTAATCTGCGGAGAAGTAGTCAAGGAGCTAGCGCCGTCCAGTATCGCCTGGGCCGCCTAGCCGCGTCGGAACTCCAAGTAACTAGTTGACGTACGAGACGTCAAACCAGCGTCTGCAACGAAGTCCTCGGTAGTCTGCCTCAAGTTAGCTCAACCTGCTTGAGGGAAGTCGTCAGATGTAGACTCCCGGGAAACCCAGCCCAGCAATTCGCATCAACCTCGACAAGATCGGACCGCCAGCCTTCTTCAGGAAAGCTCTGTGCACCGACTTCACGGTCTATGGACTTGCCGCTGCTGCCTGGCCAAGCGTATGACACCATTTGTTTTCTTTTGAACTTTGACTTCTATTAACTTTGCTTTAGTGAAATACTGTTTAGTGTACTCTTGTGTATTTCATCCTCGCACTGTTTCATTTTTATATCTACTGTTAATTGCTCGTATTTATTTGTCTTCATCATTGTGTTATATTAAGTTCAGTTGTGTTAGTTTGTCCAGTGTACTTTATTTGATTAATTTATGTATATTTATCAGCCGATAAATATCTTGTTTTTTTGTTTACTCCCGACTCTGACTCTCTTCACTGTGTTCGCTTGAGTACGGAACGGCCAACCAGCTTGTCTACCCCGTCGATCGACTTCGCGCCGACTTTCCCTGTCAGAGATTGCTTTCAAGATAGGGCCAAGGCGATCGTAACGCCGAAATGGATCGTTGCAGATTACGTCCTGCTTCGGTCCACTGAAACCGTTCCGCATTGCTTTGCTGGTGAAAATCCTCTTCTTCTGTTTGCACCAGTCCCGAACACAAGTTTCGGATTCTCCGAATGCCCGTGATGCGGCCCGATTTCCGTCCGTCTCCGCACACATGATCACTTTCCTTTTAAATGTTTTTTTTTTAATGACAAACTCGGTACTTCATGCTGATAGAGCAGATGCAGAGAACGTGAAGACAGACTGTAGACTATTGCCTAAGCACGTGTACTGCAGCACATGGAGGAAGCTACAGTAGCTAGGCTTGACGCGCGTGCAAGGTGGCCATTTTGAAATGCCAATGGCTATATGGTAACGCAGATTTAGGGTCGTACTCGATTCTAACGCGCACGCAATTTTTGGACCTGTTTTATCAAAAAAAAAAGTGTGCGTTAGGTTCGAGTAAATATGGTATTTGTGGCTTGAGGGGAGCGTTTGCTGTCTAGGTTGACTGCCAAACTTCCAGGCAGCCGCACTGTAACCGGTATTTCGTGTCCCGCAACTGCACTATAAGCGATACACGTATACATAGAGTGCTATGGGAAAATTAACGGGAGTCTGAAAAGATCGTATTATAACCGGTCCTGCACTATAAGCAGTCACATTATAAGTGGTCTATACTGTAGTTAGTTAGTTAGCAGTAATAGTAGTAGCATTAGTAGTAGTATTAGTAGTAGTAGTGCAAAGGTCATTGTACCTAGTGTCTCTTTTTCTTTTTTTTTGACTGGAGCTCCCTATATGCACAGCTGTTCAATGATGACTGCCGAGGGCAGTGGTGATGCCGCTATGCGTGTTCATCGTAAAGCAACAAATCAGGTGTTGGGGAAACAGAAACTCCTCTGTTGCTAGACAAATTCTTTGTAGGGATCTTCGCTGTATATACTCACGAAAGATAAGAATTCGGCCGGGACATACGGAATATTTCATTATACAAGTAATTTGTTCTAGAAGCTTTGATTGTAGAGGCCTTCGATTGTACTTATCAAGCATTGCCAACCTGTCCCCAACGTGCAGTCGCCCTTTGACTAATGCCAGTCTTCTTCATTCGTGCAAATAGCGCAAAGAACACCATAACTGTTTTTCTTTCCTCCTCCACTGCGAGAATGAATCTTACACCATATAATTTATTCTCGTGAGCTTCTGATTAGGCAAGCAAGGGCTCACAAGCAACCTAATTTTTTAGCTCTAGGTATTTTTGGGTTTTGCTGTGATTATTATCTTCACTAATGCACTGGTTTGAAGGTGTTCAACGAATGCACGCTACAAGTCACATATGCAGTGTGTGAGCATACGTGCAATGAGCCAATCAACATAGTAATCACAAGTTTTCAGACCTGATTCTCTTCCCCGCCAGCCTCCACGAATGACTGCTCGATGGCATACTGGAGGAGTTCGTCGTCCTCGTCGTTGACGTTGAACTGTCGCATTTTATTTGCCCCTGCACAAGAAAAGCAGAGAGAAAATGGTGCTCCCACTGAACACTTGGACAAACAGTCCAGCAAGACAAGGAATAAGTTTGGCACAAGACATTAATAAAACTTTTCTAAGTGACAGTTCTGCACCCTTTGACAGAACCTCACAATTCAGCCACTGACACATCTGTCTGTAGGAAGAAGTGCGAGATTGATAATGAGAAAGAACTTAAGTTTCACTTTCTTTAGATATAGACTCAGTAATTAAAAAAAAAAACACTGTAATAGGCCTACACTTTAAAATGGTGACTGCCAAATGCAAGGCCAACTCACTGCAACATAAATGTTCACCAGCCAGCAGGATTAGTAGGAGTGAATGATGGCATAATTAATGACATTCTGGAACATAACTGGGGCAGAGACATATAAAACAGAAGAAAAAAAAATTCACTTCTTATGAACTTGAAAACAATATTATGTACCCATTGAGGCATTACACATTCCCAATTAACTAATATGAGGTAAGTTAATTAGATTAGTCTACTGTAGAAAACAACAGTTTGATAATATAAATCAATCCCTTGGGCTATTTCAATAAAGCAATTTTTTGCAGCAAACCAATGACTACAACAGCTTCATCTATTCAACCCCCCCCCCTCCCCCCCCCCCTTTTTTTAAAGTGTTTTGGAAAGGTTTCCTGGGCTTAACAGAGGCCTAGAAACCAGATACAAAGCAGGGCCTGATTGACATTGTGGCACACATGGTGCCCAACTCTGATGTAGAATATATCAATTAAAATCTAAACCGCAGCAGAAACGTAGCATTGAATAACATGAGCATAGTATGTCGTACAAACAAAAAGTTTAAATGATGTCAGAAACAATAATAAAAAAAAACTGCGGAAGAAAACATTAACTAAAATCAAAATGTCACTTCAAAGACTCACACAAACATGTTTAAAAAATCTGGCTTTAATAAAGAACTACACTACATAATATAAAAGTAATGTTGAACACAAATAAAAAATACTACTATTCAATAAAATGAACGTAAAATACAAGGTAAAGCTACACAAGGTGACTATGGTTGCAAGAGCAGACTAAATGTGCTTACAGGAGTCCAGAATAAACCGAGAAAATCAATTTTAAAAACTAAAAGGACAGATAACATGGAAACTATCAAAAAGGGTCCTCAGTACCCTTCAGTCATTCTCACTACTGGTGGAAATGAAAATTGTGGACATGGTATCGATGCAGTGGCATCATTGATGCGATGCAACTTAAGATTTATGAATTACAAAAGAGTAGCACTACAGCCACATGAAGGCATTCAAGATTTTTACAATGGACCCGGGATAAATTTGTATATATCTGGCATCCCCTTTCAATCTTTTTGCAATGACGACTGTTGCAAGTAATTCTAATGTGAATTAAATTATTTCAATTCTGGGGTTTTATGTGCCAAAACCACGATCTGATTATGAGGCATGTCGCAGTGGAGGACAGCAGAATAATTTTCATCCCCTGGGGTTCTTTAACGAGCACCCAATGCAAAGTACACGGGCGTTTTTGCATTTAGCCCCCATCAAAATGCAGCCAAGATTTGATCCCGCAACCTCGTGCTTAGCAGCGCAATGCCAAAGCCTTACTAAGCAACCACGGTAGGTTTATGAACATGAATTCCATAAAGGTCTAACCAAAGCAGCTAAATTTCATGAATCATGAGCCAAAGTAGTTCTGATTATTGCAGTTCATATAAAACACTACTGAGTAAAACCTGACTAGTTATGGATTGGCCTTGGTCTATGGGATGTGTAACAGTTTGGCCTATGCAATGGCTTCACTTATTGAGAGCTAACCTTGACTTGTAACGATCAACAGCTAGTGTTGCAAGCTTAAGAAACCTATGTAGCAAAAGAAATGTATGTAGCATAACTTCCAGCACACTGAAAACATTGAAGAAAAAAATATATAAATTAATTATAATTAAACATGTGCATGGAAGAAAGCCAATAACAAAAAAATTGGAGGCATTAGGCACGCAGATAACCTTGAGTGTGTGCAAACCAGTTCACAGAGCTTAATCGTGAAGCACAAGTTCCATCATATCCACTGCTCGAAATTTTGATTCGGAGATTTGTGGGCAGACTTGCAGTTGGTTTTCTAACTCACTGCCTACTACTGCCACACATGCTATGTAAACATGTTATAAAATTAGACATATGTTACACTTACCCTACATCTGCGATGCGCGCCTTACTGTTTGATGAAAGCAAACATCCACATACAGGGTGGTGTTTCAACGAACACTTTCAAAATTTATTTAGGGTTGCCTGTGGCAGATAGCCCAATTCTAGTTAAAGAGCTGGTCTACTCGAAGAGGCGGACATTACTTGCACAAAAAATTGAAATGCATAATCAACTAATTAACAGAAATTTACTAATTAAGTTTTTAACTAATTACCTGATGGCCCACATTGCAATTGACAAATTGTAGCCGTGGAGCTCACAAGGCGGATCCACTTAAAATTAAATCTCAGGATGACACCAGTTTCGAGATATTAATTACCGAACTTTGCGGAGAAATGCATTGGCATTCCAGTTAATTTTGTGCTTCAATGCAAAAACCGACGTTTTGTTAAGAACCCCCCCCCCCCCTCCCCCCTAACTGGAACACCAATGCATTTCTCCGCAAAGTTTGGGAATTAATATCTTGAAACTGGTGTAATACCGAGATTCGTTCCAAGTGGATCCGCCTTGCGAACTCCACGGCTACAATTTGTAAATTGCAATATGGGCCATCAGGTAATTGGTTAGAAACTTAATTAGTGAATTTTTGTTAATTAGTCGAATGTGCATTTCAATTGTTTGTGCAAGTAATGTCCGTGTCTTCGAGTAGACCAGCTCATGAACTAGAATTGTGCTATCTGCCGCAGGCAACCTTTAAGAATTTTTGAAAGTGTTCGCTGAAACACCCTGTATATGTAAAAGTTTGTACGTTATACAAGTGCTGCCTTTGTGGCTAGCACAATAACACGAGAATTTCACTTGGGGAATGCTCACGGTAGAAGGTCCAGCTGAGTGCCCGTACATTGCTAAGCTAGGAATAATGCAGTTAATTTAGCCTTGATATTCCAGAGTGCTGTCCACTATGAGTACATGGAACGAGGAACACGCATACATTGTTTGCATCAAGCCTTCAAACTGCCCAATTGGCTCTTGATATCTGTGCAGCTAAAGTGCAGACTCTACAGCGCAGCAGCTGTGCTTGCCAGACAGCTTCTGGAAGTTATCAATGGCACAGCAACCGATGCATGCGTGTTTCCAATAGCCTGACACCTCTTCTCTCTCTCGTGCCTTTGCTTAACCCAGACTTGTCAAAACGTTTAGCTTATCGCTTCCATTTGAGAGATTTTAGATGTCTTGAACAAAGAAATCACCATGCAGTGGACATTTTTTACATGTTAAGAAAATGCGAACTAAGCATAAAGGAGAATTCCGACCTATCAAGCTCGATTGTTCGGAGCCCATTATCGGTGCAGGAGCAGACCACAATTGTGCCTCAAGCAAGTAAACATGTATGCCTGATGGATAACATGATGTTGGTTTGAGAACCACAGTTTGAGAACCACTGCTCTATAGCAGCCAATTATTCATCTAGCAAGATCCTCTGCTGTGCCAGAAGCACACACAGGCACAGCACAGCAAAAGCAAACAGTTCGACCACAAGACTTTTGGTGCAAGCAACATCAGCCAGTGTGACGAGTCTCAACACAAATGGAGAAAATTGCCATGCTCCTGGTGTTATGCTCTTCTGCCCAATCTTGCTGTTCCTGCGGCAAGCGCACCTCAAAGCCTGCCATGCTTTGCCTGCACATTCCAGCCTACGTCGTGCACATGCACAACTATGCGAGTGCTGCTGCGGGGCGTTGACCTAGGCTGGCAGTGTATGTCAACGCACCTGCACGGGGATACCCTCACGTCTCACCAACCTCGCCGAGTGGGCCCCGCAGATTTGTTTCTACACTGTTGAAAAGGGGCAAGAGAAGAATCCATGAATTCTGCACTTCTGGAATCGGAGCACAACTTCCGAGGACCCCGTAGTGAAACATCACTGTCATTTCTGCCAATCATTTCGATAGAAATTAGTGTAATATCAATGACCCGTCACAACCTTACCAATCAAGCGGACAGCACCTTGTGACATGCAGATAGAAGTGATTGCTGAAGAATAAAAAGCAGGAGCTGAAGGCAGCTCCAAATAAATTCAACAATAGCTTGCAGCTACACCGGCTAACATGTACATCCCATTTACAGCGGCAACAGTTCATAATGAAGCTCATTCGCAGGGTTGTTAACCCTTGTTCAATGTCATGTCATAAGTGTAATGAATCACAAGCACTGTTAATGAGTTTCAGTGAATAAGACTGAATTGTGCTTAAGGTATCTGTCCACTGTCAAATTATGTAGTTGCTGATATTTCACTGCAAGACACAATTGGTAATTGATAACCCATTCTTTTAATTATTGCTTGTGCATCCCACAAGCTGTGACAAAATTCTTTATAGCTGCAATCAACTCTGTGACACCTGCAATGCTTTCAACCCACATGGATACAATCCCAAGAAAAAGGACTGCAGTGAAAAGTGAAAAGTACTATAGAACAGAAAGAAATGGATCCAGAACAAAACCAGATGATGGACACATCCAATGTATGCCTCACAAAGCTTAAAAACCACTTGAGAAAGAGAGGTCCTTGCAATACTAGCACAATGGAAATGAGGCAACGGAAGAAAACTATACCAGTACACAGTATAAGAAAAAACCAACATGCTGTTCAGCGAGATATAGCAAGTGTGCTTACAATTCTGCAGGAGGTATTTCATGAGGTGGCAGAAAACACCACATGAGCCAGGAGAGTAAAATAATGACCAGCATTTATGAAGACAGTGTAGCTTCAACTGGAGTAACTCTGGAGCAATAGCTGATTAACATTACAGTGTAGACCGCTTATAACATAAGTCGCCAGAGTCGCGAATATCTGCACTATAAGTGGTACCGCATTATAACCGAAACATAAGTCGCCAGAGTCGCGAATATCTGCACTATAAGTGGTACCGCATTATAACCGAAACAATGATTTTCAAGCCCTGCACGCATGCAAAACATGTAGACCAAGCATGTAGACACGCTTTGTACTATATATCGCGCACACATCGCGATGTAGCTGGTGCTCTTTAAGCTCGACAGCTTTGCATCGAGTCAAAACGAAACAACTGTTTGCCGCAACCGCTGCGGAAAAAAAAAAAACCGCGACAGCTATCGACGCGATTATGACCGGCGACTTAGCGGTGCTGAAGGCACGCGCCCGACGCACGCACCGAGTCTGGACGAATTAACTGCCATTCACTGCAACAACTGCAGTCGAAACCGCAGTCGAAACCTATGCGATCGTCGATGGCAACTACGCAGTTTTTTAGGCATGCGGCCGACGCGCGTACTGAGCAAAAACGAAACTACTGTTCGCCGCAACCGCTGCGGAGAAAACCGTGGCCGCTATCGACGCGATAGTCGATGACGACTACGCAGTCACGAAAGCCCGCGGCCAACGCGGTGTTATGCACGGCGGTAAAGCAAGAATACAGGCTTTAAAGACACAAATAGGCTCGAAGCGCTCCGGCATTGCTGTGAACCACGTACGATTTCAAATGATGGCCGCCGCTTCGTTTGGGTTGGACGCTAGCACCGTTTTTGCTCTTTTGCGTGGCACATTTGCAGCGATCCTCGCTCATCGAGCTCCGAAAGTAGTCCGAATTAACCGATGTGCAGCCAAATAAGTCCGAATTAACAAGAGTTTGATTGCATTGAATAATGTACACGATGGTCGGGAGCACGCACCTTGTTGAGAAGCGTGCTCACTGCCGCCCTTGTCGGCAAGATTTTCCCGCGGAAGCCGCATTATAACCGGTATTTATACAGGTATTAGGTTTATACAGGTATTATACAGGTATAGACAAATACCGTTTACCCTCTATGGGAGGGTAAACGGGAGTCGGAAAAGGCCACGTTGTAGCCAGTTCTGCACTATAAACGGTTAGGTTATAAGTGGTCTATACTGTATTATGTTTGTAATCGGTGTTTCTCTTTTGTGACTGATGATCTCGTGCCTTCAGCTTTTCCATAAATTCTGTGCAAGTAGTACTGGCACAGACAATCGTGATGATCACAACGAATGCCATGCCACGTGTGGTCAATTGCTGCTGCAATGAAACCAGTTTGCCCATTGGATACAGTATGTTTGTGTGGTAAGCTCTGTATGTCCTCTCAAAACGTTCCCTCTCAGAACCACTAACATTATGCCAATGTCATGTCCAAAAATCAATGTAAGGTGCCAAGACATCACTGTCACTGCAGCAGTCAGGAAAAAGCAACAAATGGAAATACATCACTGGTGTTCTACTGTATCTAAACACCACACACAAGATGGATTCACAGAGCCATGAAGGTACGTCAAGTTCCACAATTAAGCCACATGGAAAGTTAAACAAAAGCTGGTTTTGTCATGTCAGTAGTAACTCAACATTTTAAGACGTGCAACTGAAGAAGAGCAACACGAAAAGAAAGCAAAGCGCTCAAAGAAATCCGCCATCTTTCTTCGATCGTCCATTTGACTGCTCCTATGTGTTCCTATGTTGCTGAGTTTTGGGCACTATAATATGTGCTATAAAACTATATCTTAAAAAGCAATAAACTAAGCTTAGCCATGTCAAGCCAAGGCCACAGCCCAAGTTTAGTGCACCTTCCAGCTGATGCAATTTATCTCAGACTATGTGAGTCTATATGTGGTAGTTTAGGTTAGAACAAAGCAGATGAAACCAAGGAAAAACATAGAAGATGGAACCAGCTCTGTTTTTGTCTGCCTAATAGCTTGAGGAAAACCTAGAGGGGGGGGGGGGGGGGGAACTACACTTAATGCATAAGTCTCTACAGCATTTTACACGATCGCAGGGCTAACTGTGCAACCTGCCTATTGAAGCCACCAGCAAAGTTAAATTTTTTCCAGGCAAGGGCTTTCTTGCAGGCCACAAGTATGGCTTAAAATTATGACAGGGCATTAGAGCAAGCTGTCAGAATGTCATACATCAATATCCGCTCTTGATGCTAACATCATCAACATGAGGTGCGAGGTACCTTAATCCCAAGTGAGCTATGAAGAATTAAAAGGGGCCGCAAATCCACAGCATGCAAGTAAACACACCTTAACAATGTACTGTGTTTGCCCAATATTTTTCAGTAAAGATAAGTAAGCGCTCTTTCACTGCATCACCAAAAATAAACAAAACGGCTGACAATTTTCATCTACTCCATCAGGACTAGAACTATCTCTAATAACAATATTTTACTATCAGGCAATGTTGGTTTTTGACCAGTTTTTTTTTTTTTTTTTTTTCGCCCTAGGAATCTACTGCCTGCAACCCTTTCGTGTGCACTGAAACTGCAGTACAAAGAACCCCTGGATTCCGTCCCCACCAGAGTGCAATTGACGTTGCATACCCAAACCCGGAGGTTGTCGGTGAGTGCTGTAGGTAGAATGAAAGACCGAGTTGCTACAATATGCAAAACCCCACTCATCAGAGTGTTGCACGCAAGATCAAAGCAGTCAGAGGCACACCGAAAGCGGGCGACAGGGGAGGAGGCCTGTGCGCAGAACACCCGCGTAACATCAACTCGGAGAGAGGGCAGTGTACTGTAGCTGCCACTGCTATGATACCAAATGCTGCTGTTATAAATTATCGGCTGTTATTTACCGGCGGCTGTGGGCCCTTTGGCATGGCCGGGGGTTGCTGCAACCCTCCTTGACCGTATTTTGCACACACCTCCAGCCGACGCTTCTCCCTATGTTTGCGTCTACTCTCGGGGCTCAGCGGTGCACGGCGGGGGCGAGCGCGGCGGGCTCTCAGGCCGTCTGCCGGCAGAGCAGGAGGAAAGAAAAACACACAATATGCACACAAACAGTGTACAGCCAAAGCGATTAGGCTTTCTGCCCGCACCAATATCACAGTCTACTGCTACGTTAACCTGCAAGGCCATGCTTCTGCTTTGGGCGCTATCTTTTAAAAACATGCTTTATATCTTGCTGCATTACTCTACCAAAACTTTATGGGTGGTCTTTACGGCTTTCATACACTACAATTTACTCAATTGATACCATACTTTTTATAATAAAGTCTAGCCTTTATATAACATAGACATAAAGAATTATTGGATATAATAAAGTGAACCTTAAATTTGGATGGCCATGCTTTATTTCACCGAGTATTGTGCTGCTGAACTGGGCTGACTGGTACGCCATTATAGCTAAATAGAGAACAGCACATCGAACTGGACAAACAAAAGGAAAAAATGGACCAACCAATGGACCAAATGGACCAATTGTCAGTTTTGTTTCTTCCATTTGTCCTGTCCCGTTCTATAGATATACATTGCACTGCTTTATAAAATAAACAAAAATGCATGATCTGAGACAATATCAGTTACAGTAAACATTTGTTCCGTCACAGCTCAAAGTATACATTTCGATAGGGAAAATGTCAAATAATCAGCAAGAGCAACTTGAAACAGCCCACCCTGAATGTGCGTGCACATTTTTGCGAATGGCTTGGCTTGGAGGGCCTACAGCTGGCAAGCCAATGCCTATCCCCTATAATCATAGTGACTTCACGGTTGCATATTAACAACGGTACAAAGCATGTTTGTAATATATATATATAGCATGTTTGTATACATATAGTGCCATATCAGCAAGGCAAACTGTTTACGGTTATCAAAATAGACTAATAAAGCACATGATGAAAGCCAGGCAGACAAAGCCACATTCTGAGTAGTGCTTGCCCTCGCATCCAATGTTAGACCAAAACATGGTGGTTTTTACGGCTTTCATACGCTACAATTTTTCTTGGCAAGGTGCAACTTGCTCCATCACCAGTGCCTATTGTGATTGTGCACGCTGCCTCACAAATTTAAAGCTGCTCCTATCAGGCCGGCAGGTGTTTGTGCTAAAGGATGACATACTGAACGCAAAAAAACAGAAAAGTATTCACAACAAAGCTAAACAGATACAAAGTGCTAAGGTTAGGTCACCAAAGGGAGCAAACGGCTTTCTTCAGCAACAGAAGAGAAAATTTTTTTTTAAAAATAAGAAAAATAAAAAGGAGAAGAGAGAGAGCTTTGCAACAAAAGTAATCTGCAGCTTTGACATGACAACAGCCGAGGGTGCATTGAAGCAACTAACAACCTGAATTTCAGTTTTAGCTGTACATGTGGGCATGCCGATGAAAAGTCTTAAAAATGGCATACACAAGTGGCTTGCATTCGCTTAAGAGGGCTGGGCATACCCAAGGCATCAAACAGCATTGTGCATGCATAATAAATAAATAATATGCAAACTCTCATGTACACAGAGCTGATAGCCTCTGCTAGCTCTTGGGTTCATTATCTCCATGGAGAGAGTATGAACTCACTCCTTAAGAAACATTTAAGAAACTGGGTTGCTGATCCTACAACAAGACTCTTTACTTTCTCTGAAGGAGCGCTTTTCACAATCAGCGACACAAGTTATTGTAGGCAATTTAGTCTATATGAATAGAAGGCACAAACAGTAGGTGCAGACAGTTGCAATAATGCACACAAGCACTTATGGGGGGATGCAGGGCTGAAAATTAACTTTTATGCCGTTGCACGGATATATAACAAGTACTTCATCTTGTTCCTGACAATATTTCAGCCCAAGGAACTACTTTCAAAGTAGGTTTTGGCGAACCAGTTTGTAAATGATAGTCATCCTAAAGGTTCTGTTCAGCCAAAATGTGCAAATTGAGAAAAATTAGCTAAAAAATTTCATAACACGCAATGTTATTTTAAAACCAAAAATAATTAATCAAAATGCCCTACTCCATAGGTTTGACCCTCCTCTTCAATTCGAACCTGCTCTTCACAAATTGCTTCAAGTCACTGCCTTTTTCTCAACTTTAGAGCAGTCTAGCTCCCTTGTCTGAATTCGTAAACAAGGGCACCACAGCCAGAATTATGCCTTTCTTTCTTTAGTTTTTACTTAGCAGTCTGCTGTGCTTTTGATGGAAGGTCTATCATGATTAAAATGCGACAAAAACAAAATTTATAGCACGGTAGCCATGGGCATTCAATAAGTGTTTGGTATCTCGCCCACACTGCGACCACGTTTTGAATACAGCGTTCATGGGCGCTCTCGACGGCAAGCGCGCGCAACCATCACGAGAATAGAATTCATTTTCTTCTTTTCTACAGCACAGATTGCAACCAAACTTGCTGATGAGCTGCTTTGTATGTCTAGGAATCCAAAATAAACAAAATTCGAAAATGTGTTTTTCTAGTTAAAATCATGATTTTAGCCCCAGCATGCCTCCTTAAAAAGATTGTCCGATAACTTTAGCCATGCAGAAAAGAGACATTATATAAAATGTTGCTGTTGGTAAAGCTAGGGTGACCACAGCAGCATGGCGTGAAAGCGTTATTTCACAGTCAAATACAGTATAGACCACTTATAACGTAACCGCTTATAGTGCAGGACCGGATATAGTGCAGTCTTTTCAGACTCCCGTTAATTTTCCCACTAGCACTCCATGTATGCACGTATCGCTTATAGTGCAGTTGCGGGAAATGAAATACCGGTTACAGTGCGGCCGCCTGGGAGTACGGAAGTCAGCGGAGACGGCGAACGCTCCCCTCAAACGGGCGCCCCAAGAAGTGCTCGAGGAAGAAAGAGTGACGAAGTGGAGGAGAAGGGCACGTGATGCGAACGAACAGCCAGTGAGGCTGAAACCAGAATACTGAGTGCGAGTCGTGAAATATCACAGCGCGCATAGCGAGCGAGGGCCACGAAACTGCCAACACCGGCCAACGCTCGCTTCACGATAACGGCAGTAAACGAAACTTCGGGGAGCGGGCGGCACTGGCACGGTGAAAGGGCGCACGCGGAGACCGTGGAATGTGAGGGAGGAGGGCGGCAGGGAAGCGGATTTCGCCTCGGCAACTCCGCCGCTTCGGTGGCTCCCCTCGCCCTCCCTCGTAACTCCTTCACTTTCGACTGTGACCGTGCGCGCTTCGCCACCGTGCAGGCGCCGCAGCTCCAGCCGGCCCCGGCGCCAGCTCCCCGAAGTTTCGTTTTCTGCCGTTATAGGGAAGCGGGCGTTTGCCGGCGTGGGCAGTTTCGTTGGCCGGCCTAGGACAGCGCGGCTGCTTCCCTCTGCGCCAGTAGCCGCAGCGTGTAAGGTCAACACGTCACTAGAAAGTAGAGGAAGCATAAAGGAGAAAGAAGGGTTCACTGCCATTTTCTACACGTGGCTACGGTAGTGTGGCTGAGACGTCGGCACGTACACGAATGTTCCAGCGCAACGCAGAATCGGCGACCTTGCCATTTGGGAGAGGGTGAAATTTACGCCGCATTTTTTTTCTTTCTTTCTTTTTGTTCGCGCGCGACATTGAGGGGTCTCTCCTAAGCTTTTACTCTATAGGCCGTTTCACATGCTGTGACTGGAGCGAAAAAAATTGGTGCGATCGCACGCGTCGCAATGCGATTTTTGGCGGTGCCGGAGCAATGCCGGTCGGAGGCGCCGCCGCGTGAATTATTTCGAATTAACGAGATTCGACTGTAAATTGAATGCAAACGTTCTAGCCGCATTCCTCAACTGTCGCATATGCGTCGCGGCTCGGTGCACATGTTTTGCATATGTGCGAGCCTTGAAAATTGTTGCTTTGGTTATAGTGCGGTACCGCTTATAGTGCGGATATTTGCGACTCCGGCGACTTACATTATAAGCGGTCTACACTGTACCAGAAGAAGAAAATTGTAGCTGCCTTTGAAAATCAAGTATAGGTGACTTAATAGATGTATCTCATTTACTTTGTAGGTCTGTTCGAGATTTAAGCGTGGTTCACTGCACCACATGCACCAGTTCATGGGGAGCTACACCGCAACCCTTGATTTTCCAGTGTAAAAGCGCACTGCTACACTGCAGTGCTCAACTGCAACATGGTGCAGGCGAGGTGCAACCGTAGTGCAGGGCACCTCTTGAACTGATGATGAGGTTGTACAGCCGAGGTGCATGGCATCACATAGACGATACTAAGCAGGGCAATGTTTACTGGCACAGTAGGCACTTCTAAAGGACGTGGAAACTTTCCCTGACCTATTCAGAATGTTCTAACACAGCCGACCCTGGCAATTCAAAGCTCATTGCAGGCACTACTACGCATGTTGGTGTGCTTTCCAGCTCCTGTCAGATTTGTTTGATGTTTGGTTATATGCACTGTCAGGACAGAGAAAGAGTGTGAAGTTGGCCTAGTTGGAGCGATGTTCTGAGAATACGGCACTAGTGACAGCACCACCAGACCACGACATCACTGTTGGTTCGTCTTTCTGCAGTCCTGCAGCTAGCACTGTAGTTTCAGGAGGAAGACCAATATTAAAAATACAATGAAAGCACAAGAAGCTTGTGCTAAAGCGAAGTGGTCACATGCACCAGGTGCATGCACATGAAAGTGTTTTGTGCTGGGATCCACCATCAACTTCCTGTAACGGATGTGACATTGGCACAAACGCTTAAAATATGCTCTCTCTTGACAGGGATGGCGCCGCCATCTAGGAGCGGTGAAGCAAAGTACTGCATCAAGCGCCTACTGATGTAACACCGCCTACTGTTTTGCTTGCGATGGCACCAACTAACAAAACTGCTGCGCTAAGCACCGCAGAAAGGCAACTATGTCGAGGGGTGAATCTCGCTTTGGTCCGGCGAGAGACACGCCAGCGTCAAGCAGAACGTCTTCACACAGTTGCAGCGCACGCTGTGAACTCTGCCACTTGCATTCCTGAAGCTGAGCGCGTCGCAACTCAACTGGCTGCCCAAGACACTACGGAGCCGGACCAAAATGCTCGTACCTTCCCCGATGCGACTCGGCAGCAGGACGCCGCTCGCCAACAGGACGCCGCGCACCAAGTAAACCTGCAACACGGTCGCCGACCCGCAAATCGTGCGCCTTTCGCTGCAGCGGACCGTGAGTTCACGAAGCAAGCATGCAACAGCTTCTGTGAAGGTGCGTTTCACTTTCGTGTTCTACCGATTCCTATGAAAGAGGGACCAACCATATCTTTTTCTGTAGCCATCTCTGCCTGCTAAGTTTCATAGTAACTAAGCCTGGCCACGTGAAATCTTGCGAAATGCCGGACGTCCTGCCTTATCTACAAAAACTGTTGAGGAACCCTTGACTCACGAATAGCTTCAAGTTGGATTAGATGGTGGGGAAGAACAGCACAACAATGGGAGTTAAGATGAGATGAAAACACTGCCCTCACTCATTCGTACATATTTTTACATTTTCTAGGGGTGGCTAGGGTATTATTGGATATAACAAGGTAAATCTAGAAGTTGGTTGGCCATGCTTTATCACAAATGTCTTAATGTCTTTTCTCACTAATATTAGCGTGTATGCTTACAGTGATTATTCGATGTAACAAAGACATCTTTGGGTCGGGTGCGACTTCATTGTAGTGAGGTTTGACTGCGCTTTTGT
The DNA here is from genome assembly GCF_013339745.2 of Dermacentor silvarum. Taxonomy (NCBI): domain Eukaryota; kingdom Metazoa; phylum Arthropoda; class Arachnida; order Ixodida; family Ixodidae; genus Dermacentor; species Dermacentor silvarum. The sequence goes on from NC_051156.1 coordinate 140,995,105, forward strand.
TTTAGGAAGCACAGCCGAGGAAGGCAAAGAACTAGGTGGTGTGATGAAACTAGGAAATTTGCAAGCATATAAGATAAGGTTAGCTGGCGCAAGAAAGAGGTAATTATAGGTCACTGGGAGAAGCCATCGTCCTGCAGTAGACATAATTAGACCAAGGTTGCAGACTTTATCATTGCAGCCTACCGGCCACGAAAAGAGGTCCATGCACATGGTTCATTATTCCCTCTAACTGTTCGCTTTAAGCTGGCGAGAAATTGTGTTTTCTCTCTCACTCTTTTTTTTTTTTGGCCCCCTTGAAAGCTGCTCAGTTTAGTGGTTTATGAAAAGTGTTGCATGAATTGAAGGAAATAAGATTTTGAAAAACTTTCTCACTTTCCTGCTTTATGCGAGTTTCTTTACTTTTGGGAGAAGAAAGCTTTTGATCTTCAATATGACTAGAAAATTTTGACGCTCAAATCACTCTAATATTTAGTTTACTTGCTCCTGTGGTGTATTTTCCTGCACATAAAGTACACTTTCAGTTGCGAGTACAACTTCTGCCCCATTCCTTCAACACAACAACAGACTGAAGTCTTTCTATATGTTCAACAACTTAAGGGGGGACGCGGCTTTCGGTACCAACTTTCTTGTTTCTTGGTGGATGTCAATGAAAATTGGTACATAGAATAAGAATGGCTCTATGATGCTTTCATAAAAATTTCAAAGCGGTACCATGAAAACTTTTTGGTAGACAAATTATTTCTTTCTTGAACCTCGTGGAGGGACTGGAGGATTTACGAAATCAAGTGAAAAGTTTGTTAAATACTGTATGCACAGCCAAATGTATGCAGAAGGAGATAGCGTTCTCGAAATAATTTTTTTTCAACACTAAAATTTGTAGTTTATGTTTTCTCCAGTCCCACTGCAGTGAGCACGCCTACAATGCAAACAAGGAACCCTACTACGAATTCTTAAAACACTAGGATAAAAAAAGAAGAGCGCTATCCCCTAAAGTACAGTTCAGTGAGTCTGACAAAACAAACGCAATCAAAATGTGTAAAGTAGTTACCAAGATATCTGCTCCACGAGCTGAGCAACATGCCAAAAAAACTACTGAGAAAACAAGGTTCAAAGTTGTCAAAATTTAATAGGCACCAGGGTTATAGTCCTTTGTGTCCTTTGCGATGCGGCATCGCTTGACCATCTGACCTGATGGTCTGATGAGCTTTTGCAGCTTTCTTTTTCCGCATTGCATCTTTTTCGGCTGGGTTCCTGAACAGTTTCGCCAATACGCGCGGACGATGTGCCATCCGTGCTTGAGGTGCTCAGCTGCACGTCCGCGTCGCGCTGCATGCCACCGTCATTGTCACTGCTGAAGTCGCCGGAGCAAACTTTGTTTTAGAGATCGGTGGCTTCGACTTACGAGCACCAAATTGATGCGCAGTCTTGCGTTTCTTCTTGAACAATCGCCGGCCCATGATAACAGACGAGAGCCGTTCTCCAAGCTAAGAAGGGCCGAGCTTGACAACGTTTTTCGTTTCTCTAACAAGCGAGCGCCGGTCCGTTATCATGAGTGAGATACGATCATACGATCTCTAAACCTCGCCGCGACGAGTTGAAAAGACGCGAAATCGGCTCCTCAGCGCCGTCAGCGCGGCGAGCAGACGACCTTTCCGCCGGTTGCTAAGGGCAACCGCCCGGGAGACCAATCCGGAGCCGCGTACAGTCACGTGGCGCGCGCTGCCGATCAGAAACCGCCGCGAGACCTTGAAACTTTTGCTTGCTGTGTGCTTGCTCTTGCCTGGTGCAGCTTGCCGAGGCGCCAGATTTGAAGACGGAGAATCGCGCTATCCATAGAGACCAAGATGGCGGCGCTAGGTTACGCGGTTGCGGAGATATCGCGGCTTGAAAAATGCCGTTTTTTCGCTATTTTCGAGAAACTCCTCGCCACCTTAGCTTCGATAAACATTTTTTACATCATTTCCGCGCGATTTTCCGTGACGAAATTTTGAAATAAAATAGAAAAGAAGTCATACAAACTGAAAATGTGATTTTCAAAAAATCGGTTTTTTGGCCAAATATCGCGATGCGAAAGCCGCGTCCCCCCTTAAGACACAACTGGTCTGTACTGTACTGTTTTTTCAGCCTATTTGCTTGTCAGCATCACCTAAATATACTCTCCAATACAGGCACACGAGTCAGAGTAAGAGCTCAACGGAAGCTCAGTAAACCACTGCACCATTACATTTAACCCATGTGGCAGCGCACGAGGCGCATCGGGAGTTAAGGTACCAAGCATTATGTACAAATTTTCTGAATCATGTGGCACAGCTATAATGCGTGTAGCCAGGTCTGTTTTTGTCCCGACCCGTGCTGGGGCGACTCACCGAGCCGTGCATAGCTGCTGGGGGCCTCGAAGCAGCTCTCGTCGATCTTGCACTTCACTGTCCCCTGCTCCCGCATAGTGGTCACCCCTGGGACAGGCTCGTCGAAGGCGTTTATGTTGCCGAAGGTGATTCGGGCGTTGAGCACGTGAAACAGGGGAATCTCTGCCAGGTGCACACAATGTAAGACAAAGCAAAGAGGCAAAGAGAGAAAGAGCATAAAATCACAGATTTTGACAACCCAATACTAAAACAAATGAGCAAAGAAAACATCTCAGAAGGTGAACCTCTGCTTCTACACTCAAGGTACAAGTAAACAGCTTTTCCACAAAAAGAGGAAGCATCGAACCAGAAACAAGGTGAGGACAAGAAACCCAATGCAAAAGATGAGCACTACTTCTGTGCACTGCATTTCTTGTCTTCACTGTTCTTGCACTACGCTCTCATTACTTGCAATGAATGAGCTAACCAAAGAAAGAGCGTTCCTTTTCCATGAACGAAGACCTAAGCAGTTTTGGTCTGTAATGTTTTTCTGCACACTTTTCACACTTGTGCAACACAACAGTAAAATGCATCACAGATCTGTCTCAGTGCTATTGCAACCCAGAAGCATGTTCCTCACTACCAAGTGATGAGCAATAGGCGCATAGACGATCTCTTTATGTTCGTTCGCTTGAGTTTAACACCAAGAATGTATAGAACATGAGTGACATGATCCAATGTAAATATGAACATTGGTTGCTAGCCAGCCAGCTAGCTATATGTGGCAAGCATGATATAGGGACCGAGGTTAGGTCCACTACAGCGAAAGACCTGCGAACAGTTTGGACCAATGGCAGGAGCAGAAGAAGCTCGCATTTATTTTTCTTCCTTTTTTTATCTAACCTCGCAGCTCGCAGAATGAGGCACCAGACGCACACGCCGGAGCACGCCGGAGCACGCCGGAGCACGCCGTATATAAAAGGTGGCCGAGGAAGATGACGATAGCTGCTAGAATGACAATGATGGGGCCTCCGTATGCATGCCACTAAGCTATGGCACTAAAATCATTGCCTGCAAAGACACAAACAAACTGCCAAGCACGGACTTATGAGAGAAAATATTGTAAAATTCTGCATATAGTGAAACCTTGTTATAACAAAGTCGCGTCTGCCACAAAAATACCTTTGCTATTTCCAATACTTGTTATATTTAGATTAATTTTGTTATACCTGATGATTTACTATATACCTGCGTTCATTATATAAAGGCATCACTGAAATACGAAACATGTTTCTGAATTCTGGCATACCTAATTTGCTTCTCATGTTATATGTGGGTATAAAAGTTTTGTGAGGGAGGGTTGAAGTGTTGGTCTTCTTCGACTAAAAAGAAATGAAGCAATATACCTTTCTAATCTCCTGCTCATGGTTCATGTACGCAAGATTTCACATACTCCTTCCTGCCCTTTGTCTCGCTCGTTTCTTTTTCAGCTCTTCACCTGGCATTCCTCTTTGTCTAGATTATGCTCATTTTAGATGTAGGATAAGTCACTGCCTCATCTTCAAACATTTGCTCCCTGCCGATACACGTTGGCACTTGAAACATGGCGGAAATTTTGCTATCGTCAATGTTATCTTTTTATTTCTAGCTATGTTGCAGCTGTGCAGTACAGCATCGCAACAGAATTTCCATAAATGTTAGCTTTCTCCTCTCTAGTAAATGTTTGCCCCTTACAAGATAGACCACCAGTTGAAAGCTTGACATGTGTCCTCTTGTCCTCTCTTTGCTTATCCCTGTCTTCTTCCGGTAGAATAATGTTTAGCCTTGTACAAATGATGCTTCCTAACCTCTAACGTTGCTCACAAGCGTACAAGACCTCTAACAGCTCATTTCTGGACGCACCAATAACCTGTTAGCAACAGTGTGAACAAAGCAAAAAAAAAAAAGAACTACAATTTTCACCACCTTTAAACATTAGCAGTGCCAGTATGTTTTAATAATGTTCCTGATATAAGTGTGTGTGTGTTGTGGGGATGCTTGACTCTTTTTCGTCCTCTGACATTGTTTTCCCTGCATGGCTCTCCCGTCTCCAGTAATCAGGCTTCCCCGCATAGTTGTGTCGCCTCCAGTCAGTATAGTTGCAGAGTAGTACGAGAGATGGTGCAAATGTTACGCTGCAAACGCCACCTAACGACACGGTTACTCAAGCGCAAAAGGGAGTAGCATCTTGCTGTTTGGCTTAGCGTCGGCAACCTGCGCAGATCTTTCCCGCCCCCGCCGGAACGCTTAGCGGGACCAACCTGAGAGAGGCTTTGGAACGGAGCACCGGGATGGACAAACGCGATTGTTCGAAAGTGTTATGGTTCACGTGACTGTGCACGTAAATGATTAGGTGTGGGTGTCCAACTTGGCGCAAACATATTCACTCGATATCCTGTCACAGTCATAGTGAGTTGGACTTCCTCAATTCGTTAGCGCCCATCGGCATGTTTCATTGATTGCGATTTGGCTAGATGGCATTGGTGCACAGAAGGCACAATAAATGCCCTTTTGCTTGTTTCCACTACTGTGTTGTCATTCCTTTGTCCCAAGTGCGCATTTGAGACCCCACAGTGTCAAAAGAGAAACATTTGAGACAAACATTAACAGCATGTAATGGCAGATAAGAACACGCACACGAGAGTACCCCTACTGCAACTTGGATGCTCAATGAGCACGCGCAGAGCGATCAACCAGAGCAGCCATACCAATTTTGACTGGGAAGCCCGCAGGGAGTTGGAGAGTGATGAAGTCCCGTAGCCTGGCAAAGTGGGTGCTGTTGATCGACATAAGGTCTACTATTGGAAGAATCTGGAAAGTCAGAAACAGAGAAACCATCAAGTGGCTATCAAGAAGCACCGGGGCGCAATGTCTTTTGCACAGGAAAGAGTCATCATACCATTACTTCGCACTGGAGAAAGGGGTTCAAGGAGGAATCAGTTAGGGCAATAAGCTAATCACATATAGTAGTATACAACAGCATAAAACTAAAATAAGATAACAAAACAGACATAGCAAAAAAAAAAAAAAAAGAAGTATTGGTGTAACATGTACCAGAAATGCAGTTTGACAAGATGCAGGTTTGGGCAAAGTGATGCACTGTGAAACTAACCTCTGTATTGATAAATGAATCAAGCCTATGTTTGACTTGATCTAAATGGTGCCCGTCGTGAATGTTCCGAAGAAAACGCAATGAGCGTTTTGTGAGAAGCCAAGAAACAATAACACCAAGGACAATGGGCCCCTCGGTTCCCTTTCTTCTCGTTCACTAAATGAGCGTTTTGGGCACTGTCACGGAGTGGCATAGTTTAGAGTCATCGACAGGCCGTTCAACGGATGCTGAAAACGTTGTGGTCTCGCGGTGCAGCATATAGTTTCGAGATAGCGATACGCCGATTAACGGGCGTCAAAAACCTCATGGTCTCACAGTGCGGCATATAGTTTCGAGATAGCGACACGCCGATTAACGGGCGCCATATGACCGGCGGCCGCTGTTGCTGTGCTGGTCAACGAACCCAAGTGTGCGTGTGTGTCTGTGTGGTGCAGTGCGGGGGGCATGACCTCGGACAGTGAGGGGGGAATCATCCGTTCCCTTGCCCCTGACTAATGGGGGGCGGCCAAGAGTTTTGGGAGGAGTCATGAGATAACTAGGTGAATTGTCACCCATACCTGCCATTCCCCGACCTAAGGAACTAGGGAAAGGAGAGGCTATTTAAGCGCAGGTTTTAGGCCCTGCTAATCAGTCTAGAAGCTGAACCTGTGAGCTGCTGAAAAGCCTTCGGGGGGCTAGCGCCGCCCAGTATTGCCTGGGCCGCCTAGCCACGCCGGAACTCCGAGTAACTCGTTGACGTACGAGACGACAAACCAATGTCTGCAACGAAGCTCGCGGTATTTCGCCTCAAATTAGCTCAACCTGCTTGAGAGAAGTCGTCAGATCTAGACTCCCAGGAAACCCAGCCCAGCAATCGCATCCACCTCAACAAGATCGGCTCGCAGCATTCATCGGCAAAGCTCTGCGCGCTGACTTCACGGTTTATGGACTTGCTGCTGCTGCCCCGCCACGCGTATGACATTGTTTGTTTTCTTTTGAACTTTGTTTTAGTGAACTACTGTTAATTGTATTCTTGTATATTTGATCCGTACCCTGCACGGAACGACCGGAGTACGAAATGACCAATCGGCTTGTATACCCCGTCGATCGACTTCGCGTTGATGGCGAACGGGTGACAGGCGTGACAGGCACGTTCATGAATATGGGGTTCAAACTATACCAGTGCTTGTCTATGTCCCGACATCTATTATACTGCCATTACTTTTGTGGTAATGCAAAGTGCTAGTGCTAAGGAAGGATAAGGGGTGAAATATAGGGCGGCATTCTCAGTTATCACTTTCAAAGACGCAATCACTTTTGTGGTATTTCGCATGACTAGCACCAGGCACGTTGGCGTCGACGGGCGAGAGCAATCTTAGGAAAGTACCAAGCATTCCATCTTCGCACGGCATCAGGAACACTGTTAACTGTAGATACAGAAGCATTCGGTGCTAGCGAGGAAAAATCTTGTGAAAGTGATTGTATCCCTCAAAGGGATCAATTAAAAGCAGCTTTTAGTTTCTGGGCAAGTGAAAATGTATGTGCATTCATTTGACTGACAACCAGCGACCAGCCTAACTCATTGCAGACACCACTGATCAGCTAGACTTATTAATGAGAAAAAGAGTTATCATGGCCAATTATATGAAGACATGGTAAGTGTTCTATTTGGCAAGCATTTTTTTAAAGATTATTTTATTGAATACAAGACCACAAACAGCTTAGCGCCTTTAGTGTGGTGCACTACAGTACAAACTGAATAGCGTATGTAGCAGGAAAAAAAAAAGATATATATATATATATATATATATAATTAACACAACGCATGGAGCAAAAAAAAGGGAAAGATGACAGTATTTATATCATACAGGCTCAATATACAGTGACAACAGTGTCACAGTGAAAATGTGTGAGCTTTCCAGCACAATGACATCCTCAATGACATGAAACAGAAGAGTTGCCCAACATGCTGAAATGCAATGTACGGGAGAGCCTCATTACTACCATTCATTACAGACAAAAGAATGAGCGAACAGGCAAGATTTTACATGGAAGCTTTTGCCAAATAAACTGCAAACAAATATGTCTTGCCTTTTGTACTGAAAGGGCTTAAGGGGGGACGTGGCTTTGAAAATCAACTTCCTGATTTCTTCATGGATTTTGATGAAAATTGGCACAAATGTTTAGAATGTCTCCCTGATACTTCCATGAAAGTTTCAGAGTGATACCTTGAGAACATTTTATTGAGCAGAATTTTTCTCTCTTGAACTTTCTGGAGGGCCTGGGGAGCTTAAAAAACATGATGGAAGGCTCGTTGAGTATTGACTGCATAGCTCAATGCATGCTGAAGGTCGTGACAGTCTTACTTTTTTTTTTTCGCAACGCAAATTTTTTAGATAGTCATTTTTCAAGTTACCTTCGCACCAAGCACACTTTTGGGGTGAACGAATAGCCACGCCATAAATTTATAAAAAGTGAACATAAAAATGCGAGACTGTCTCGACCTGCACAGTACTCCAAGGAACGTGACAAAAAAAACAGAATCGAAATAGGCTAAACGGTAACGAAGAAATCAGCTCCAGAAACTGAGCAGAAAGGCGAAAAAACAGTTTTGAGAAAACGGCTCTCAAAGTTGCACCTTCTCTTCAGTTCTCTAAAACACACCAAAGTTGTAATCTTTGATGTTTTTTGTGACGTGGGGCTTCTTGGACATGTGGCCTCTGGTCTGCTGAGCCTTCGTTCTGCCTTTCTCATGTTTGTATGGCATTCTTTATCGCTGCTCTACAAAGAGCATGGTGCCTGGGTTTCAAACCAAGTGAGGTGCAGAACTATGTGGGCATAAATATACAGTAGTTCTAGCGTTGTATCTGCAGACTGCCTCATTGATAGCAGCCTCTAGTGCAGTCAGTGAGGCATTGTTTTCTTTTGGTAGAATCGACCATGTTACTGTATGAAGGCTCTCAGCAGCCTTCTGAATCATCTTCCATTGACAATGACTATGGATGTAGGAGAGCCACTGATAGAGAGGCAGCAATGCAGCTGCTAGGTGCTTTCCAGCCTGTACTTTTGTATCATGCCTCACTTCTGCAGCCAGGTGTCTGTGCCAGCCCAAGTGGCCTAGTGAACAGAGCTCATGATGAGGTTCTCTTTATGAAGGGGTGGTATGATAGGTATTGTTACGAGATATCGTGGCATTACGATAACAGAGTCGGCGCGCGATGTGCTAAGTCGCGGGTCCGAGGTGCCGATGTGCGAAATGCCTGGTCGCGGGTCCGAACGCTCGGTAAGCTCAATCGCGCAGTCCGAGGAGCCGACGCGCGAAATGTCTAGCCGCGGGTCCGAGGAATAGACGCTCGAGGTGTCGACACTCCATGAGCGATGTGCCGACACGCGAAATGCCTAGCCGCGGGCTCGAGGAATCGACGCTCGAGGTGCCGACGCGCGAAGTGCCTAGCTGCGGGTCCGAGGAGTCGACACTCGATGAGCGATGTGCTGATGCGCGAAATGCCAAGCCGCGGGCTCGAGGAGTCTATGCTCGATTTGCCTAGTCGCGCAGTCGGAGGCGTCAACAAGGATCGGAGAAGTCCGCGCGCGATGCGCTTCATCGCCGAGTCGGAGACGCCTACGCGCGAAAGGCTTAGCCGCGTGTCCGAGCATTCCGTGCCCGAAGCTCGGTCGCGAAGTTCGCGTCACCGATGCTCGGAATGCTTAGCCGCGAGTCTGAGACATCCACAAAAAGCGGGATCGGCCACGGTACTGCGATGTCCGCGTAGCGCCCGCTTCAACACTCGTCGAGATTACGGAAACTGTGCGGAGCTCGCGAGGAGACCGCAACAAGCGGAGCAGACGACGCCATCTCGGAGCGAGCACCGGACCAATGGCGAACCGCGCTGGGGTCACGTGGCGGGCGCGGCCAATCGGTGGCTCCGGCACGACCTTCAATCATTTGCTTTTTGTGTGATTGTTTCTGTATGGAGGAGATAGCTGAAGCGGCAGATTTGAAGACGGAGAAATGCGCTTTCCAACGAGACCAAGATGGCGGCGCTCGGCTGCGCCGTTCCGGAGATATCGTGGCTTGAAAAACGCCGTTCTTTCGCGATTTCCGCGCAATTTTTCGGCACCTTGGCTGATACAACAATTTTTTTAGAGCACTTCTACTTTGTTTTCAGTGATGATATTTCGGAATCAGATAGAATAAGAGTTACAGAAATTGAAAATGTGATTTTCAAAAAATCGATTTTTTAGCCATTTTTCGCGATGCGAAAGCCGCGTCCCCCCTTAAGGGGAGATGCTCTTCGGAAAATTGCGTTTTTCACGAGAATTCTCAGTTTTGAGTTATTAGCGAACATTGTTTAACTGCGCGAAAAAAAACGGACCACAGAGACCGCATGAAACAAGGACGGATGCAGTCCTTGTTCCATGCTGTCTATGTGGTCCGTTTTTTTTGCACAATGTTCGCTAATATGTACCAACTCGCCCAACAACAAGTTCTTCTAAACTACATTTCAGTTATTACTTGTAAAATTATCCTTGGTCATTCAATTCTTATTTCCCCAAAATTCAAGGCTGAATTCGGATGAGAAATTGGTGAAAAATCAATCTAATCAGCAGCGGTGGCTCTCGAAACCGCAAATTTACGCGCATGTCGGCTATCTTTGACCGGGAGGGAGGGACCAAGATATCGAGCTAGACAGTTCTAAACGTACTGGCTGTGTAAAGTGTGCATTGTTGCATGTTTTCAACAATTTGCATGAAATTCCAATTGTATTTTCAAGAATACAGATGTTTACAACTTTCAAATGCATTTTTCTAAATTTTCATTTTCAGTAAGTTTTGACAAGTAGCCTGCAAATGTTCTTGCCACTTAAAATTGGCTGAACTTAACGAAATTGTGCACACAGCGTCATCACACAGCGTAGAGTGCAAGCATTTATCTAAAATATTGATACCTCTTACAAAATTTAAAAAAAAATAAAAAATTTAGATGCTGATACAGAGAACAACAATATACATGTGGTACTCATGATTTTTTTTCTGAAAATGTAGTGTGTTGTGCACACATTGTCGATAGTTTTCTGCACGCTACAGTTCATATGCAGCAAAATGAATTAGGGCATGATGCTCTGCAAATATTTTTAATAACCTAAATTGCATCCATAAAAAACTTTATACTTTGTTCTTGCAGATGTTGCGACTCGGGAACTATGACAGCTACAATAAAACAAATTACAGTTTTAAAATCAGCATCACAAACTCTACTAGTGATCAAAATTTCAAAGCAATAAAGAAAAGTAGCTTACGAGGAGCATCTCCCCTTAAAAAAATATATCAGACATGCTACAACCATTGACAAATCAGCGCAAAGCAAGACAATTGCAGAGCTTCTGCGTGACCAGAGCTAGCAGCACAAATTATGACAAAAGAAGCAGGAAACCAACTAACCTGCTGAGGTAAAGACAGTGGATAGTCCTCACAGAGCCAGAGATTGGCACGGAACTTCTGGGTGCGTACAGTTGCCTCTCGGGGTCGCCCAATATCTCGGCCTCCCAGATCCACTTTGGCATTGAAATATTCTTCTGGACGAATGTGGCATGGGTTGCCTCGCCACTCTGTCAAATCCTGCGAGAGAAACCAGACGAATGAGATAAGTCAAAGCATCTAAAAGACAGGATACTATCAAAAGAACTGCTTCAAAATGCAATTTACTTCCAGTGTCCCGTCTTAATGCCATTGTTCACACGAGCTTAGGATATTGCACTCATTTCTTTAAATGTGGTAGCCCTCAGTGGCTACTTCATTTTGACATATCCTGTAATAGACGATATGCAAATGTCTGTAAGCAGGCTTTCCCACAGAGCCAACTATCCCTAACCAAGATGGCTGTGTTCCTGCTAGAAGTGCTGTTAAAGCTGAGAAACCTGTTTTGAAACCTTGGATGGTGTGAGAACGAACAGTGGCAAGAATGATGTCACTGACCCACATGCAGATACTTCAATTACGATTCTAGCACGAGGTCTGCCATCTTGGTGGCATCAAAGGTGCGTGAAGGAGCACATTTACAAGTTTTGCATGTCGTCTATTATGTGTCAGTGTCCATTACACCACAGCTGTCACATCAAAAGGCTTTACAAGCTCAGACCTGGGTTTTCTATTGACATTTGAGTGCCAGCATAGAAGTACACTTGGGTGATGCAACCACATCTGGTACTTTGGTACATATTCAAACGAACGAAAGATGCAAAGATCACAAAAGCATACAACATGCTTTCTAACACAAATGGCATACATATACCTAAGGACTTTCACAATGTATTTGTATGGTACTGAGCTGGTGCTACAGAGCAAACTTGCAAAAGTTGCTTGGTGTATGGTGGACAGCTATATTTTCACATTGTCATATATTCATATTCATTGTCTATATTGTCATATTGTTACATTGCAGTGACGGTGCTGAAATGAATACACTGTCAGATATGTCAGTTAAAGATCTTAGTTCTTAATGGCACCCAGAAAAGCAAGCAACACTAAAATCACAATGACAGAGTGAGCACAGTGAACGTATCTAATCTCACGGATCAAGTCCCTCCAATATCTATGCATGTTTCGCTATACATTCCAGTGTAATCACTGGTGCTTTTGTGCATTTGAAAATGTACAACACTATTCACATCGGATACAATAGGCACACTTTCCGCCAGTGGTGGATCCAGCCTCCACGGTGAAGGGGAGGCGGAGAGGGAGGGACTTCATCAAAGTGGGGATAAGGGAAAGAAAAAAAGGAAAACGCAAGCCGCTACGCCACAGCCGCCTTTGTGCTGCGCAACCAGATGGCACGCCTTAGCTGCCCCTCTCCCGTCTTCATTACATCCCTCCGATGTGGGCGATGCAAAGTAACGAAGGCGTGCTGTGCAGGCACAAAGGCAGCTGTGATAAAGGAGCTCACTTTCTTTTTTTCTTGAGAATTTTGCATTTCTTCTGCTTTAGGTGCACACACCCAGTGGCCAGACTTAATTGTTATAACCGATAACGTGGCATGGGAGCATTATAGAACACATACAAAAGTTGACGGTGCATCAGCTACTCATTGTTACATCCGATATATTGTTAAGCCGGTATCGTTATATGTGGGTTTGAGTGTATATCTGTCTATTTCATTACAACTATATTTGACCCGAGCTGTAGTCAACAATGAGCGTGGTTTAATGTATTGCCTTCAAAGATTTTTTTCAAAGGCGTAGAGGCTATTAAAGGGCTCTGCCAGCTGGTGTGAAAAGTCGGCGTGACTGGTTGGCGAGAGTAAGTAAAATACCAGCTGTAGTTGAAGTGGTAAATCTTTTGCCAAGAAGAACAAATGACAACCAGTAAGGCCATTTTCAAAAAGGAGCGAGTGAAGGACACGTAGAAAAGGAAAAAGAATAAAAAGAATACCGACCCCGTTTGGCGTTCCCAGAGCCGCACCCTCTTCAACCTCGATTGTACCCAAGAAAGACTGCAATGGCGATCGTGCAGCCTTGTGACGAGCCTTGTCCGCTTCTGAAAGGTGCTCCACCCTGGTCTTGGTCACGAGTTCCACATTTGTCGCACTGAACACCTGCACAGGTGGCAAGTTGAAGCATGAAATCTGCCACTTCTGTAACGTTAAAATAAACAAAGAAGAAAGGTGGTTGAGCAGGCAAAAACAAACTTATTGTACGAACATAGCACCGAATCACTGTCACCTGATCTCATGTCATTTGCATGCTGTGTCACGAAGCTATGCAAGAACGAGATTTGCTGAAATGCTTTACCTCTGTGAAGCACCTCTCCATGTCCCTGACAGTAAATCCCCTCCACAGTTGACAAGATTATACACACACCACCAATCTAGCTACCTCTCTGGCACTCCCCCCTTACTTTTATTCCCATATTTCTGTATTTACTTGTGTAAGACTCATACTTTTTTTTTTCAGAATCTTGTCAGGGTGCCGCTCTTACAACAGTCCAACATATGTCTGCCCACTAAAGCCACGGACAATGTTGCGAATGATATGCAGATTAACAACAAACACTGGCTACACATGAGAAACATATACCAGGTGTGCTCAAAAAGAAACCGAAATTTTGCTGTAACACTTTTCCTGCTTATGGTAAGTGCTGTCCCCTTAAAGTAGTCTCCGCTACTGGCAATGCACTCTTCCAATCTTTCCTTACATTTTTGGAAAGCCTCCTGGAACGCACTTTCTGGAATGGCGCGCAGGTCTCTTCTCGCATTGTCCTGGATCTCCTCTACAGTTTGGAAACGACATCCTTTCAAGATGGTTTTCAGCTCGGGGAATAGAAAAAAGTCTGCCGGGGCTAGGTCCGGAGAATATGGTGGGTGGGGCACAACAGGAGTGTGGTGCTTCGCTAAGTAGCTGCGGACAAGGAGTGACGCGTGAGCCGGGGCATTGTCACGATGCAACATCCAAGCCTGATTTTCCCACAATTCAGGCCTCTTACTGCGCACAGAATCTCTCAAACGTGCTAGGATTCCCTGGTAAACTTCTTTGTTTACCGTCTGACCATGTGGCACAAATTCCTGATGGACAATGCCTTTGCAGTAAAAAAACACAACCAATATCACCTTCATTTTTGACTGACTCATGCGTGCTTTTTTTGGACAAGGAGAACCTTTGGCCACCCATTGCGATGACTGCACCTTCGTTTCAATATCATAGCCATAAACCCATGTCTCATCGCCTGTTATGATGTTCTTAAGAAAGTTTTCATCGTCATTGGCAGCGGCGAGCAGTTCCTGGCTGATTTCAACACGGGTCTGCTTGTGTTGTCAGTCAGCAAACGCGGCACGAATTTTTCACTGACACGACACATTCAAAGTATGTCACTAAAAATTTTACGACACGATCCTATGCTGATACCCACTTCGTCAGCGACTTCTCGAAACAGTGTAACGAAGGTTTCCACGAATCACAGTTCGAACTCTCTCGACGTGGTCATCATCTGTGGATGTGGGTTTAAGGTCGTCTAGGCTTGGGATCATCACCGACCGACATTCGTCTTCAAAACGCTTAAACCAGTCATAGCACAGCGTGCGACTCACAGTCCTGCCCGTATGCTTGGCTAAGCAACTGAAATGTCTCTGTGAAAGTTTTCCCAAGTTTGTAGCAGAACTTCAGACACACACGCTGTTCTTCCAATTCCTTTATTGTCACTTTAGCACCAATCCGAAGAACAGCTTGCTCATGTGTTCACTTCAGCGGCTATAGCTCGCCAATTAACGGTCAGAGCAAAACGCAGCAAATGGCAGTTTGTTATCTGAACCTGCCGCTACATGCACTCAGTAGCCACATCGCGCTCCTTCTGCCGGTTGGCGCGCTATTTAAAAAGTTCGTTTTTTTTTTAACACACCTCCGTAGTACAGAAAACCGGCTTGGCTCGGAGAATACTTAGCATTAAAAGAACATTGCGGATACGCAATGCGGTACGCAACAGCGCACAAAGCATTGTTTGCAGAGTATACTAACACTGTGGCTAGGTGACATGCGGGGGACCTGTTCTCTCAACATGCGAATGGTATATATAAGCAAAGAAAGCAGACGACCCGTGCGCTGGTTCTTTGCAGTCTAAATAGTGCGGCACTTTTGCTGAGTGGTAATGATGGTGTTTCTTTTTTCTTTTTTTCAGTTTCAGTATGAAAAACATTGATTTTTGAGAGCGTTTGGTGACACACCCACTTGCATATCAAGCCTGAAATTTTCAGCAGAGGCTACTGTATGTCTAAATGATCTGTAACGGGGCTTTTTATGCAGTCCGGAATTTCGTTGCAGTTGGCCTCTAAAGAAAATGCTCAGGTGGTTTGATGCTAAGGTGTTTATGCAGAAGAGTTGGTTAGACTAATAATTATGTAGGAGGAATTACACGATGCGTAGCCGGCTGTGATGAGGGAGCTTGGTGAGCTGGAGTATGTTTTTCCTGTAAAGCCCCATTGTTGAGATCCCTCTGGCCGCTTTTCCAAGTAGCACCATTCTTTGATCTGCACTACGTTTATATGATTTGTTGCTCGTGGCAGTAGCCACAGCAATGTAAGACAAGTACCCATCTCCTGAGCTATATGTGGTTCACTATTAAGCCAGAAGAACATGGCGACACTTCTGTTCTACACAGTAACATATTTACTCGTGTCAAATTCCTGCAAAGCCCACTTTCAAAGTCAAAAGTTTGGAGAAAAAAAAAGTTTCATGAAAATTACCTGTCCTACAATACCACATGTATTGACATGACAACTATCTTTGGGAGTCTGCCAATGAGGTAGCAAGCTTTGGTGACAATGCAAGCGACGTCGAGAGAAGGAGCTTGGAAAAAATTAAGAAGAACTTGATCAGTGGTGCTGACTCCTAAAGATACAGAGTAGAACCCCGCTGATACGTTTTTCACGGGACCGTAAAAAAAAAAAAAAAAAAAAAAAAAAAAACCGTAAGAGCCGGGAGAACGTAAAAGTTGAGAAATCGGGAGTAGTGTTGAACTGCACACAATATTATTTTAATTCTTACGTGTGAAAGAAAGTCGTAGTTTCGCCCGACAGCCGAAGTATCGATTGCGATAGCAAATAATTAGTAGACAGCTATACAAAGCAAGAATAGTAGTTTTATCGTTCGTACAAACTTGTAAACATTCGCTTACTAACTATATTAACAAGCCCACAGGCAAGCATGAACACATCACACTCGATGAGCGCGGACGCGCGCTGTTAAACGCTGGCGTGAGGAATTTAAGTGCCGCTGCAGAAGCGAGCGAAGTGACCTTCGTGCTGTTGTCTGTCACTTAAATGCAAACTGAGCGCAGAGAACACACAGCACGCACAAAGCTACGAGCTGCCGACGCACCTACACTGCGTAGACTCTGCCCCCAATGCAGATCGCTTTCAAGATACGGCCCGTGCGACCGCGCGCCGCCGCACAGTACGCAGTTGATGCCAGAGCACAATGCTGCCTGCTATCCCTCCCCCCTCGCTGGTGGCTTGAGCGCAACGGAAGAAGGCGCACTTCCTCCCTGATTTTCTTTCTTTCGCACGCGAGATTTAGACACGGTCGTCGGCTCCCCTCGCACGCTTTCACTCGCACATACAGCATACGGCGCGCAGCGACGGCGTTATCGCACTTGGACTTTATACGGAACATCTATGAGTTAAAACCAATTTCAGGGCCACAACGCGTCATAGACACCATCTTTAGATAGCAAATACGGATCTCAAGGGCCATACTTTTGCTGGCGGAAACCGAAAATACGTCATAAGTGTTGCTACCAGCATTTTGGGCGGCCAATGCCATCGTCAAGCAACCAAGCCAAGCGACATGAAAAGTCAAAATGGCCGCTCGGGCTGGCGCAGGGTGGCAGTTCGCAACGTATGATGCGGGAATGATCCCACAGTTGCGACGTAACAGCGGGGTTACCGCTGGATTCTATGGGATCTGTGCCGGGACCAGCCGAAAATTCCGTAACAGCCGGGAAAACGCAGCACCCGGGAACGTAACAGCGGGGTTCTACTGTAGAAACCAGATAGACATCAGTCTTTAGGAATGCAACGAACGAAAACAGCCCACTAGACGAAACCAAAACTAACTGCTGCGTGCCCGTGCCTGCGAGAGTGGTCGCTGAAACACCAGTGTAAAGAAACTGTGCAATGACAACCAAGAGCCTAGAGAGCAAAAAAATAAAAAATTGTATTCACACAGGGTGGCAGCACTTGCTCGGCAACAAAGAGTTGAAAAATTGACGCGTTTTTGAAACATACAGACAGAACCATAAATATACGGCACAAACCACTTGGGACTTGTTTGTGGCGCCATATATTTATGGCGTTGACCCTCCAAGGGTTAAAGGTTGCTAATAAAAGAACTAGACAATTACCAGCCCTGCAGCTTTGTCAAGATTACACTGATAGTATAAGATAAGCATTTATATGCAATCTAGCCCAAGTGAAATTTCGATGCAGTTGGCCTTTAATATATATTTTTCAATTTTTGAGCCAGGACCCGAATCAAATGTGTGTAATGACTAAACCAAGAAAGCATGTGAACGGGCCAGAGGTTATGCCATACATGCACAAGGTTGTATGTGATGTGAATAAAATGGTAAACCCGAAGGACAACACACAAGTGTTCTCTCCTTCCACGCCTTTTGAATAACGGCCATTGCAGCTGGGAATTAAGCCCACAACCCTGCCCTCAGCAGCACAACGCCATAGCCACCAAGCCACAGTGGCAGGCAAGCTACTTCTTACAAAAGCTACATGACTGCAACTAGTCCAACAGCAGCAAATCCTGTGCACGGTGCAGGCGACTATATCTAGTCGACCTTGCAAGCAGTACTCAATGGTGATTAGGGGTGTCGCTCACATGCTCCCAAAGGGGTGTGCTTACTTTGCAGTTATGACCGTTGACTGTTTCACTCTTGTCACTCTTCCAGCCAAGGATTCCAGACTTGTTTCTGCACACGCGAAAACCCCCCAAAATTGCCCAAATGTGAACAGGAAAAAACAAGTAAACAAAATGCAAAGTGCCAGGAAGCTTTCCCAGACTGCTTAAAATTGGACAAACACATATTCAGTGGAACCTCGTTGATACGATTCTGCACAATACGTTTTTCAGGACGATACGTTTTTTTTTTCTTCTTGCACTAATACGATTTGGTTGGATAATACGTTCAATGATATGATTTTCGGATGATACGCTTTATTTTCCAGTTCCCGTGAAGATCATATCAACGAGGTTCCACTGAATTCGCCTGTTCATGCACACATGCACACGTACACAGATGCCTCATATGGCCAAACCAATCTGTGCCACACAATCCTTATATATTGTTCCATATACATAATACTGTGAAATCTCGTTAAATCAAACCTACTTAATTAGAACTTCTGTTTATACCAGAGTGCCACCGACCATGCTCTGAGCAGCGCGCTGACTCACGCAGCAGCACTTCCAATCTGGCAGTGCCAGCTGCTGTTCCAGTCTTCCGCTGCAAGTACCATATTTTGGCACGTATAACCCACACCTAAAATTAAAACTTTAAAAGTAAAGTCGGGATGTGGATTACTTATGGGGGTGTGGGTTATTTGAGAATTTCGTCTTGAGGTTCGGCTTCACAGCAGCGATTACCTTTGCCTAGAAGTGTGGCTTCATGGCAGCACGCGCCGGGCTGCCATGAAGCCACACTTCTGGAACCCTCTCACTCATGCTAGCTCAGTGCACATGCACTGCCTAAAGTTGCACTGCACGTAAGTCCTCCCATTCAATTAGCTTCCTTTAATTCAAAGTCCATTTAATTTAGGAATTATTTTCGGGCCCCTTCGAGTTCGAACTACCGAGATATTTCCACACTTGAACATGCACTGCCTAAAGTGGCACTGCATGTAAGTCCTCCATTCAATCAGCTTCCTTTAATTCAAACTCCATTTAATTTAGGAATTATTTTCGGGCCCCTTGGAGTTTGAATTATCGAGATATTTCCACACTTGAACCGACAAGGCAGACAGTACAAAAAAATGAAGCACACCATGGTACATATTGCTGTGTCACAGAAAACTGTTACAGGGCATTTGGGGAAGTCCACTTACAGAATATTACATAAGCCAAGATATTTTGATATCAAACCTGACAAAGTGAAGAAAAAGAGAGAGAAATCTTGTATAACATTTTTTTACCAAGCCCCGTATAATGCCCACGACTTACACACAAACACACACCTGCCATCTCTGTGCAATTATGGCACCATTTCTATGCTGACAAAGTGGCAAGGTCTTCAAGGAAGGAATTCTGCTGATGGTTTAAGTTCCAGGCTACCAATTTGTACTGAAGATCTGAGTGCATGCTTCTTAAGATTACTCAAGTTATTGCCGACATAAGCAAAATATTGCGGAACAACTGCCCCCTATCGTTCACTCATTTACTAATCTCATCACTTCAAAGCTCTCTGCTACCCTCAGCCATTTCCATTTCCTTGGCACCCATTCTTCAAAGATGAAAGATGTACTAGTTGCCTGACTACACAATGCAGCATATTTTCTAGCAGTAATAATTTTTTTAAAAACACAAAAAATGAAGACCGACATACTGAGGTTAACAGAACCAAACATATCCATACTGCTACGTATTTTCTTCTCCACAGCCCACATGTCATTCTTGTTCTGTTGCTCATTGGCAAGTTTTGCCACCAAAGAAAATATGCAAATGTAGGGTACATTAAATTATCACAGGACAAGGGTAGTTAGACACCTTTATACAGCAGTGGCCTTAAATACAATGACAATGATTAGTATGCCAGCTTATGCTAGATAACAACAGTATACTTATTAAGCTGCCCTGGCTGTTTTGGTTAGATGCACCCATTCCATGGATATCTAGAGAATTGACTACTAAATCATTATACATTAAATAAATCAAATAATTATTCCCAAGGATATCTAGAGGTCTGTGGCCTACTGAACCTCCTGCATGGACTACTAAATAATTAATTGTTAATCACTAAATAAATAAAATAATCATTTTCAGAAACAAGTGAGCGTGAGCATGTCTCAGCCCCAGAAGAGCCCTGTGACAAAAAGAATCCTGCAAGCAAATTAGGTAAAGCAGGTGCAGTTCAACCCAATGAGCAGCACTGTCCATTTCACCTTTCAAAGCTGATCTTGTCGGTGTCTATGTACGTGGCCACCACAGGAGAGGTGAGGCGCGAAGAGATGGCCTCCTGTGAGGGCCGCAAGCTCCCCGTCAGATCCACGTATTCGGGTGGCAACACCTGCATCTGCTCTACATGCACCTGGCAGCTGTCATGGTCCACTTCCATCATCAGGGCAAGATCCTCTGAGCAAAGATTTTAAAAAATTCAGTGGTGACTTAGCGGTAAATGCGAGGGAAATGCATTAGCACTATGTTCGCACCTCTTTGAGGTCCCATATCCATGACTTAAACCATGTTCATCACATTGCAAAGTATTGTTCAGGAGCTCACTCAAAACATGTCCGGCCTCTTCAAGGGGTGAAAAGCAACTGATGGTGGTGGTCTGCTTCGAACAACAGTCAGTTGCACTATATATATATATATATATAACCCCCTCAGTCGCTCTCGATACCCTCTCGGGAGCTCATGAAGCCTCGGCATGCTGGGAGTTGATGAAAGACTGACCTTGTCCCTTGAATATGTAGCTCCTACGCCCACGCTGCCAGTTAGACTGGTCAAATCCAAGCAGAGTAGTGTCTATCCGTACATTAGCTCCTGGAAAAGAAAAAAAAAAAAGCCCAATGTGTTAGTACAGTGCACTGTACAATGCCGTGCCTTGATCCATTCTCCCAAGCTTGGGTGCACATGTGCTGCTGCTGGACATGTGCTGGACTAGCTTGTGCACCTTACACTTCACTTTCCTGTGCACACCAGCAAAAGGGGCCCTTTGAAACTTTTTCGATATAGTAAGACAGCCTGCCCAATCTTTACACAATGCAATGATCTCTGATTGTCCAGTACTATTCTCATAATGTCATTTGGCCTTGTTCTTACTCAAAATGGCTGGGCTGTTTTCGCTCATAGAAACGGCTGATTTCATCCCAACAGGAACAACGCAAAGGAGGAGACAGAAAGGTGCAAAGATGGGCCAAGGACAGCTCCTGATTACTGACAGCTCCCCCCCCCCCCCCCCCCACTCGCATAATACCAAAACTTTTTGTTGAGAAAGGTTTGTGAGCTCATGCCTCTTTAATACCAGACACATTCTACACCTTTCTTAGGTGCTAGTAGGGTACCTTAAAAGGCAAACTGCAGCAAAATTTCAGACTGCATAAACAGTCAAATTTTAGATAGTGCTCGATTTTGCCTCCCTGCAAAATCTTACAGTTGAACTAAAAGTGCATGCATATAAAAAAAAACTAGCAAAAATGTATTTGATGCTGAACAACAACACAAACCTCTGCCATTAGTTTACTGGAAATTATGCACAACCCTGAACAGTGAGAAGCACAGCCCTTGGGGATGACCTCCAAGATTAGGCAGTGCCCACAGAGTGCCGAAAATCTTGGAGGTCACAATCTGGGATTTGTGCTTTATCCACTAACCACCAGGTGTCAGTGTTGTCTGCTTAGGTGTTATTTAAAGGCTGCCAATAAACAATTTAGACTATTACCAGCCCTGCAGCTTTGCCAAGATTGCTGCAATAATACAGTATACTTCCGTTAATTTGACTCTGGTTGACTTGCTTTTTCATTTAATTCAATCCCATCCGAAGGTCCCGGCCAACACCTAGGGGCCCAAGCTTTTGTTACTTAGATCCTAAAATTAGCCTTCACCGGTTCATTTGAACTTGACCAGTCAGTATGCACGTGCCTGACTTCTATGGTGACCCAATACCGTACCCTTCACTGGCAGTGTCTGTCTCAGCAGAGCTTAGGGGACAGTGAATGCGTTGAACACCCAATCCCATTGAAAATGCCTATTTTCGGCCTGCCCTAGGAAGATTTTCAAGCAATAATGATAGCTCACAATGTCTGATTATGATATTTACCCTATTATAATGCGCACCTTTTTTTTCCCTCATGAAAATTGGCCGAGAACCGCATTGCGGCATTAATATGCTTTGCCGCAAACACAGCTGTATTGCGGCAAAGCTGCAATACAGCTGCAAACATCGTGCTGCAAAACTGACTTTAGGAAACCGGCCACCCTTGCCCATTTTTCTTGCTAGAAAATCAAGTGTGCGTAAGATTTTTGCTTTAGTTTAGGAGCTTTAAAGTTATCTCTACATTAGTTTTCTATTTTTAACACATAGAAAGCAGGCGCGCATTTCACTCGGGGGTGTGTTAGAATCGGGCAACTACCAAATGAATCAGTGATGTATTTTTTTTGCAACGTTTAATTCGACCTACCAGGTAATTTGATTCATTTCGACGGTCCTGTCATTTAACAGAACTCAACTACATATGCTATTTATTTATAATTAATTTAGCCAATGTGAAACTTCGTTGCAGTTGGCCTTTACGAACACAAGGCCAAGAAGAACTGAGAGGGCAAGTGAACCACGGCAAGCCACACTTTGTTCTTTAAGGGTTATAACATCAAGGCAAAAGTCTTACGAGTCCACTCCACCTTTCACGGTACAAAAAAAAATTAGGTATCGAAGTGATCTATTAATAATCAGCTGATGAGCTGTCACTCGATTGCTTCGAATGTGATTTCTATCATTTCAAGCTTTAAGATTACGTGCGTAATAAATGTGTGAAAAGACTTCACATGCAAATAAATAATATGAGCAAGGCTCACCACTCTTGTAGACCTTGTAGGTGTCACTTGGACACATCCTAGATAGAAGTGGTACTGGAAAAAACAAAAGCGCAAACGATGCAATTATGCAAGCAGTACAGACAGTGCATTCTAATTACATCATCATCACAGTCTGCAAAGCCTCCAAGGTCTCTGCAAAGGGAAATTAACATGCTTCTTGTCAAACAAACTGTGCCTCTTCTTGTACACGCAGCTTTCTTTTGACCACCATCTTTTCACACTGGTCCATAATATTACAGTCGAATCTCGATAATTCGAACTCGAAGGGGTCCGAAAATTTGTTTGAATTAAAAGAAGTTCGAATTAAAAGAAGGACGTATTTTTGAAGTATTCAAGCACCATAGCACAACGCACGAACGGTACGAGTCGTGAAATATCGCGGCGCGCAAGCGCATAGTGAGCGCAACCGCCCACTCCGGTAAACGCTCGGTTCCCGATAACGGCAGAAAACAAAACTTCTGGGAGCGGACGGCACTGGCATGGCGACGGGCGGGCGCGCACGGAGACCGTCGAAGGTGAGGGGGTGGGCAGCAGGGAAGCGGATTTGGCCTCGGCAACTCCGCCGCTTCGGTGGCAATGGTTTCGGTGGCTCCCCTCGCCCTCTCTCTCAACTCCCTCGCAGCTACCTCACCTTCGACTATCTCCATGCGCGCCTGCCGCCGTGCCGGTGCCGCCGGTACAGCCAGCCCGGCGCAGATTAGCCCGCTCCCTGAAGTTTCGTTTTCTGGCGTTATCGGGAAGCGAGCGTTTGCCGGCGTGGGTGCCAGCACCGCCGGTCCAGCCGACCCGGCGGTAGCTTAGCCCGCTCCCTGAAGTTTCGCTTTCTGCCGTTATCAGGAAAGTGAGCATTTGCCGACGTGGGCAGTTTCGTTGGCTGGACTGGACCTCTGCCGCTGCATTATGGGGTCTCTCCTATGCTTTTGCTCTATGGCGGTGTCGGAGCAATGCCGGTCGGACTGTGCCGCCGCGTTATTTGGTGCGCTGCTGAGAGCATTGTCGGTCCGCGGTATGTTCAAATTAACCGTGGCAAATGCTTTCGCGTTCGAATTACCGAGCGTTTTCGCCCATTGAAATATACATAACTTTGACGGGACCACAGCGTCAGTTCAAATAAACCGGCAGTTTAAATTAACGAGATTCGACTGTATCATCATGCACCAGGGGTCACGTCCTTGAATATTGCGTAAAAAATAGCCACAAAAATTTTTTTATGATATTGTACTGCTCAAGCCATCGAGAATTTTGATTACTCTTTGTGGTAAAACAATACAAGGCTTTGAATTTTGCACAAGTAGATTTCATGAGGCTGCACTTAGATGGATAACCCACAGAGTAGCAATCTGCTGCTTTAGATGTTTTTTTATTAAGACACCCTTAGTGGCATAATATTGGGCGGTTAACAGAAAATGGAGGGCTGGCGGGCCTAGCTGGCTGGACATTGTTCCAGCCACACCACACAACAAAACGGCAGCCACGTGATTGAAATGAAACAAACTAGAAACAGTGCCCAGAAACAGTGACCAGATGTGACCAAAAGTTATTATAAAAGTTTTCTGGTTGCACTGCCTAAATGCAGATCAGCACAACACATTTCGCACGTGAACCGCAAGAGTCAGCAGCATTCAAAGTTTTTGATGTCAGCCTACACATTTTCATGTCAGCACAGGCTTCTGCCCAAGCAAGAAGAAAAATTGTGCCAGTGTGTGTACGTTTAAACTCGCCTCACAATTAGCTTTTTACACTGTGCAAAGGTCATACTGATCCAATTATTCAGTGCGAGGCACACCAAGGTCAGACTTCTGGGCACGCATTCACAAAACTACACTTCCGTAAGTGCCTTCCATGACTGACCAACACTCACGAGATTATTTCGTCGGCATGCCGATTGCTATTGCGAGCGAAACGCACTCAAACACCAGCCAACTGAAAAATTCTCATATGTAAAACATGTTTAGGAAATGAATAAACTGATGTTTTAGACCTACAGTATAAAGCCGAGCAAGCGCCTGCTCAAAATTTTGACTGTAAGTGAAAATTTTGGGGTTGGCGCTTGTTCGGTTCAAGGGTGAAAATTCACGAAGAACATGTAATCGGGTGGGCACTTGCTTGGTCCGACCGCAGAAATAAAAATGGTGGCAGTTTTGTGCTATCAGCACATACTCGTCAATGTTTGCTAACACATTTACACTAGTATGCCCATTTATTCTTCCACGTTAAAGCTATTAAAGGTCTCTTCCAAGTCTGAACGAAGCAAGAGGTTGGCACTCCTGCCCTTACAGGCACTGCAATGATAGGGCGGCGATGGTGATGGAACACTGCTGATGCATCCTTAGTAAAATGTTTAGCTTACCCAAGATTGAGTGCTTGATCTATGCTGATTTTACTTTATATTGCTTCAAAAGTAGGGAGTGAGCCCTTATTGCGACATGGGTGCACGATTGGCATCTTATTTTACGGTAGTGTAGCAGCAAATAGACAACTTTCAAGTGCGACTTGTGGAGACACTCGACTGTCATGTGTCCCCGATGTTGTTTTCCCCACATGGCTCTTGCTTTTCCTGTAATCTGGCTTCTCCGCATGGCTGTGCGCCACCACCAGTCGGTGTAGTTGCAGAATAGTGCGAAAGATGGCGCAAGTGATGCACTAGTAATGCCACCTAATGGCTTGGGTTCAGGAATGCGAGTGGTTGTTTCGCGCGCATACTGGCTTGCTTCGCTGGACTGTTCTGCGAAAGGCTTCATAGTGGGACACAGGGATCGACGAATATGATCCGTTTTAACACGCCACTGTTTGTTTGACGGTACATGCGAACGATTAGGCGTTGGTGTCCAGCATCAGAAGTGAACATATTCGCTCGATCTCCAGTCACTGAGTCGGACTTCCTCAATTCGTCAGCACCCACCGGCGTGTTCTACTGATAATAATTCCGCGGGCTAAATCGGCGCATAAAAGGCACAATAAATGTCCTTTTGATTGTTTGAGCATGTCTGAGGCCCCACGAACTACTGCTGTTAGACAGGCTTGCTG
This sequence comes from Dermacentor silvarum, assembly GCF_013339745.2. Lineage (NCBI taxonomy): Eukaryota > Metazoa > Arthropoda > Arachnida > Ixodida > Ixodidae > Dermacentor > Dermacentor silvarum. The sequence goes on from NC_051156.1 coordinate 141,020,910, forward strand.
GTTGCTGGCTTCGTGAAACATAATAACTGTGCAAAATCAAATGGGACACAACAAGAAGACACGAGTCCTCGACAGTCCAACATTTATAGTGTCGATCCTCTCTTTGCGTCCTATTTCATTTCAACACGTTTCACGAAACTTTCAACTGGGGCCTAAATGAGATTCAACTGTGGCATTTTTTTTTTGCAAAGAAAAATTTTAACTTCATTACTATACATTACTGTAACGAAGATGACTACTGGGGTGAGTAGATGAAATGTGACACAGCCTGTCTGAATTTGCTGTGCTGTCGCTAGCTACACGCATGTGCTTAACGTGGCAGCACATCTTTAGGTTTTTCAGTGTGATTTCACAAATGATGCTCTAAGCTCGGAGGTCTTTCAACATGTGCCAAAGCCAATCCGCAACAGCTTGGAGAATCGCACGGAGTGACTTTAGATTACACATGTGTGTGTGCTATTTTGGTAACAGACACACCGGAACAGAAAGATCTTTGCATAAACAGCCCTGAATTTAACCGATTGCGGAGCCCACTGACCAAAACTAATATGGTCTACACAGGCCCCTCTGCTAGTTGACAAGTTTTGCTCACAGTCATTGCGCTGATGCCGCATGGACACCGTGCTTCAAGCCAGCACACGCCAAGGACTTCCTACAATGCAGATAAATGCTATCACATTTAACGTAACGAGCGCAAGGTGTGAAACAGATACATGCAGAAATATGCCCACTGCGCCATTTGTGGCCCTCAGAGCCATTGAAATAAAAAACAATTTTTGTTTTTAATGTCTCTTCGGTTGCCATGCAGCATAATGTGGGAATGAATTCACATGTGAGCCCGGAGGTCCGTTCCATGCAGATACTGCAAGAGTGACTAATGAAATATATTGTGCTTGAGTCATCGTTCATAATGAAGTCTTTGGGTTGGGGTAAGAACTTCACACACTTAAGTACACCTTCACCGATTGCCTTTTCCCCAGGGTATGTCCAAAGTAGGTCACACAATGATACAGTAGAATGCACCATTCTAAATAAGTTTGTCCCAGGGTCATAAAATAGAACCCAGAAGAAAAGAAAGCATGTTTCACATGCTGCTACTGTCACCGAGATTGGGATTCAGCCACATTCCAAGCAAGATAATCTATTAGACAGGTTGTACTGTACATGACAAAATGTTTCTTTTTTTTTTTTTTAATCTTATAGAGGTACGTTTGAAGCTTGAAGACTCCACTCTTGTGGGTGTTGGTGAAACGTTTTTCACCTAAAGATGTTGTACAGAAGCATGTGTAAATATATGTTAATGCCTATTGAGAACCTCGCACATTACAGCAACTTTCTGAAACAGCGAGTTGAAAAGTACCTAGTGCAGACTGGAAAGCCCCAAAACCAGAGCAGCCTGCTGCTACTTTTGCGACTCGCTGAATGTGAAGCCACAAGTTCCATGCACAGAAACTTTAGTAGGATGCCTTGGTTGACTTACCCCAGCTTGTAAACTCCCACTTCATCTCCACATAGAAGTCCGGGGTCTGAAGAAAATTAAAAAAGAAAGGGAAGGGGGGGGGGGGGGGGCATTCTTCATAGTTGCTAGAAATAAAACAAAGAACTTCAACATATTATGTTTTATGTTTTCCTCTTCAGAACCTTTCACGGGGAACTGACACCACATTTTTCTGTTGCTCTATTTTTAAATTTCTCTGCATTTCTTTTTTTTTTTTCTTGCATTAGTGAATGTCCCAGGCCTCTAAGCTTTAGAAAAAAATATAGACAAGCGTTAGAGTGCCCCTAAATAATTTAATATGACACTTGCTTCTACAAACCAGGTTCGGTATTAGAACTTTTTTTTTAATGAGCAATGTCATCCTACCTGTCACGTTAATTGATATGACGCCAAGTCCGGCATTTCGTGGCAAATTTTAGTGTCTTTTATACCTGGAAGCTTTGTTGCATGTGTCATTTAGATTACAGAAGCTCCTAAACTGAGCACCTACGACATTACCAGCGCATCAACACTTCCACATGCCATTTACATATGCGACAAGCTTCCAGATAGCACAGTTACAGGAACTAACAGATAAATTGAGGCAGTTTGCTCAACATGCATACTCGCGGTTAATCGAAGTAATTTTTTGTGCCTCCCTATTCCAAGGAATTGTGTGTTGTAGTATTTCCTTTTCTCAGTCAACTATTGCATTTTGCCAGTTTCCATCTTTCGAATCTTTACTGAATTGTGCTTCTACTTTCTTTTTAGGCGGCTGGTTGCATGTCACTGATATGTTTATTAATTTTTTTATATTCTACTCTTTAGTGCTGTTGGTTTAAATATGGTTTCATGTACTCAATTTCCGCTAATTTTTATGTGCTTTTAATGTGAAGTTTTTACTTGTGCAATTTATTCAAGGCCCCTTTTGCTCAGTGTCCCATGAAGGGGTTCAGTAAGGTCCTTCAAAATAAATAAATTAATCATTTTATGTTTGAAAAACATGTGGTAAAGTTTGGTAGTAGGAGTTTATTGTATTAAGGCCAAAAGTGGGAAGGACATGAAGAGCCACGGAAATTTTAACTGTCTCACTTCACAGTGGACACCTGAGCTGTCCTGTGGCCGTGGAAAAAATACAGGCTAAGGGAAAAGATAGAGGAGAGGTAAGCTACAATAAAATAGACGTAAAGAAAATAGGTGGATATAAGTGAAGGCCGTATTCCTATAACTTTGAGAATATGTGTAAGTATTACTCTGGGGCCGTATTCTGAAACGTTCCACTTCGGCGATATTTCGCTTTTCGCTTTCAGGCGCGCGCTGATTGGCTGGTTGGGCAAAACCGGAAAATATAAGTCGCGCCAGCTAGTAGTTCCAGTGTACGTCATTTTGACGTCACGGTGTCAGTGCGTGCTCCTGACACATGTTGAATAAACGAACACGCCTGTGTCGTACTGCGGCCGATACATTCGAAAACAACACACCTGAGCCACTCGATGGATGGATGGATGCTATAAGCGTCCCCTTTGAAACGGGGTGGTGGGTTGCGCCACCAAGCTCTTGTTATTATTTTGCCTAATGTCCGGCCTTTATTTTTGAGCAACACACAAATACAAAGAATTCCAGGCATCAATGTTTTTGAACCATTACTGGGAACTCTGTATCTGTACGTCTTCGTTGTTTGTGGTCTCCCTACTTTTCTGCCACCAAACCTCCAACCGCCTCTTACTAATCTCTACAGCTGACATGTTAACTTTGCCCGTGCTATCCCTGAACCCAAGGACTTCAAGGAGGTCAGAGGAGCCTAGACTTGCAGCTGGGTAGACTTCTTCACATTCCAATAAAACATGTTCCACCGTTTCTCTAGCTTTACCCCAGCAAGCACATGCAGCTCCGTCCTTGGTGTACTTGGCTTTATAACTAAGCGTTCTAAGGCATCCTGCTCTCGCTTCGAAAAGTAAGGAGCTTCCCTTTGAGTTACCGTAAATTGTTTCTTTCCTGATTTCTATTTTTCCTTTGAGGTAGTTAATCATAGCAGGTTTGTTTTCCATTGCCGCCACCCATAACCTTGCCTCAGCCTCTCTTACTTTGCATTTAACGTTTTTTGTTGCCATGTTGCTGGCCATACCACTCGCATATTTGCTGGTAAGCTTCCTAGTTCTTTTCCTCCACTGTGAGTCAATGTTCTGCTTGTACAAATACCTGAATACTCTTGCACCCCATCTACTTTCTTCCATTTTCCTCAGTCGTTCTTCAAAATAAATTTTACTCTGAGCCTCCCTTGCTTCAAAATTTGTCCAGCTCATATCACCCTGCACAGCTTCATTCGTAGTCTTCCCGTGGGCGCCCAACGCGAGGCGTCCCACTGACCTTTGGTTGCCATCGAGTCCTGATTGTACTCCTGACTTCAAGCAAACAACCGCATTTCCAAATGTAAGCCCTGGAACCATTACACCTTTCCACATACCACTCTGCACTCGCACGGTGCACCCTCTCGTGTGTTTTGCGAAGCGTTCGAGTGCGCGTGTTGGTAGTGCATGCTGACGTCACGGGTAAGCAGCCGGTTGCCTTATTGAACACGACTATCGCCTACGCGAACTATCGCCGAAATGGAACGTTTCAGAATACGGCCCCCTGGTACTGCTAAAAAAAAATAGACAAATGAACCGGGAAGCGACACAATGCCTGTTTGATGACACCTAAGTGAAGATGCTTTGTAAAACGCTGAACAGATTACTAATGAAGTTCAGTGGCACTAAAAGTGCAGACACCCACAAACAAGGTGAGTGACCGTGCAAGCTCTCGCCAGATAGCAGTGTTTGGCAAAACAAACACTGCATCCCCTCAACACCCTCCATTATTGAGCACTTTTGAGTTCCCCCTGAAAGGTCAAAAGTGAAGCTGTAGAACAAAGGAGGAATGCCCAACTGCACTGCCTTACAGTCAAAAAGCGCTTAGGTTATCTCACCTTCCAACTTATCTATGGAACGTCCGCAGAGCTAACACTCATCCATTTTCGCCTCTCAAGAAAGGCATGTTTAATGGTGGCTGCTGACAGTCTGTCAGTCTTTAAACATAGTACACCGTGTGGAATGCGCAAGGAAAGCTTTGCTATAATGAAATCTGGTGGTGGCATGTCACCAGTGGCATAGCCAGGAACTTCTTTCAGGGGGGGGGAGCTTGTACAGTGTTGGGTGCCGCCGGAGACAATAAACGGTTTCCGCTAACTCAGGGCAATACTGTGGTCTTGCCTGCGTAGTGCTCGGTAGCCTCTTTGCAGCCTGAGCGCACACACAGCAGCGTGCTAGAGGCAACAGCTGACGCAGCCCTGTGGCTCGCTAAGCTCGAACCTGTGATGGTCGGAGCTCATGTGATACCCTTAGACCCCACAAGCAGCAGAGTGTCAATGACAGCGCCATTTTAGATTGATTTACTAAGTATATTTGCAATTACAACGACGGACCAGGAACTTTCAATACTCATGCTACTGGCTTGATTTCTTTTTTTCCTTTCTTTTTTCAATTGATCCTGCCCCATGTTTGAAAGGTGACCATGTGCAAATACCAAAGATTTACCTGCTAGTGAACATAATACGTGACTGAAGGGCACAAGCAGCGTCAAACTGCACTGCAATCAACACAATTTACTTTTCTTTTTTTACCTCGAATCACCTTATGCTTTACATCCATGGGCATGCCACATTTGTGACAATACAGTATTTGATTCCAGTTCTTGTGGCAACATATTTCTCAAACTACAAGCAATTTGGAAAACAGTTGCAGAACTCTTTAACCCCTCAATGAATAAATTTTTATTTTCTTGTGAAAAAATTTGGCCAGGCTTTAGTTATGCCAGAAATGAACAAACACTTCAATATTCTAAGCAAACCCATGGTTGCGATTTTGTGAGTGAAAAGTGTCACGTGTCACTATGATACAGTATGCCCCCCAGTTACAGGTTTACAGGTACATCTTGCAATAATACAGAAACACGTTTTGATCATGCAAAACATGCAAGAAATATCATAACCATTAAAAAAGACTTGAAACTTTGCTGCAATAAATTGCGTGTGTTTCTCGCAGCACCTATTATTCCGTACAATTTTCTGTTAAATTGATGATGCCATATTTGATTGACTAAATTATAGGCTTTATTTATTCATCTATTTATTTTTGCTGACATGATGTAGTAGGAGAGGTTGGCACATTTATATGGCACTGGCTACTCATCATTGCTTGGCAAAGAAAAATATTGTCACGAAGTTTGTAACAAAATGTGCCACAATATTATAAAAAAAAAAAAAACAGTCAATCAGCATTAACATAAAACACTGTACACGAGTCAAGAAAACAACAGAAGAAGAAGAATATCTAAGCCGGATCCCTTAGTGCACTTCTTTTTGTGAGTTATTGCTTTGCGCAGACTTTAAGAGCATTACAAAAACAGCAATAATATATTACCTTCGTCCTGCTTCAAGCATTCTGCGTTGCTGCTCTTGTCTTTAGCTCTTGGAACATGGCTAGACCCACCACGCTACATATATTGTAGAAACTGTTGGAATTTTCATTTTGTGACGTAGTTATCACAATAATGTTGCTAATAAACAGTATATAGCGTGTCAAAATGTTATATTTTGCTACCAAACTTATTTTCTCATAACAAAACAAACCATAGCTCTCGTCCACAAAATAACATACAATATATATATATATATATATATGATACAGAAATTAACGCTTGCCTCACAGAAGTGCCGAAATGTCTTTCTCATTCAAAATATCAGAGTAGACTGATAATGAGCAAACCCGCAACTGCTTTCAAGTGCAAGAATTATAAAAATAACCTGTTTATTAACAAACTTTTTATGCATTGTGTGACGAGTTTCCAGCATCCGTATTTTGAGAAAAAAAAATTAAAAAATTATTTCCAGTGCTACAGCCACTATGAATTTCATTGCTAAAGATGACACAGATGTTGGGTCAATATGTGCTGATTTTCTTTCTATTAATTGTATCACGTTAGAAGTCGTTCTATGTGTATCGCATATGATAGACCACGCAGTAAGTGCCAAGCAGCAGCAGGGACCACTGGAAGGCCTGTGTGCAGCCAACACTCACGTCCCGGATCCGCTTCAAGAGATCAGGGATACCCCCGACGGATGTGCTGTAGCGTTGGAGGTCTCGCCGGGTCAACACTTCTGCCAGAAGCTCAGGGTCACCTGTGCTCACTGCTTCATGGACCACTGTGAAGGAAATAAATAAATAAAAATAATACGTAGTGAGGACAGGAAAAGCCCCACAGAGGATACCATGGTGCTCACTGGTAGCTATTTGTACTTGCAGCTAATCTTAACCCTTTCAGTGTTGGGTTTTTTTCGGAGGTGATGCACACCCAGCCCATTGGGTTTTTTTTCTCAGATATAAAACGAACAGATTGGTTTGTTTTTGGTTGTGCAGAAATGAAGAAATGACCCGGATAATGGCAAATGCTCTCTTGGGGTGGTACTCGCATTCTTATCTAACAAAAGGAATGTCAAAAGGAACATGGCGGGAAAGAAATGCGGAAAAGAAATGCGGAAACGTAACGGTATGTCAATGATGCTGAAAGGGTTAAAGAAACAAAAAAAAAAGAGCCCTAAAGCTCTTTTAGATCAGTGCATTAGTCTTGCAAAAATCTCTTAATATGTAGGGAAGAAAAATGCTAGTTAATAGTAAGAACAAAATCCTTATTAATACTGTTTTTGTTTTTTTCTTTTGTCTCCGAACTGTACTGCTGTTTTCAAGAGTATAACACCACATAAACAACTGTATATCCCAGATTTTGGGTCCTTTCTGTGCAAGAAAATGCCCAGCTGGGCTGCTACTATCTCTGCTTCAAAGAGTGTCTTTGTTTACCAGGCTCAAGTTCACCCAACAAAGAGTTTCCTTCTTTCCAAGTTTGTTATCACTCTGAGAACACCCCTGCCTGCCTGCCTTTTGCTACAGACACAAGACAACATTCGAGCTAGATGAATGTGACAAGTAGCTGTATGCACTGCACTTGTTCACGCTGAACGAGATGTCAAATGGCTCCCCTAACTAGGCTCTGTCAAAAATGTTCCTTATATACTATAAGCTGTAAACTGCCGTCCAGTGAGCATTATACTGCAACGATATTCAAGAGACACTAAAGCAAAATATTAAATCGAGCTGGATCGACAGGGTAATCATCTAGAAGTCGATCGTTTTCCGTGTGCCAATATATCACTTTGTTGCATGGAAAATTGCCGCCATTAAAGGTTGCGCTGCTGCTTCTTTTAACCGCCTGCGCCAAGACGGAAAAGATAATGTAATCTTCACGTGACTCTTGTCTATGCCATTGTAATGGCTTTTAGGAACTCTTTATTTAGCCCTATACACAATGTGTTCTGCTTGGCAGCTGCAGGTGTTCTGCCTACGCAAGTCGCTCTGCGGTTCTGCTTCTGTTCAGGATAGCAACTCGCGGCGGTGGGACATAGCAGCCACTCTCGGTGAATCAAAAGTGCTGAAGTCGCATACAAGAGGTACCGTAGTCCGCAACAGGCGGCGCCACTCTAATTTTTCTTTTTCATAATATTTTTGTTTACAAAATCTTTGTCTTCACTGCAAATGAGGAATTCCCTATCACAGAAGCCTAATCTTTCAACCTAGCTCGACTTAATAGTTTCCTTTAGCGTTCCTTTAAAGGAAGGGTTTACTAGTAGCTCAGATGGAAGCAAATAAAATGTTGCGAAGCCATGGAGCAAGATAGTTAGCTACCCTCTTTGCAGCTGATGCTCTCTCCCGCTATTATTACTACTATTCTTGTTGTCTCCTTTCTTTTCTTGCTGCAAGGCACATTACCAGAGTCATTTTTGTGCGCTGTTTCACAGGAATAGTGCTCTTGCTGACAATCTGTGCACTGCAGGCCTCTGAAGTGGAAGTGCCATGCTTGTGATATCACTCTGCTGGTGGGCCAAGTGGCCCCTTCAAGATGAAGGCTTGGCGAGATTTTTCTTCCTTTTTCCTTTTTTATTTTTTCATTTTCAGCTGTTTTCGCAGCATACACCACCTTAATACAGTAAAAGCTCGATGATACGATCACGGCTAATACGAATTTCTGGATGATACGAATTTTTCTGTGGTCCCGGCCGAGCCCCATTACTTTGCAACGTGGTAGAGAACGGTTGTTACGAATCGATTTTCAGCCTGCGTCGGTTGATACGAATAAAGCGGCGCCCCACCGACGGTCGCGAAAGACAACAGCGCGCAGTCACGCGCTTTCTCTCCTTCTCTTTTGGTGCGGAGGCGCGGCGCCAGACAGCGTGGACTCCGCGACTGGGCGCGAAGAGTTTGAAGCGGTGGCGCTTTTGGTGCTTTTGTACTTTTCCTCCTTTTCTGCGTCAGATGGAGTGGCTGCTGCGCTTCGGGCCGCGTTCTTCGTGTTTGCGCCATTTTGCCTAGTCGCAGCGAGCTATGTCTCGCAAGCGGAAAGCACTCTCCTTTAAAGAGAAATTAGACATTCTTCGAAAGGTCGATGAGGATCCCAAGAGGAAGCGGACGGAGTTGGCTAAGGAGCTAGGCCTCGCAACATCAACACTGAGCACAATTGTTGCACAGCGAGACTATCATGAAAAACGTGCTTTCGTTCAACGTCAACGCGAAGCAAGCGAATTCGAACACGCTTATTTCAAACATACCGCGCACCGACAATGCTCTTAGCAGCGCGCCAAATCACGCGGCGGCGCCTCCGACCGGCATTGCTCCGACACCGCCATAGAGCAAAAGCTCAGGAGAGACCCCTCAATGCCGCGCGCGAAGGAACCCGCGGCGGAAATTTCCTTCTCTCTCAAATTACAAGGTCGCCGTTTCTGCGTCGCATCGGACCAAGCGTGTACGTGCCGACTAGAGTGTTCTAGACAACCGTATTCTAGCACACAATAGTGCCGACGTCTCAGCCACGCGGATAAAATGGCAGTGAACCCTTCTCTATTTTCTAGTCACATGTTGACCTTGCACGCTGCGGCAGCAGCGCAGAGGGAAGCAGCGGCGGAGGCACAGTCAGGACAACGAAACTGCCACGCCCGCAAACGCTTGCTTCCCGATAACGGCAGAAAACGAAACTTCAGGGGGCGGCTAAAATAAGCTGGCGCCAGCACGGCGGCGGGCGCGCACGGAGATGTGCGCACGGAGTCGAAGGTGAGAGAGCTACGAGGGAGTTGAGAGGGAGGGCGAGGGGAGCCACCGAAGCGGCGGAGTTTACGCGGCCAAATCCGCTTCCCTGCCGCCCTCCTCCCTCACCTTCGACGGTCTCCGCGCGCACCCGTGTGCCGGCGCCGCCCGCTCGCTCCCTGAAGCTTCGTTTTCTGTCGTTATCGGGAAGCGACCGTTAGCCGGCGTGGGCAGTTTCGTGGCCCGCGCTTGCTATGCGCTTGCGCGCCGCGATATTTCACGACTCGCACCGTTCGTGCATCATGCTATGGTGCACGAATACTTCAAAAATACGTCCTTTTAATTCGAACAAATTTTCGGGCCCCTTCGAGTTCGAATTATCGAGATTCGACAGTAGTTTTAATTGTGTTTCGATGATACGAATTTCGGCTAATACGAATATTTTTCGTGACCCCGTGAGATTCGTATCATCGAGCTTTTACTATTTGCAGACACAATCGTCGCCCCATGATCTACACACTTGGCATCTCAGTGAGCAGTCTTTTAAGTGTAAAATTTGTAATGCGAAGTAAGCAGAACCTGTGTAGCCGTCATTGTTCTCCACGTTGACGTTCGCACCATGGTTGAGAAGAATCTTTGATGCTTCAAGATGGCCCAGCGTGACAGCCAGCATGAGGGCTGTCCTCCCTCGGCAGTCACGCCGTTCAATGTTTTCCTGCAACGACATAAAACAAGACCTGGCATTAAGAAACTGGATTACTTAAGCAAATGCAACCAAGATTAGTTGCAGCACATATTCTGCGCACGAATACCACCAAAGTGTTACTTGCCATGCTGCCCTTCAGTTTTCCTACAGAGGGACTCTAAAATGATGACATAAAAGAAGGTGGAAGTGTTAGCAACATGCCCACCTAGCAGTGCATGTCTAGGGAAGTTGGCATGAACAGATGTTTGGTGACTCTGCACACATTCACATTTTAGATCAGCGAGGGTAAGACCAAAATTAATCTCTTAAGCCCGAATTTTTTTTTTTTTTTTACAGACACAAAAATATTTAACAGCACTCAAGAGTGTTCATATGTGTGGCATGAATGCCCAAGATTATTGTCACACCATTAACTGCTTCAGTGAGAACTTCGTGGCCTTGTTGCAAAAAAACAAAATATAGCTCTAGTGCAAAAAGATGCCTTTATGCGCTCATTTTCTGTAATTGTGTGACTTTTGATTTGGTAAGCTAACTGTCTCAGTTTCTGATTAAAATGGCTTGTATTGCTGAGTTGAAGCTTTCAATGTGCCAACCTGAATAGGTGTGGCCTTGCATTTTCCTTTGGAGTGTTCAGTGTCATTGGAAATGCCATGTGAGGAGCCTCATTTCCTACTAGAGCTTTCATTTCCAATAGATAAAATGGCAGTGTAACCACAAGGAGAGCCATTTATGCTATTTTTTTAAGTTTCTCATTAAACGACAAACAATAATTGCAACAGTAAGTATTTACCGCTGTCATGTCCTCAGCTGCGGGGCAATCTGCTTAGGCTATGCATGGCTGGTTACCAAGAAAACATCTTTTCATTGCCTTTTCTTTCACTTGATGAAACGTACTGAACACCTCTGCAAGGCCATGCATGTGCACATACATGAATATCACGAGCCATCATTTCTCATGCAGAGCTCCATTATGGTCCAAAGGATGATTTGGATTAGTTAAGCATATCATGAGAAGCCAACAAACAAGAACACCAAGGACAACATAGGGTAAATTACTTGTACTTAATAATTGAATTAAAGAAATTATAAATTAATGGAAATGGAAATTGATGAAAGAACAACTTGCCGCTGATTCACTAATTCAGTTAGTAAGTACAAGTAATCTCCCCTATGTTGTCCTTGGTATCTTTGTTTGTTGGCGTCTCATGATATGATTAATAAAAATCGGGCCCCTCGGTTCCCTTTCTTCTCGTTCATTACATAACGAGGGTCTCGAATCCGGCAACACTGATGCCTTCAGCTAGCATGTGTGGGTTTATTGACCAGTTGGCAGAAAGGATGTTCCTACATCCACCACTAAGGTTTGTGAGCTGGTGGCACTGGCTAACACTCCCAGGGTTAGTTCTAGTAGTGAAGTTCAAACATAAATACCCCAGAAAGTGGATGGGAAGACGGCGACGTGGTAGCTCAGACTGGTAAGAGCATCGCACATGTAATGCGAAGACGTGGGATCATTCCTCACCTGCTGCAAGTATATTTTTCATCCATTTTCATTTCCATTAATTTATCATTTCTTTAATTCAATTAGTAAGCACAAGTAAGTTTCACATATTGCCCTTGGTGTCTTTTGGTTGGCTTCTCATGATATGATTAATAAAAATCGGGCCCCTCGGTGTCCTTTCTTCTCATTCAATACAGCAAGCAAAAATATATTTAGAAGAGCTATGAATTGGGCTAGTTGGTGTTCCTTCATTTTTTCTTGCACTAGGACAGTAGGACGCAACAGGGACGAACCGGACACCGAATATGAAGCGGAAACTTAGCGCAAGAAAAAATTGATGCAGACCAACTAGCCGAATTCATAGCTCTTCTAAATGTTATTTCGTGTACATCGGGCTTCAACGTTAATAACATCCCGCATTTTCACCGGGTAGACCATATTGTCCCCCGTGTGTCACTTCATGTCCGCTTCATATTCAGTGTCTAGTTCGTCCCTGTTGCGTCCTACTGTACTAGCTTAGCACAAGAAAAAAATGAAAGCAAAATTTATAACAATAATTGAACAGGTTCCCTCATTTCTGCTATGACTGTAACAAAGTGGATGAAAAAAATTTAATAATGAACTTGATTGCAGCAACTAGATACCACATATAACATTCAATATGGAAGCAGTGAAAAAAATTGCAGACGTAATTCAACCTGCCACATCTGTACGTTTGAGATACACTTTTCAATTGTGTTTGTTTAGGGGCGTGCGAATATCCAAAATTTTAGATATGAATAAAATATTCTTTGGTATTCAATTCGTATTCCATTCTAGAATTCACAATTCAAAGTTGTTGAATATTTTTTCTGTTCAAATATTCACATGTGTACTTATTTATCCTATTCCCGGGGACTGCATTTCACCCGCTAACAACATAAAGTTATCACTTAGCGCAAGATGCGCCTGCATGATTTGGAACTTACTCAAAGGTTTTCGTTGATTCTATCTGTTGTCAATGAAGCTTGTGTAATCTGAGTGCATGCGCGTTGCGAATTGTGTAGTATTTTCTGGAAGGCACACAGGCACCAGCGATTACACTGGAACCTTCGATGAGTCATGTATAAAAGCCGATGCACTTGACGCGCAGATCAGATTTTCGACAATCGCCGAATTTGCTTGCTGCTATTGTTGCGCCTGAGTGTTACTTGTTTTGCTGGGCACAAGTTTGCCCAACAAAGAATTACGTGACTCACAGTTGTCGCTACTGCATTCTTCACCGTCACTACGTGACAATATTATAAGGGCCAACAACTGTTACAGTCTAGGTGTAGAAATCACTGCAGCAGCAGCAGGAGAATCCCAGTTGCAGCAGGAGAATCCCAGTTGCTGCGCAGGGGAACCTCTTACTGATCAAACGCACGGATGAAATTACTTCTGAACAATTGTTTCCAGTCATTAAATAAGCATGTCTCGTCTTTGGCAGGTTACAAATTTGCTGTCCTCAGTTTAAGGCAAGACAATTTATTATTTGGCCAATCAAATCATGCTTGGTTTCCTTTGAAATGATGTGCAGTGCTGGAGAATTACACTTGGCACCTTCAAGGGTTCTACACTCTAATGTGTGCATCTGGTGACACTGGTGTTTCTTTTTCTTTTCATTACAGTCATTGTCATCACCTTCCCTCTGTTTATCATTTGCAAGCATCTCAGTTGACTTGAAATTCAGTTGTTAACGACATAAGATGTATCCATGCAATAACGCAAATAAGTATTTTATTGCCAAACAAACTCTACAGAACCATGGTACTTCACCTTATATAGAAATTGGAAATATTCCATATTCAAAGGTCATTTTGCTCTAATAATAATAATGTTCCACCCGATTTAAAAATATAGCTATTCAAGAACCCTTATTTATGTTGGATCACCTTAATACAAAAGATAAATTTGCATTATTCTGCTAATGCCACAATTACCACTAAGAAAAGATGCAAAGGACATATCTCAGCTGTGTGCCACTAAATTTAATTACATGCACTGTTCTTTAAAACAGTAGTATTTTTATAAGCAAGTTGCCTTATACCATTAAGTGTAACATCACTGGTACTTTTTCATGGTTCATGGGTTACATTGATAAATTACTGGCTACTGAAGGTACACCAAAATCACCAACTAAATAATTGCAAGTTCGTCAAACAAAAAACCCAGTAGGGTAGGGTTTTAATAAATACATACATCTATTAGATCCCCCCCCCCCCCCCAATGTTCTGAACAAATTGATGGTGGAGGAGGAGACTGCTGCTACTGATCTGCCTTTAACAGAATCGAAGTATCACTAGTTAGTTTAAGCACATCATGCCAACGAAAAGTTGCAGGTGCGGTATGCTCCAACAACACACTCATTCTGAAAATCAAGTACAACTTTTATGCCTTTTTTTTTCACTGGCACTGCTTCAAGCTTGCAACAAAATTTTAGCTGCACCCCATTTTCTTTTTCTTAGCTTCAATACCAGCAACAGTCTTTTATACATCTCTATATTCTGGAAGCCCAAATAACATTCAAGCTTGTACCCCAATGCTGCAGGCAATGAGGTTGTGCAGGGAGCAAGCTTCATCACATGTTTCACAATATTTGTATGTTTGTTGCATGTATGCATGTACAACACATACATGCAATCACATATAATGAACTCGTAAAATAAGCTACGGCTACCTTCACCTGTGGCTAAGTGGTCCACGTATTTAAAGTGTCAACGAATGGAAACAGCACTTTCAGCGTACCTATAGCTGCCAAAGAAGTTTAGGTCAACATCTATAAAAGTGACAAGTGCAACTTCTTATCTTTGAGCAGTTCAAATGCGATCAAGGGCAATAAAGATTAGCTCTTCAGAGACAGCAGGCAAATCTACCAGTTTCCAAAAACATGAAACACAATACAAGCCATAGCAATTAACCCTACGACGAAGTAAACTGCCCCGAAGAACGCGTACATACGCCAAAGCTAACGAGTCTTGTTATCTCGGAAGTAATTTGACAGCTGTTTCTAATGACTAGTCAGCAACAGAAACATCAGTGGTAAACGCACGGGGCGTATTGCGTAGGGCAACGAAAGATAACGCAGGAAGTGAAATTTCCGTGGAAATTATTTCGCAACAGTCGCTTCTTTATTTGCGGAAAATTCCGAAACTGCAACGCCCAAGAAAATCGACAAGTGTGACTACGTCAACACACAGTGGAGCTCCGTCCGCGTGATCATTCGTAGCGATCTCATAGATCTCGTAACTCGATTGCTTTGCTAATATTGGACCCGATCTCAGCATTCGGCGAGTCAAAAGTGGGAAAGACCACTTACTGCGCTCTTTTCGAGGAGTGTTTTTAGGGCTTCGTAGTCGTTATGCCAAGCCAACCAGTGGAGCGGATACTCCTCTTGCAACGCCGCCTTCAGTTTGTCCGACATGCTTGTGCTATGTAGACTTTCGTTGACTAGGTAGGATGTTAAGGCGATGAGTCATTGCATCCGATACGAATCAACGACGGAATGTTCTCTCACCGGCACAGCATTCTCACATCAGACAACAACCTCCATTATGGCGTTCAAAGAAATAAACAAGAACTGTATAAGACGTGGAGAAATGCAAGCCATACACAATACATGCTGTCAGAGAGGCAGCTAGCGCCAGCCTGACTGCTTGTGCGCGGCTTCCGAGATGGTCAACTGCAACGCGCATGAAACACCTGCATGAAACACCTGCATGAAACAACATAAATATTACGCAGCTGACACTTTTTGAAGAGTCGCTTTGAACTTTCACTGCCACTCGATACAAGACAAAGTGTGTGGTAAACAAAAGGTTATAATTGTGTTGTACAAATCCAATGGTGTTCTGGCTCTCACGATCGCTTCCGCCGCATTAAACCAGCGAAAGCAGATCCTTTAAGATCCGCATTTTAACACTCGAGAGCATCACTCTTTGGGGCAGAGATTTGGACACCACCTGTTCTAGTTTAAGTGCCTGATATATATATATATATAAACGCCCTTACCAGTGCTTTGCATGATCTTGCTCTATTGTCGCAGAAATATTGCATTTTATGGTGCTACACTCTAAAAACAGTTGCACCATTTGGGCTTGCTTATCTTTTCCCACAACGATAATCATAATCTATCTTGCGTTCCTTTCCTTTCTTGAAAAGGACAAAAGCGAAACAATAAATCACTTTAGACCGATAAAGCAGCCTTTGAAAACTTTGTTGTTAATTTCCCGATTATAGGTTGATTATTAGAAGAGAAAATTAAGGTCAAAGTTTCACGTTAAGTGCTTCCCCCACGGGTCCCAGGTTTGGCACGCAAACCACTCCGTCTCCGGTATGGGCATGGGGTATGGGCATGTTCTGCCCCAAAAGGTTCTGCTTTCTGCGACCCTGTATGCCTGGATGTACGAAATGTATGATTATGTATGTATGCCTCTCTGAGTACGAAAAAAGTATTATTATTGCGATAGCAATTATATGGACACTCAAAAGCAGATTTCTGCCGTCGGCGTCGCCGTCGCCGTGAGGTTCCGTATGACGTCAATGGAGATGAAATCGTCGCCGCGCGCCGAACGCTGTATGTGCGAGTGAAAGGGCGCGAGGGACGCGCGCTTTCACGGGGAGTGAACGCACGGCGGAGAACAAACGCGCGTTCTGCGCCGTGCTCGCTTAAGGGCTGCAGAAGTAGGCGTCTCTTTCCTCCTTTACAATCACCATATATGTAGAGCAAACGCGCCTTCTTCCGATGCGCGAGAGGCCGTGGGGGAGGGGGGAAGGGGGAGGGAAGGGAGGCGACGTTTAGCTGCGGCACCAAGTGCCTATTTATATCAGAGGCTCCGGCAACAGTCACCAACGCCGCACGCATTTTGAGCGAACGCGGGCAAAATGCCGACGGCGTCGACAACAGTTCTGCGTGTTGCCGGTGCTGCTGCATGTCCAAGTTTATACAGCTGATAAAGCTAATATCATTACTCCGTATAGCTCTCTACAAATTTGCTATCGCAATTGATGCTTCGCCTTTCAGGTGAAACTGCGACAACTTTTTATTTTTTTTTTTAAATTTCGCACAATGACCCGAACACGGTACGTCAGTGTAACGTCATGGATTTCAAGGTAATCTTACGCATTTGGTGTTGTTAACGTATTAAAAAATACTGTAGAGTGTATTAAAGTATTAAAAGACTGTAGAGTGTATTGTGTGACAAAATACGCCCTAAAAAGGGTGCAACTGCTTGTAGAGTGTACACTCATAAAAAGGTTTGCCCCCTTTTGGGCTTATCTTGTACCACAACGATGATTGTCATCTGGCCTGCCCGCATTTCGCATTTCCTTCCCTTCAACCCGGCACTTCAACGTCACGAACGACATGCGCGTTATCAGCGTGACATTGCATTCTCGACAGGAAAGCAGCGAGCGCAGTTTTTTAGAAGGGAAACGCAAGCAAGGCAGATGACGATTATACACTCTAAACACAGTTCCACCCTTTGGGGCGTATTTTTGCCACAGAACAATAATCGTCATCTGACTTGCGTGGCTTTCCTTTCTTTAACGCTGTGCGCCCGGCACTTCTCGGTCACGAACGACAAGAGCGTTATCAGCGTGACACAGCGTTCTCGACAGGAAAGTAGCAAGTGCAGTGTTTTCAAGATAGGAAACGCAAGCAAGACAGATGACAATTACTGTTGTGTGGCAAAAATGCACCCCAAAGGGTGTAACTGTTTTTAGAGTGTATAGTAGTGGGACAAGATAACCCAAAGGGTGCAAACTTTGAGTGTACACTATAAAAAAAGTTGACGCCCTTTGGGTCGTATCTGGTCTCCAAACGATAATCGTCATCTGCCTTGCTTGCGTTTCATTTCTTTAAAACTCAGCGCTCGCTACTGTCCAGTCGAGAATGCTGTATATATCACGCTGATAACGCGCAAGCCTTCCGTGACTAGGAAGTACCGGGCTCGCAGCGTTATAGAAAGGAAATGCGGACAAGACAGATGACGATTATTGTTTGGGGACAAGATACGACCCAAAGGGTGTGAACTGCTTTTAGAGTGTAGAATTTCTCACGATACACTCCTTTCTTGAAAACGCAGCGCTCGCTATAGTTTCGTGTTGAGAATGCTATGTCACGCATAGAGTTTCATAGAGTGTTATAGTGGGAAACTCTATGTAGAGTTTCTCGATCACTACATGAGGAACTCTATGATGTCACGTATACTCTGATAACGCGCATCATGGAGGAACGAAAAATATATTTTTCCTTCCTCCATGACGCGCGCATGCCGTTCGTGACTTGGAAGTCCGGGCTCGCAGCGTTAAAGAAAGGAAATACGGGCAAGACAGATTACGATTATCCTTGTGGGACGAGATAAACCCAGGTGCAAACTTTTTTCAGAGTGTATAATATTGTTATAAATAATATGTTGTGATTGTTGGCACTTTTTAGGGCTTATCTTGTCCCGCAATGATAATCGTCATTTGGTTTGCTATACCCTTTCTTGAAAACTCAGCGCTCGCTACTTTCCTGTTGGGATCGAATGCAATGTCACGTTGACAACGTCTATGCCGTTCGTTGCACCAGCTGCATTTCGCTCATCGAAAAGGGGCAGTGCGTGTCGAAAAGAGGCAGCATATATGAATAACTCTTTAAATTGTAATGTGGTGAACGCGGTTTAAATCACGGATACGGGACCTAAAAGAGGTGCGAGTAATCCTAACGCATTTCTCTCGCATTTACTGCTAAATCGCCACTAAATTTTTTTACATACAGTTATTTGTGCGCGTTAACGCGGACTGTTGCTGAATAACAACGTGTTCTGCTGGGACGTCGCTCTTTTGCTGTCGAGTTTTTTTCTTCTTTTTGTCGTTTTCAATGTTATTTCTTCCTTTGTGTGTCTGTGTGGAGGAGCCACTAATGACTTTATTCTCATCAAGCAGAAGAAGTGACAGTTTGGTGAGGTGATATCGATTAATTATTCCGTAGGTAAGACACCGACGAGGAGGAAGAAATGGTCGACACTAGCTCACCAAGCGAAGCAGTCAATGTGGCGAAGTGGACTAGTTGGTTGCTGGAGCTCGCATTCATGTTTCAGTCTATTTGTTTCTTTCTGCGTGAGTGCAAACCTCTAGTTTTAGTAATGTTGAGTGCAAACATAGAGAAGCTGTGCATAAATGCAGGCTCATCTAGCCGCAGCTAAAAACTGAAACCGAAACTGTAAATCCGACACGTGCAATATCCTCGTCAATAACTTTTAAATAAAAAGATAGGATTCCTGATAAAAGTTAAATATATATGCCTACTGTTTGTGTTGCTTAAAAGTGTGCAACGTGCAGCAATATGGTTTCGAAACTGATGCGAGGTGTGACCACGAAGAGCCAAGCGTCATCGTCTTCTTCATCGAAACGTGCAGGGCGCCCTCGTACGCTCTGTGCTGTTTTTAAAGCACTGCGTATTTTGCGTGCTTTTACGGTATCTACCCGTATTTGCCAAGAAACATAGTGCACACTTAAGGATAATAAAGTTTCAAGCCCAGTGCCAATATCTGACGCCTCCGGTGAGTTCCTTTTACGGTGTCGCGCAAGCTGAAACGCATGACCGCTGGTTGTGCCAGCTACAAGTGCGGCTCCATCCTAGGCCTGACGCTCATTAAAAACCGAAAAAAATGCCTTCTTTCGCTTAGCTGTACCTAATGGACTGTTCTTGAAGTATGCAGAATGAATGCCGTACACCAGTTGTAATTGGGCAGCATGTCGACATGGGCAACGTGGCCCGTGTCACTTTTTTTTCTTTCTTTATCCTTATTTTGTCTTGGTTCTTCATGGTCAACTCGGCGTACTGTTGTAGATCTCCATCTAGGCACTTTTCTGACCTCTCGTTATGGTACAGCGTTGGCTGCTTCACAGGTTCCTTTGTTTCATGGCAGCATACGTGAATAGAAAAGTGAGTGATCGTTTTCGGACTGACATCTACTTCGTGCTGCGCGTATTGACGCGAAGCCCGTGGAAACGTAATGAAAAGTAAACCAGAGAAATTAAATCTCGTGTCCGTCTTTTTCACGCGAGTGGGTCCTTGAATGCAAGATTTCTTGTTTTCTATAACTGGCAACGGAGATCTAACCCCATATACGATGGGGAGCTGTGTAACATTTGAAGTTGTCATATTTGTCATTTCTGGAACTGACAGCATATTTTGGCGTGATATCCCTGCTGCCGCATTGATTTTATGTTGCAGGACGTATTTTCAAAAGAAATTACTTCTCCCTGTTTACGAACAAGGCCGTTCTAATGTTTCCAAGCATTTTAATCCATCAGGCAAGCACGTAGGTTGTTCATACGACTATTGTCATCGGAGTTTGACGGGGCAGGAGTACTCTTGGCACCTTGAGAGTTCAGGCACCTTAGGTTTAGGACGGTTTTCCGTTGTTCCACAGGAAGAGCGAATTCTGTGTCTCAGCCTTGCGCTCCTGATTGTCGTCTTTAATTGAAGCCAGAAGCTGCAGTTCCTATCAAAACGCAGTGTGGACATAATGCAGCTTGGCGATTCATGGGTTGAAGTATCTCCAAACTGGGGTAGCTTTCTGAAGCAGCACGTCTTGTGTCGGATACTAGTCTTGTTGCTGTTACAGGAGAGTAGGCACAGTAATTCGCGATTTGTTGGTGGAGGAGCATAGCTTTGCATACAGATTAAAATCTCGGACTGTTTGTTGGATCATTAATGTTACAAACCCAGGCATCGGTCAATATTAATCTGCCTATGCAGTTAATAGCTATTGAGTCATACAGTGTGCATACTACCAACACATGCTGTTTGAGCCTACCTTAACTCAACCTTAACTCGCAACCAAGCTCTCAATGTTTAGGAGGGTATGCGTTGCTTTTCTACACATACACGAGAAAAAAAAAAAAAAGAATGAAAAATTGTTTTTCTTCAATTCTTGCAAGAGCATGAACGATTAAAGGGTTAATAACCAGCATGCTTGAAATGAAGCAAGCAAGCAATACATTATAATTGACATACGTCTTCAATATAAAGGGCCTGGTTATTACTGTAATGTGGCTATTAGTGGTAGTGATCTAATGTGTGGTATTGCAGACTGAGCCAGGTGGCTCCCCACAGTCGTATTAAACATTCTCGTTTTTAATAACTGAACACTGACTGTGTTCCATGGTAGGCATGCTTTTGTAAATTTGGGGCCATTTGTTTTGAAGCTGTTTTGGTTTTCGATGAGCCAATGCACCGCAATTTCGCACAGTAAGCGTGAGATCATGCACATGTTATTGAAGGCTACAAGACGAAAAAGGACAACTTTATTCTCCCTTAGCCGTATTAATGCCGTCATAGCTACTGATGGTAAAAAAAAAAAAAAAAGGTAGAGGTGAAAAAGAAAAAAAAAAAAAAACATGAACAGTAGTAGCCATGCTTAGTGAGGTACTGTGGAAGTAGCTAACTTGGGCAGGTAGGTTTAGCGGAGAAGATTTGAGTGTTCTTTGCAATGGTGGTTTTGTGTTGCGCACTTAGAAGAGATACTTCGTCCTAACAAGTGTGCCATTTTGTTTACGAAGTCTCAGTCTTGAGTGCGACTTGGATGTGCGGTGGGTTACACATCAGTGGTTTGTTTATATTGCCGTGAATTAAGTACAGGATGCTTGGAATGATCCATGACTAAGCGAGCTGTTCTATGTACTGAAAACTTTGTATGACCTGGTTCTGCATCACGAGTGTGATAATAGTGATGTAGTAAGAAAATGTTTTTGCACACCTGTAGTTTCAGAATAACTGTCTGCAGATTAAGTGCAGTGTTATTTTAGAGGTTCCATTTTCATGCCTTTTTCTCACAGTATATAAAATTGTCAGAACTGCTAGTTTACTTTAGCCGTATTTTTCTCAGAACCGAAAAATCAGTAATTTTTGTTGAAATAGTTTGCAGGTTGCCATGTTTAGTTGTCTGTCATTTGACAGGTTGCAGAGAAACATCTATAAAATTTATGTGAAACAAAAAAGTAACTCGCTTTCTTTCATTGCATAATATTGTTACGCGAACGAAGGATTAAGTACAGGAGACTATTTACGAGTATATTTACAAATGATAGCTGCAGCGCTGGCCAGATCAGCCGATAGCTCGAGAGCCCAGAGCAGTTCGTCTTCTTCGTCTAGGTGCCCGCGCGCCTCGTTCAAACAACCACATGCCACACGCGTGTAGCATAATCCCCCGGCGGCAGAAGCGACGACCCGGAGCGTCTAAATGTCATCACTGGGAGGGTGATACTGCTTCAGTCGTGTAACGTGCACGATATCACTGGACTGGGAAGCAGATGGGGCGTCAGGGGCGATCTCGTAGGTGACGGGAGTCACGGCACGAATCACTCGGTGGGGGCCTGTGTAACGAGACAGCAGTTTTTCTGACAGGCCGACCTGACGCGACGGAGACCATAGGAGCACCAAAGAACCAGGTGGGAAGTGCAGGTCGCGGTGTTGCTGGTCGTACAAACGCCGTTGACTCTCTTGGGAGTGCAGAAGGTGGCCACGGGCAATTGCCCTTGCGTGGGCAGCGCGGGCGACGGCGTCAAGGGCATATTCACTGGTGGGTGCTGCGTGAACAGGGAGGCTTGTGTCGAGGGGCAGTGCTGGTTCTCGGCCGAACAGAAGGAAAAATGGTGAATAACCGGCTGTGTCGTGGCGCGAGGAATTATACGCAAAGGTGACAAACGGTAGAGCGAGGTCCCAGTCAGTGTGGTCGGAAGACACATACTTCGCGAGCATGTCTGTGAGAGTGCGATTAAGACGCTCTGTGAGGCCATTCGTTTGCGGTATCTGGAATACAGATCGCTGCGAGGCGCAGCTGTCTGCACCAGTCGGGCGTCAGGTCGGGAGATGGAGCAGGCAGCAGGAAAACCGAGGTTGGCAAACTCTTGCCGCACAACCTCCTGAATGAGGGAGATCGCTGGGGCTGGTTGGTCAATGGTGGGGTCAAGTGGGCGCGGATGGAACGTGGCAGGACTGGCAGCCTCGATCTCACGGCGAACAATACGCGTGACGGTCTCATTGGAGGGGGGCGAAGCGGTAAGGGCGACGCAGGACGACGTCGCAGCTGTGTTAGGGAGCCGGGAGAATTGTGGAATGACGCGGCGGCTTTTGGCGAGCTCAAAGCGGCGGCATTCCTTGACAATGACGTCGATGGTAGACACATTGTTGAAGATCAACAAGTTGTATGCATCGTCCGCGATCCCTTTGAGAACGTGGCCGACCTTGTCAACTTCGACCATGTTCTCGTCGACTTTCCGGCAAAGAGCTAGCACGTCTTGTATGTACGAGACATACGATTCAGGGGAAGACTGCACTCGAGTAGCAAGCTCTTTCCTTGCAGCCTGCTGCCGACCGGTCGGATTTCCAAAGAGGTCGCGGAGCTTCTCCTTGAAAGCGTCCCAGCTAGAGATCTCCTCCTCGTGTGTCCGGAACCAGACACGAGGTGTTCCGCCCAAGTAGAAGAGGACATTAGCTAGCATTATGGTAGGGTCCCAGTGGTTGTTGCGGCTAACAAGCTCATACATGCGTAGCCAGTCATCAACGTCAACATTATCTTGGCTGGAGAAGATGCCAGGATCGCGGGGAGTGGCTACCGTGACGTACGTTGTGGTTGGAGTTGCAGTAGCAGCAGCAGACGAGGTGTCACCGGGAGCCATGGCGGAAAGCTGGACGGTGCGGCCGCTGCGGAGCTCCGTGGCGAGGACGGGGAACGGCACGCTCCACCAAAATGTTACGCGAACGAAGGATTAAGTACAGGAGACTATTTACAAGTATATTTACAAATGATAGCTGCAGCGCTGGCCAGATCAGCCGATAGCTCGAGAGCCCAGAGCAGTTCGTCTTCTTCGTCTAGGCGCCCACGCGCCTCGTTCAAACAACCACATGCCACACGCGTGTAGCAATATTATTTATAATGATGCAGGGGACATAAACAGATACTTTTTAAAATGCTTTTTCATATTTTGCCGTGCATTGTGTGCAACAATAAGGCACGTAAATAATTTCTTTGTCTGGCAGGTTGCAGTGTGTATTGTATGTTGTATCTTAGTTACAGTATCAGTTTTAGTTCAACATTAATGCCACCAGCTGTTGTTTTCATAACTGCGGCTCGTGCAGGAAAGGCAGTCAATGTGTGGCCTTCTTTTCTATGTAACCAGATGCCACTTGCATTGGGCTGTACCTGTTGACTACACATAATGTCACGCTTAAGTTGTGGACCGTTTGTTTATTTTGACTGCAGATCCCTGCCCCCGGCCATGGCAGACTTCTTGGAGAGTGAGGCCGAGGAGTCGGACGATGAGGAGGTGACCGGGAAACGACCATTAGTGGACGATGACGATGAGGAAGAAGAGGAGGAAGAAGATGGTAGGGCGCTTTGATAGACATGCAGATAGATGACAAAAGTGTCCTTTATGCTTGGGTTGCTTTGCGAATGAGGCATCTTTCTGCATAAAACACATCCAAGGGATCGCAACAGAACATTCTCTTTGATATAATTATATGGAGTGCGCTCTATTTTGTAATGGTTGGATAGCGCAATGAAACTTGTATGGGCAGGCGCTTGTAATGCTCTCTCCAAGACACGTCAGCTGTGTTTGCTTATAACTTGAAGCAGCACGAAGGGACGAGGACATGAACAAGAAAACAACTATGACAGGATGAGTGCTGACTGCTAACTGAAGTTTATTTGAGAAGCAGCAGCCATTTATAAAGGGTCGAGTACACAACAATAACCATCAGGATCGACAGGCATGCGCACAGGTGCCCCTTCGCGCTGCTTTAAGTTATATTCAAGAAAACCAACTCGCTCAAATCAAGTTGTGCTACTAGTGTTTGCAATAATGCACATTGTTATTACATGGGTTTAACTATATATTTAGCTATAGTTAAACGTGTTCCCTATAAACTAAGCGTGTGTTTTTATTTTGTACTGCTGCTATTGGATGAAAAGGAGGTATGATATCTTTTTGCTTCTTAGATTGCCACAATCATCATCATCAAACAGATCTTGCTTGGATCAGGTTAAAAGCCTCTTCCAGAGGTTTCTAACTAGCTCGGTCCTTTGTTGCCAACATTTGCTATACCTGCTAAATTTCTAACCTGGGGGTCCTTCATCTAATTATCGGTCAGCCCGCTCTGCATCTCTCCCCACGTCATTCTTTCAGTTTGATAATAGACCAGGAGTTATCTGCTTTGCACAACATGGACTACCCAACTTTGCATCATCTTGTTCACCTCAAACAGACTATCATGTACTCTTGTTTAATCTCTGATTGATATATTTCTGTATTTCTGCCTATTGTATTTCTATTCATTGCTTGTTGTATTATTCCTGGCTTCTTCACAAGTGTGTTAGCCTAGAAGTTATGGCCTTTTGCTTCGCTCTTTCCATAAGGAGACATTCGTTTTTATCATGGCACTGTGTTAAAGAGTTGTTGTTCATTTTAAATTTGTGAAATTTTAGACACAGTTTGACCTAATTATGTTAAAAGGTTGCTTTCAATTCATGTGATATTTAAAAAAAATCATAGGTTGACATATTTATGTTCTCTGCTTGTTTTAGATGATGAGAGGTTGAGAGAAGAGATGAAGGATCTTATCAATGATGAAGAGGAAGAAGTTGAAGAGGACTCGGACGATGATGTAGGAGGCAAAAAGAAGCGGCGGCATCACGGTAGGATATTGAGTCATTGCAACATAGATCACAGTTTCATAATTGTGGGCTTCTACAGGTATGACGCAACTAACTTGTTATGTTTTCCAGATGACTTTGACGACAATCTAGAAGATGAAGATTACGATCTTATAGAGGAAAACTTGGGAGTCAAAGTGCAGAGGGTAAGTTAGAGCTGAGGCGCAGATCTTGTCTTTTTTTTTAATGTGTAACTTCCGCATCGTAACAATATTATGAGAAATAGCGTACATCATATTGTCTATAAATAAACACACAAATAAAATATTTTTCTTAAAAGGACAGGCAACCACTCAAAACATAAATCGAGATAACACCGCTGATGGAAAAATTGCCTTTTGTACTGGTTAAAATGAGCCATGTTTTTCTCATTAAACATGAATTTGTATTTTTAATTCTTCACTAAAGGTTGTGGAAAATAACCTTTGGCGCCCCCGCATGGCAAAAAAATGAACATGCGTAAGAGGCCTATCGCGTGACCTTCTATTAGTGTATGATGTTCCTGGTCTTTTTATTAGTATTGAAATGCTTTTTTTCTAACTTACAATGTGCAGATAGGCCTTCATTTGTAGTGAGTAGAAAAGTGGCGCTGCCTTCGTTTTCGATGAGTTGGCTTAGCTCGTCTATCGACAGAATAACAACGATGGGGGCCAGCCAGCCATGACGTAGGCATTTACTTGGGGAAGAACGCGGTACAAATATAAGAAAGGTCTGTACGACAACGCAAACTTAATGTACCACCTTTTTGTTTTTAAAAGTGGTTAATGTCAAAATGCAGGTGGTTAACCACAGTTGCACTCACTGCTGTGAAACCAGAATGATGGGCGGCTTTCACAATTTGCAAGGCGGGGCTATTGGCATCGCTCTCACTTCTCAGAGGCTGCTCAGATTGAAAAATTCTGCTTACAAATTATGCACGCGCTTTTGGAAGTAACCGCTGCAGGCGCAAACACTACCGATGGTGAGCTTTTCATTGCGCCATTAAAAACTAGGTCCTTAATAATTGGTTTTCTGTCCCTTTAAGTTGTGGAACATGATTATCAGGCTTTTGATGTTTGTTTTGGCATTTGATGCCTTTGTTCTCACTGTTGGTTCTAGTATTATGCCATAGGCATTTGTCAGTTCTGTTACCTGCTTGACGTTTCTTGAACCACGTGTACCGTAGTTAAAACAGTGCTTCAAAAAGATCTCAATGAGCTTTAAGTCAGTTGCATGCTTCACTTAATACTGTCGTCTGCAGTCTGCCCTAGAGTTACTACAGCACTTTTACTATGTTCATTCATCTGTGCCATGAGAAACACGCGCTAGGTTGTCCTCAAGTGGAATATATTTTCCTACCACAGTATGTGCGAATCTGTGTTTTAGTTATGTCATCATTTTGGCTAATGCCTGTATGTATGTTTGTATATTCCCGTTACAGAAAAAGAAGTTCAAGCGTGTGAGGAGAATAGAGGACGAAGAAAGTGACAATGAAGAAAGCAAGGACAGCACCAATCGTGATGCCATTGCCAATGAGCTGTTTGAAGGATCTGATGCGGTGAGTAGGGAAAAAAGAAAATGCTCATAAAAGCTTTTTAGCATAGTTTATGGCCAGTTCTGGATGTAGGGGATGCTTTTGCATGATTTAATTTGATGTGTGTTTCAGGAGGCAGCTGCTGAGCAGGATGAAGAAAGAGGAGAGGGAGAAGAGGAGGAAAGGGAAGGCTCGGGCTCCGAGCTTGAGTCTGGTACGCTGGCCACCTTTAGCGTTTACATTTTACCTGAATGTTTACGTCGATGTTCATGTCAGCCGATCCTTGAAATGATACACTGGCACCTATGCTTTGTTGACGAGGGACCGACGAAATTGATCGAATTATCCGGTGGGCTGAAAAACAAGATGCAGAAAAAAAACACCTAAAAACGCCGATGATTTGTTTGGGCAGAATTTGCCAGATTCTGAAAGTGTGGTGTTCATTTAAGTCTTTGTACAATGATAACATGTTCACCTAAATTCCTGGCTTTATAGCTAGATTATAGGGAAGGTTAACTTCCTGTCATTCACTTGCTCCAGAAGTGAATATTTAGGAGCACATTTTAAAGATTACTCTGGCAGTCAAAAGCTAGATACAGCCCCCCCCTCCCCCTCTTCCTTTGTAGTTCCTCTCATACCCTAGACATTGTTTCAGGACATTGAGAACAATCAATTGTTGTGTCCTAAGTGAACTTGTAAAATACTGCTTCTTGTTCATACTCACTAGATCCCGATGATTTCATTGTCGATGATGATGGCCAGCCTATCACAAAAGGCAAGAAGAAGAGGCATATCAAGTACACTGACCAGTGAGTATAGTTCCAAAATTTGCCTCTCCAAGCCGAGGGGATGCATTAAGAAGCACGCCTGGGATCTTGCAATTGTTTGAAGCTCAGTTGGTAGTGAGGATCAGGCACTGAAATTTGGTTTGCTATTCCAGGGCCCTGCAGGAAGCTCAGGACATTTTCGGTGTCGATTTTGACTTTGACGAGTTCTCCAAGTACCAGGATGACTACGATGAGGAAATGGAAGAGGAAGAGGTAAGTCTCTTGCTTTGAGGGCTTCAACTTCTTTCAAGAAATTTTGTTCTGTGTACACTTGTAAATATCTTTAAAAATAACTTGCTGTGTGCATAGCTAGTACTTTGTGAGAATGCTGTCACAGGTGCGTTTTCTAACTTCTGGAGAGCTTGGGAAGTCCAGTTGTAGTAATTGTTGAAGTGCCATAGCAACAACATATATTTTTCTATAATATAAAACATGCTGCTGTTGAACTATATTTGCTAGAAATAAGATGTAGGGTAGAGTATGTTGGGGCCGTGTAAAATATCAGAAAAGTGAGCCTTGTTTTTCCCATCTTATATTGCAGTGTAGATTTTACTGCCTCTGAAGGAGAGATGTACTTTGTTTATTGCAAAACAAGTCAACTCTTTAAAATATTTAGGTATGGTACTGAGGTCCTGGTCCAATGTGACGTTAATCTTTCTTTGTGTTCTTTTTTTAATTGTTATCATAATTTAGTGTTTGATTTTCGTGTTCCCTTTTGCAGCTCAGGCCTCTGGATCTGCAGGATTTTATAAAATAAACATAAACTAAGCTAAGCCGAGTAATAGCTAAGCGGATGTGGGAATCTCCTTCCCACATCCCTAAATGTTTGTTCTGCTGGCTTTTCTTAACTTGATGAAGAAGCTCATAAAGTTTGCCATGTGCCAGGTAGCAGCGAGCTAAATACACAGCCTGAAGCATGTAAGCAGTGTAATTAAGAGCATGCAGCACCGAAACTGAAGGAATGAAGTGCTGTGTTCATCACTTTCCTCTGTCCTGCTTTGTAAGGCCAAGCTGATCAGAATCTTCACATTTTCTTATTTTGTTGTCTGCAGTATGAGGATGAAGAAGAGGAAGGGGAGACTCGCCCACGCCCCAAGAAGACGTCACGCAAGCGCCAGACGAAGAAGAGCATTTTTGAGGTGTACGAACCAGTCGAGCTGGAGCGAGGCCACTTCACCGACCGGGATAACGAAATACGGACGACAGACGTGCCCGAACGGTTCCAACTACGGGCAGTGCCGGTGACGTCGGCTTCCGAGGAAGAGATTGCGCGTGAGGCTGAGTGGATCTACAAGCATGCATTTGGGAACCCCACAATCTCGGTGCAGTCGGCTGTTGATGAAGGCGCCAAGGGGTCCTCTGCCGCTTCTGATCTGGCAGGTCGACACCAGCCTCCTGCAGGGCGCAAGAGTGTGACAGCTGTGGCAAAGATTGCCGAGGCGCTGAAGTTCATGAGAAATCAACTTTTTGAGGTTTGTCTCTCTCTCTCTCCCATGTAAACTATGGCTGAGTATTCCTCATTTGTAAAGTGCCTCATTTGTAAAGTGAAGTTCTATTTACGTGTTAAATTATGACAAGTGTGCTTTGTGCCTCATTTGTAAAGTGAAGTTCTATTTACGTGTTAAATTATGACAAGTGTGCTTTGTGACATTTGTTTAGATTAGAAGTCCACGTGGGGTCAATTGTTTTCAGAAGTGCAGTGCTATTTCGAGTGGAGATTACTTCTATTGCCTCTCTGGAAGTACAAATTGCTGGTGTGTCACACACTGATTTTAATTTTAACTGTGCTGTACACTTTTTAGTGTCATGCTGAGGTTGTTGGATGGATGGATGGCAGTGTGCCAGCTACCTTCATTAAGTATTAAAACAGTGCATGCATTGTTCTCCCTTAATAACTTGTGTGAAAGTGAATTTCTTGTTGACTTGTTACTCTGTGTAGCAGATGACCTGATAAACCAAGTCTTGAAGCATTTTTATTCTTAATTGCTGCAGGTTCCATTTATTGCCTTCTACCGAAAGGAGTACGTGGAGCCTGACCTCAACATTAACGACCTCTGGACAGTCTACAAGTGGGATGAAAAGGTGCCGACGAAGTCCGCGACTTACTTTTGCCTATTTTGTAATGTCATAGCTTTGCTTTCATGCAGTTAGTCTGCAGTTTCGTGCAGTTTGCCTTTCCTAGTGGTTCTCAGACTGACGGCAGTGCTTGGCAGAGCATAACATGGTGTTGTGTAGGACTTCACGTAAATGGTTCTGCTGGTGCCGTGATTTGAGTTGCGGCAGAATTGTGCGACTCTTTCATCTGCAACTAAGCCATCTCTTGTCATAAAACAAACGTTGAGAGATTTATTTAATGTTCACCTTTATACTTGCCGTGGTAATTCAGCGGCTATGGCGTTCTGGTGCTGAGCACAAGGTCAAGAGTTTGATTCCAAGCCACGGTGGTCACATTTCGTCAAGAGTGGAAGGGGTGTAAAGCAAAATTGCCTGTGCGCTTAGATTTAATTGCATCTTAAAGAACCCAATGCGTGAATAAATGTAACTTGTGTATTTGGTCATGTCATTCCTGGACCCCAGAGCCCACACATAGTCTGCAACACGCACAAGATGTTTCATGTACCCTACTGCGGTCATTTCCCTAATAAGCTGACCCGATTTTTTTTCTTGCCTTTAGTGTCTCCTTAAAGAGAGTGCATTTTACTGGGAATAGTTGGGCTCATAGTAGCTCTTGCAGAAAAAATTTCAGTGAGTAAACATTTTTTTTTTTTCATTGCACACAGGAAGAAAAAGTGCTTACTGAGCCTTACTCGAATAGACCGTCGCCAGCCACCACAAACAAGATGTCTCAGTACTGCAAAGCTGCTAATTGAATCTGATAGGCTTGACTCTTGGTTTGTGTAAACCTCGTGGTGAGATACACAAATACAGTCCACTAAGCTTAGCCAAAAGCGAAATTCAGATATTTTCAAGCACTCCATAAGAATTAAAGGCTTTCAAGGGCTTGGAAATGATAGCTGCACATTCAAGGATTTTCAAGCACCACTACGATCTTAGGGATAGGTACACCACCTAAAGAAGCCCAGTGCATAGTGAAGCCTGTGCTGCATTTCTGCGTGCTTCATTGTCAGGACAAAAGACGGCTGTGCAAGGTAGTTGTTTCACTCATGCGCTCCCTTTTTTTTTCTCTGGTAATGCAGTGGTGCCAGCTGCAGCAGCGTAAGAAGAATCTGCAGCAGCTGTTTCAGCGCATGCAAGAGTTCCAGTGTGATCAGATACTGCAGGAAGACCCGGACAAGCCGCTGCCAGAGAATGTACGACCCATTGATGAAAACGACTTCCAGAGGTACTCTTTCCTCTTTCTGTGTCACTGTTCTCTTTTGGTACTTCCTAAAGGATTGTGTTAGAACAATCGAGACTGTTGACTGCTTCGAACATGAACGGTTTATTGAAGAAGTGAAGTAGCACACGGTTGAGCCAAGGATCCGTTCTCTTGCTCTTCGTCTTCGAGTATCTTGATGATGATATTTTACAAGCTCCCGCCCGCCCAACTGGCACAGAGATAGGCTTTGGTGGGCTATTTGAAACACTCTTCAAGAGGGTAGATGTTGTTCACAGATCTTTTGAGAAACTCTTTGTTGCCTGTCCGAAGTAAGCAAGCTCTTGTTACTCCGTCGCGTCCAGGGTAACTTTTTTTCAATTTGGCCCATTTTCCAAAATGTTCTTGGACCCCGGTCTTCAATTAAAACCACATCGCCTTGGGACAATGGTTTCGATTGTCATGTCTTGGCTTTGACAATAGCTCCTATTTCCGTGAGATAATCGTGATGCCATCTCTTCCACCAAGCTTTCACTAGTTTGCATCTACTTCGCCATGCTTCTTCAATGTCTCCATTGTATTGTCTTGTTTGTCCGTCTTGAAGCTATTGGCGACCGCTTATGATGTCTGCAGGAGTTATTGGCATGGGCTCATTAGGTTCACCATACACGTAAG
Source organism: Dermacentor silvarum (assembly GCF_013339745.2). Lineage (NCBI taxonomy): Eukaryota > Metazoa > Arthropoda > Arachnida > Ixodida > Ixodidae > Dermacentor > Dermacentor silvarum. The sequence continues at coordinate 141,052,817 of NC_051156.1, forward strand.
TTAACGGTCGATTGTTGAGCACTCCTTCAACTTCTGCTACAATTGTGCGTAGCTCCTCCACTGAAGTTGTTTTTCTTGAGATAATTTTTCGTATCAATGTCTTTAGGCTTCGTATGAGGCGTTCGTAGAATCCTCCCCTTGGCGCTCGCGCCAAGGAGCCGTTCTCTCGCTCTTCGTCTTCGAGTATCTTGATGATGATATTTTACAAATTGGTTTATATGACTAGATTGGTTACTTATTTTGATTGCTGCAAGAAGGAGCCACTTCCTCTTAAGGATTTGAATGAATGTCTCATGTGAATTGTGGGATCTCAAGTGTGCCCTTGGGACAAAGGAACGACAATGCAGTAATGCAAACAACCAAAAAGGGCATTTATTGCACCTTTCCTGCACCAATGCCAGCTAGCCGAATTACAATCAATAGAATATACCGATGAGCGTATCTGACTCACCGCGACGATATTGAGCGAATATGTTCGCCCCAGTGCTGGACACCAGCGCCTAATCGTTCGCGTGTATAGTCACGCGAATGGTGGCACATTCGAACGATTGTGTTTGTTCATCCCGGTGCCCCGCTATGTCCAACGAGCAGCGCAGCACTCGTGCCATCTCTCGTACTATTCTGCAACTACATCGAGCTACGCGGCGAAGCCGGATTACAGGAGACGCGAGAGCCTTGCGGGGAAAACATCAGTGGACGTGGGAGGGTCAAACGTACCGTACCACAGAATACGCATACTCCTTAGGGCTTAAAATTTTTTTGCCTTTCCTCCTTGGTGAGAAGCATGCCTGCGGGGATGTGAAAAGTGTCGATAACAGCATTGTACTGTAGAATCTTGTAAATTCGAACTCCAAGGGGACCAGAAATTATGCGAATGAAACTAGAGTTAGAACTAAGGAGAGCCCCATTAAATGTAGTGCCTGATCAATTGTGCAGCACAGCGCGCAAACCAAAACCGTCACTGTGCTGCATTGAAAAAGTCTTATCTTTCTTCCATTAGTGCGTGACGACATGGGCTGAAAGAAGCCTAGGTACTGTATAAGGTTTAAGTGCAATAAGATAGCGCCTCGCGTGCTGTTTGCTGTGGGTGCGAGGGAAAACATGTGAGGGTGAGCCGAGAAGGATGGTGGCTTGATGCAAGCCATCCTCCCGCAAGCCCAGTGTTGGAGATGGGATTGAGTGCTCCTAGCAGCTCGATGGGAGTCAATAACAGGTGAGGGCGCGATAACAGGATCAAGCCTGCGCCAAGAGAGAGGGGCGTGAGGAGGAGGCAGGTGAGCGCAGTAAAGTGATCAAGCGGGGGTTAGGAGGCTCCTAGAGCCTGCCGCTCTGCTTGCCCTTGTTTGGTCTCGGCTCCCCGAGTCTTTTCTTATCATTTTTATGGCACGTGACATTGCGGTAGCTAGTGACGCATTGAACCTTTGCCTTTGGCTCGGGTTTGTCCGAAAAGTGGTCCATGGGAGTGAGAAACTTTGTTTGAAATAACCGTTGCGCTATTAATTAAATTCAAGTTCGTGCCATCACCAAAAGAGCAGTTTGAATTTTCTGTCAATTCAAATTGATAGATTTCAAATGATCGGGATTTCACTGTAGTTGTCTCCGAGTTTCGAAGCCATTGGCGAGGGTTACTAAGGTGGAGTCGGCGCCATTGATAACGGTGGCAAATTGTTTCAATGAAAAACACAACACCGAACAGCAAGAAGCTTGGTAGCGAACGTCGAAGCAGTTAGGCCTAGCGTTATCGCAGGTGATGGCTACGGCTGCCAGCAGATCTGCGTGTGAGAGCGCCAGTTCGAGGCGGCGAGATAATCAATATTGTGGCGGTGGTGGCTTCGATAAATGCTGTTTCGGACCTGCGAAGATGGCAAAAAGTCCGGAAAATCGGACGGCGAACGTATTTCGTGTCCAAAATTTCAGACGTTCTTATACATTGACTCTATGGGTTATGTGGCAGTGCCACGAAGGTGTCCGAAATATCAGGTATGTCCGAATAATCGGGCATCCGGGAAGTCGGTTGTTGACTGTATAGCTCTGCTGCATAATTGGCCAGCAACCAGCTGTATTCCTCTGCATTGAGCAAGTTTCCACTCTCTAGACAGATTCACCTTCCTTGCAGGCTGAAAGAGGTGCAGACGCCCGAGGAGTTGCGTGATGTTTACCAGTTCTTCCTGCTGTACTACGCACAAGAGATACCTGAGATGCAGGAGGCGATGCGTAAGCGTAAGAGGAAAGAGGCCGAAGCCGAGAATAATGAAAACGGCGAGAATGCAACGGCCAAGGAACCCGAGGACCTGGATGATGAGAATCAGCGGTTGAAGCATCCTGTTCGGAAGCGTCTGTTTGACATTTGTCGGGACATGGGACTCGGTAGGTTCATTTGCTCTCTTCTTGTGTTTTTATTGTGATAGTGCGTTGTACTCCAAGAGGGAAATATTTGTGAACTTGTGAGCCTAAAGTAGTTGTGAGCTGGACCGGCCGTTTTACAAATGAGATGCTTGCGTCTTCCCCACATTGTGTTTTGGCCGCTTGGAACTTGTTAGGCAATGTAATAATGTAATGAGTAGCGCTTCTCCCTCGTTTGCAGATGGCCTTGCAAAGAAGTTTGGCTTGACACCAGAGCAGTTTGGAGAGAATCTCCGAGACAATTACCAGAGGCACGAGGTGGACCAGTTTCCGGTCGAACCCCTGATGGCTGCTACTGATTTTGTCAGCAAGTGAGTTTTTTTTTTTTTTTTTCTGCTGCACTTTCATGCATTTGGGAACCTTTCTGTTTGGGCTGGTACTGTTCACTTGCTCACTCTGGAAATTATTTCTGTCGTCTCCTCGGCTGCACATTATTCTACCCCATTCAGTACCACAAGGTTGTCACATTGCTTCATTACATCAGTGCAATCGAATTTCCCAATCTTAAGGTGTTGTTTATTTCTTGTCTTATCCCTGTATTCATAAAGTCCTCTTGAAAACCATGCTTGACTTGATTTAAATGACGCCTGTCGTGAATGCGCTGAAGGAAACGCAGTGAGCATCTTGGGCACGATTACGCCAGGCGTCATTGAGATCAAGTCGAGTGTGGGCTTCACGTTGAGTCATTTCTGAATACAGGGCTGAAAGTTTGGCCACAGACGCATTTGCACTGGTGTCAGGCCCTGAACACTTTTGCTTGCACAAAATAAGCAGGCTTTAGTTAAAAAAATGTTCGGTGTTGTCATTCAAGAGTTGAAAACTTGTACACTGCCATCAAGGCTGAAAAGTGGGGTAGTTAGTCACAGGAGCTCGCATGCATATTGGCTGCACAAGCACTCAAAACACCCAGATAAAGAGATTGGTATCGACTCTAAGAACACCAGGGGGAGGGGGAAGAAAACAAAAACAGGACTATTAGTTGTTCCAGTACTTTAATTCGTTCTTTGTGCGTGTATATACCGTATTTACATTATTCTAACATGCCTCAAAATCTAATGCGCAGCCAAGTTTCGCGGTATCGAAGTAAGAAAATAATAGTAATGTACCTAATAAAAAGAAGAAAAAAATCATAGCATACCCCTACGTTCGTGATCAGAAAAAAAGAGATGTGCAAAATTTACCTTCACAGACGGGAAAAGCTTTTCTTTAAAATGAGGGACACGCCGTCGTTTGCACTTTATTGGCAACAGATACCAAGCACACAAGGGCGGTATTCCCGAGCGATCACATTTAGAGCTACAGTCAAACCTCGATATAACGAACCTCGATTTAATGAAATTTGCGATGTAACAAACTATTTTTATTTCCCCATCTTAGTTCCATTGCATCAACGAACCCTCGATATAACAAAGTTTTTCACTGCAAGTACCGTATTTACTCGATTGTAATGCGCTCTCGATTGTAACGCGCCCCCGTTTTCTGTGACCAAAAAACTATATCCTACAGTACCGCGCACCTCATGCTTTCATACAGCAATACAACTTTCTCTCGTTTGGAAAAACAGAGATTCCCTCCCAATGCACTAAAGTTGCGATGAATTAAAAAAGTCGCAGTTTCGCCCGAAAGGCGAAGCATCGATTGCGATAGAAAATTAGTAGACCGCTATACGAAGTAAGGATAGCAGTTTTATCGGCCGTATAAACTTGCAAACATTCGCTTACTAAATAAATTAACAAGCACGGTGTTACGCACGCACAAGCAAACATGAACACATCTCGCTCGTTGACCGTGGAAACTCGCCGTCAAAACGCTGGAGTGACGAAGCGCAGTGAGCGAATGACCTTCATGCTAGCATGCCTGTTGCTATAAGCGGCGAAAACACAGCGCGCGGCGGACTGTCCCCGTCGCAGATCGCTTTCAAGATAGGGCCAAGGCGATCGTATTGCCGAAGTGGATCGTCGCAGAATACGTCCTGCTTCAGTCCACTGAAACCTTTCCGTGCTGCTCTGCTGGCGAACATCCTCTCCTTCTGTTTACGCCAGTCCCGTACGTAAGTTTTGGATTCTCTAAACGCCCGTGATGCGGCCCGATTTCCGCCCATCTCCACATATCCCGACAACCCGCATGATCACTTTCCTTTTAAATGCGGCGTCATGATTAACTCGGCACTTCATGCTGATAGAGCAGACGCAGAAAACCGGAAGACAGTAGACTAATGCCTAAGCACACGTACTGCAGCACGTGGAGGAAGCTACGGCAGCTAGGCTAGAGAATAGCTAGGCTCGAAGCACGTCAGAAGCGGCCATTTTGAAATGCTGACAGCTATATGGTAACGCAGATTTAGAGATGTACTCTATTCTAACGCACACGCAATTTTTGGACCTGTTTCTATCGGAAAAAAAAGTGCGCGTTAGATTTAAGTAAATACGGTACAACTTCGTTATATCGAGGTTTGACTGTACTACTATCACTTTCACAAGATTTTACGTGGCTCTGGCATCGGACTTGTCGAAGTATGCGGCCGAAAGTGTTCCTTGCACTACGCAGATAGTAAGCTTGGCACAGCGCTAAAAACGCTGCCTGCCGTATACGCCAACTCATCCGGTACTGAGTCATGTGAAATCTCGTGAAAGGGATAGTATCACTGAAAGTGACTGATCTAGACTACCGCTCCAGATTGTAGTCGAGCACAAAATGAACCCGAAGGTGCTCAGTTGCCATTTTGTGTGTGTGATGACTGCGTCTGAAGGCTCTGACGGTAGAATGTTGCCAACGCTGACAACACGTTTAGGTTCCGTGTCCAAATTTTTCAGAATTTTCTGAAAAAATGTGCACGTTAGAGTCGTGTAAGTACGGTATGTAAGTAGTGACAGCTGCTGTTTGTGTTCTGGCACCATAAGCCAGTGAGGCTACAGAAAATATGTTTCAAGGTGACATTTGCATGCTTGATGCTTGATTCATCTGCAGGCGCTTCACAACACCCGAGGAGGCTCTGAAAGCAGCACGATACATGGTGGCGGTGATGATTGCTATGGACCCTCTGGTACGAAGGTGCATACGTGAAACCTTCTTCGAGAGGGCCAAGATCAGCATTTCACCGACGAAGAAGGGTCTCAAGGCAAGTAGCCATGTCCTCAGTACTTCCATGTCTAGCGTGTAGTTCCGTTCACTGTAGCAATGGCAAATTGCTGAGTAACCAGAGGAGTTGCTCATGCCTACCTGCTTAGGCGGGGCTGCATCACCCTTTGCATTCCGTTTCTCAGGTGATAGAGGCCACAAACAGAGCAGGTAATTTTTAAAATGAAACTTGCATTGTGAAATGATGGGTTTCAATTTGACTTGACTTCATTTCAATTAATTAACTATAAACGCAATATAAGCGATCTTGTGCGCCATGGCGACAAGCGATGCGACGAAGATAGCTGTCGCGTCCACTCATTGCTCACTAGTCGAACCCCACATAAGGGATGACTTTGAGTAATGGCTCACCAGTGTTGCCACTATGGGGGCAGCAGATACGCACCTTAACTGGAGTGATGCATGCTCTAATAATTAAAATTTTTTTGTTTTGATGTACAGAGAACCATAAAATATTTCTGAAAGTCTTGCAGTAGGTTTTTTCCTTGCACGTATCAAAATTTGGTCATTTGAGTGACAACTGGTTGTAGGCCACTTATGTACAGCCTGTTCCGGCCTCGCACTATTGGCTAGTCATTCATAACACCTCTTGGCAAGGAATGACGAATTCTTAATTTCCTGAACCGAGCGATGGAGTGAACAGAATGAGGACCTGGTTGCGCGACGGCCTGTTTCGGTGCTTGTTGCTGTCGCGCACAATATCGCTCGCATGGAGTATTGGCTTCGTTGTAGCCGTAACTTTATTGTAGGTCTAAAGGCATAAGGCGAGGAGCTGCAGCAGAGTAGGGTAACACAACGTAGGTATATGGATGAAAACAACAATGACATGAATGACATTTAGTTGATACATGAATGATTACATGAATGACATTTAGTTGTTATGCAACTGCTGAAGCAGAAAAGCCGCGAAATAAGCCAAAAAAGGACACTGAAAAACTGCTGCGGTTGTTGTACTGGGCGGAGGAGGAGCATGCCCTTCGTTAAGGCCCAACCGCATGCACGCGATATTCAAGCGACGGCGACAAGCGACGCGACAGGCACACCCTGTCGCGCTGTCGTGTCGCGGCGTGGAGCAACCACATGAACGCGACATCGCGAAAAAGAGTAGCGACGGATTGTTGTGCGAATAAATGTTATCTTGCGCGCGTAAAGAAATGTCAATTTTATCAAAAGGTCAATGTTTTATCTATACCTAGCTAAAATATGCTATCATCCCAAGTGAAAATCCGTCCCATGCATCCCCAGAGGAACTCCGTCCCATGCCGCCAGCGTAAGGTGCCGTGGCGCCATCTGTTGAGTAAAACTTAAAACACTTTCTCAGCTCTCGGTGGCGTCTCAGGCCTAACAGCGTCAAAACAAAACAACCGATCTCAATAATAACGACAAGAGAGCGCCGATACTTAGTCTTCAGCTAGCGATGAGGTGAAGCGATGACTGATTGTACTATTTATTTTTTGCTGTCACAGCAGAGAGCAAGTTGCAAGAGCGAATTCAGATCGAAGCGGGCAGACTGATTGCTGCCATGTTGTTGTGCAATCACTGTCCCCAGCGGATGTCGTCGCGCTGACTTCCGGGCGACAAGTGATATTTTCTGGCTGGCCAGAAACCGGCGACACGACCGGCGACACGACCAGCGACAGCGACGGATAGCCCTCCGCGACGGCAAAACCTGTCGCTCGTCGCCGTCGCTTGTCGCTGTCGCTCGAAAATCGCGTGCATGCGGTTGGGCCTTTATTCACTGCAGCGGCAGACTGGACGCCTGCGCTCGGTCGGCGGTAGGAAATACTGAGCCCAGCAGTGTGTGTTGTTATAGAAAGGATATGCTCACATTTTGCATGTTGTGTTTCACTACCAATCATAACCAAAGCAACACATCAGCCGGGCGTCTCGCTGTTATACCTATGCTGGATTGTGAGGTGCAGCCATGCAACAGCCACAGCAAACGATGATGCTTCAAATAGACAAGGGAGGGGGGGTGGGAAATGACAGACAAGCACTTACGACAATTAAGCTTCGCTTAATTTGGCAATCATCTTCAGTGATTTCTGTGCAAATTTTCGGAGATGCGAAATTTAGTGGTGTCTTAAAACATAAAATTTGATAACAAAAGAGTAGGAACCGGCTGAGTGAAAGCTAAGAATGTACCTTTTAAGCAATTCAGTGATATGCCTTCCTTATATCACCAAGGGTTTACTTTAAGCTCTGTAGATTTCAGAGCACAGCTCTTAGGCGCCTGTTCCTGCGTTGAGCGTCGGCGTAACCGGCAGAACGAACGAGGGCAGCAGATGATGTAAGACGGTGATAGCGAAGAGAGCACGAGGAGGAAAGCGGAGGAGGAGAGAGAGTATGGCGGAAGGGTGGGGAGGAAAGCGGAGTGCTGCACGAGTCTTGCTCCACAGCGGCGACCCGCTACAAGATGACGCCATAGGACCGAGTGCGCTGTCACCTGGTCGCCAATGACGTCATTACTAAGGCATGCGGTGAGCGTGTCCACCGATACAATGTATGGGAACAAAGTGCTGGTGTGGGCTTAGGACCCACTGTGCATGCGTTACTTCACCTGCACCGCCGCTACTAGAGAATGTGCTCTGCGCGAGTGAAGCGTTCCCGTATTCATGCTTTCTTTCTGAATAATGAGCGACACAACCGGTGGAATTCAAAACACCTTAAGTGCTGCGCTTGAATTTCGCATTAGCGAGTATCGTAATCGTCGGTGGAATTTTTCGTGCACTTTTCAAATAATTGCATTTCTCTTATCTGCAGTCCAGCAATGGATGCCACATTGGTGTTAAAGGCAATTGTTTTCTTGACTAACGAATCCAGATTTACCAAAAAACAGGCCGTGCATTTACCGTGTCCTGTTGCATTCTGTAGGAAATCGATGAGAACCACTCATGCTATTCAGTGAAGTACCTGAAAAACAAGCCTGTTCGAGATTTGGAAGGAGCACAGTTTCTTAACATGACGCAGGTGATGTCCGTTTCCTGTTCTTTCAATCTTAGGCACTGCCCTTAGATAAGGCGTGTTTGAATATTAACTGGATTCCTGTTTTCTCAGGCTGAAAACGAGAAGCTGCTCAATATCACCATTTCTATGGATGGAAGCACTCAATCAAATCCTGGAGTTTACCTTGATGAGATCAAGCAGCTCTACTACAGGGTATGTACACTTGACATGAGCCCATGACAAGTAGATTCAGCCTTTGGTTCATACTCTATTTCAGCAGGCGTGAACAGCTTCTGGATGTAATCATATATTAGTTACTGCTTTGATTCTGAAAAAGAGTTGATTTCTTGTTAGAAATTGGTGCTGTGACTACTTCAGCCGATAGTAATGGTGGTGTATTGCCCTTATTTGCTGGTATTGATGGGAACGGCACTAAAGAAAAATAATTTCACCTGTATAAGTAAAATACTTTTCTAAAGTCTGCTGGGGCTTAGTTCATTTTTTTAATTGGTAGAGATGGAGTGTATATTGCATTCTTAAAAAAAAGAAAAAAAGAGAAGAAGCAGCAGCCTAACACGGAACTTGGCAAGTTTCAGGATTCTTCAGTGAGTCATAATGGGCCAAGTTAGAAAAAAATCATCTGAAACCTGTGTCATCACACTGATATGCAAGCACCTGGGGTCTTGGCATGAAATTCAAGAAAGGGAACTTTCATTTTCTCTTCTAGTAACCTCTTATGATCAAATTAATGCAGATAGAGTTCAGAAGAAATACTTTAGCAGTCAAAACTAATTTAGTGTTGCTTATTTGTGCACTTCAGTGCACAAATTAAAAGTAGTAGCAGTAGCAGTGTGCTTTGCCTTTTTTTAGCAGCCTCTGGTTGGTATTTAGGTGCACCATTTCTCTTGGTAGGCCAATACACTACTTGCCTTCTGTTCATTTCTGAGTAGTACTTGAGAAAGCAAGACTTGTTTGTTTGTGGTGCTCTGTGGAGCCAGTTGTGAATTTTACCATGATGTGTGTGTGCATTGTTGTCTTTCCCACTCAGGACGAGTTCAGCAACAATGTCCAGGAGTGGAACAACCAGCGCAGTGAGGCTCTCAGCTTTGCCCTGAGCAAATTTCTCTACCCAAGCTTTGAGAAGGAGCTCAAGGCACAGCTGCTCAACGAAGCGCAGGAAGGCATCATCAAGGTGAGGTGCAGCGCTGTGCGGAGGGGGGTCTTGCTTTTCGCTCCTTTATTACTCTGATGGGTCTGGCTTTTTGATGCTACGTTTTTATGTTGGGTCTCGCTCGTTGGTGTACCATTGTTTCTCTGATGGATCTGGCCTGTTGGTTGCTCTTTTATTCCTCTGATGGGTCTGGCTTGGTGCTCTGCTATTCCTCTTGATTTATTTTTCTTAACAACATATAGGAGGCAAAAATAATGAGTGCTTACTTGTAATGGAACTTACTGTGATACACATGTGTACTATACCCCCCGCAAGGAATGTGATAAAGAAACTTTAAAACAGAGTGCCTCTTATGCAAAATTACCAGTGAGTGCAATTTCACGCCCCTGTGCACCTGGTTTCCAAAGCTTAAAAGGTGAACTTGTCGCAATATCACTCGAACTGTGGACGACAAAAACAAAAGTACACAGATTAATTAGACCTAGATTGACATGTTTCAATGCATGAGTATAGTACATAGGTCGTTCAGTGACTGTCTAATTTGAAGACATAGGTGAAATAACAATTTTTGTTGGAAAAGTTCATAGCTGTGGCAGATGTCAGCAATTCAGCAATAATTACCAGTAAGCCCTAATCACTAATAATTCTCACTGATAAATGTCTTTGACTACTGGCACACACTGCAGCTTAGGGGTTGAAGTTGCCTGAGAGGATCACCCAGTTTCAAAATAATAATCTCCAACGTCACTGGCAATATACCGTGAGGACACATATCTCGAAACTGGTGCTAGTCTACAGAATGGACATACCTTGAGCACTGACTGGCTTTGGTTCTGCAGTTGCACTGTGTGCTCTAGAGCAAATATTTTAAAGTTAATTGGTGAAATTTTCGGTGTTGCCACAGCTATAAATCATGTCCACCAAAAGTGACCATTTTGTTTCGAATCTCCTATTTTTGATAAGTTAAGAAGCATCCTGTGTATATAGATGCACTGGGAATAGCACAAGCTGGACACACACATTTTAATTGAAGTGAAGGCCACATGTGCCGTGCCTCCCTGCTCTCAAAGGTGAAGCAATTGTTTGTTTGACAACGTTATTTGATACAAACATCTTTTTTCTGATCATAAGCCTTGACCACATAGAGCAACTTTTGTTCATGAAGGTGCACTGGAGCACGGGATTCAGATGATTAGGGTGAAACACTCAATGTGTGGCAAATGCTTGTGCAGTGTGGTTTCATGAGCATATATTTTTGAGGCATGTGGCATTACTATGGTTCTTGTTGGTAAGGCATCGTGCTGACAAGTAGGTGCCATAGCCACGACGACAGCCTCATTTGTTCGTACAAATGCTTGCGACAGGTAATTCAGTCTAGTGATCAAATTTCAGATTTATGTTGAAATCCTGTGTTTTATTGCTGTGTAAAGTGGAACTGCATGGGCTAGACGAATAAACCAGACTTGCACACTTGATGCAGGAAGTCTTAAAGTAATTGTAGCCACAATTGTAGCCTTGTTTAAAGGTTCATTTGAAATTTATCATTGTGGTTTATTTGTAATGTTGTCTAATTTGCTCTTGCTTTGCAGACATGGCTGCAGTAGTCAAGTCCAAATGTGTGTGGAATGCAGCAGTGCTTGCGTTGTGAGATTAAGGTGTGCATTAAAAAAACTGCCCCAAGGGGGTCAGAATTAATCCGGAGCCCTCTGCTACATCATCTCTCACATCCCATGTGTTGGTATTAGACGTTAAACTCTCTGTCAGTCATCAGTGATCCTAGCACTAGCAGCCTACAGCATTCAGCATTGAGGCCAAGCAAGGCACATGATCATAATGGATTTTTTTTCATAGTAAACTATAGAGCATTTTATATAGGACAGGAATTTTGCTGCAGTCATTCTAGGCTTACTCAAGGAAGAGAGGTCCAAAGGTCAATCTGAACTTCTGCTGTGCTCTGAAGTGTTCATAACAAAGAAATTTTTTTTCTTGGAAAAGCAGACTCTATGAACATTGCAAGTAATACTAGTTTGTTAAAACAAATACAGCTGTGAGTAAGGCCTCTATGGGTTGAGCCCACCTGATCCAAGACATGGAAGGAATTTAGAATTTGCTGTGGATGTCTTTAGCTCAAAAACACTGTATAGATGGAGCTTTTTGTAGGTTTTCAAATGAAGGAGGCAGAATCTGGCATACAAGTGGAACATTTGAATGGTCACTTTCAAGCGCTCTGGCAGCACACTTTACATTTGGCTGGTTGAAATGAAGTGCTTAAAACAATTTCACCTTGGGACACACACAAGCGCTTGTGTGTCCGCTTGATTGTCCTGGTCTGTCACCGCACTTAAGCACTCTAGACTATGTCTTACCAACAAGGGCGAACTTGAATTTGCGTCACATTCACCTGGTTCATTCAGTGCACTTGAAAGCATTCTCACCTTCGAAATGGGAACCTAGATCATTCACCTGGTTCATTCAGTGCACTTGAAAGCATTCTCACCTTCGAAATGGCAACCTAGATCTGATAGAATTGTGGTTACGTGGCCGATCTGATTGCATGCATTTTCTGTCTGCAATATTGAAGGGCTCTGCAGTGTTGCAAACAGAATCGGAGCATGGTAGAAACCAGTCAAATGCTGTGCCATAAAGCTCTGCGAGCTGTTTGTTTATGAGCTCTGCGCCACTGTGTCTCTATAATAAACATATAGTGAAAGGGGGTGACTGCTGCCAGCTTGCTTGAAACGACATTTTTATTTTAATTGTTTGAACGTGTGTTTCTAGGCTTGCTCCCGAAAGTTGTACAACTGGCTGAAGGTGGCCCCGTACCAGGTGGACGCCCAAATGGAGGAGGATGAGGACTTTGACACTCGTGATGGCATTCGGGTGTTTGCCATTGCCTACGAGAACAATTGGTGAGGTGTACCCGTATTTGACAAGTGAATACATGGTGGCACATGTGGACTTGGAAGTCGGTGGTTTAGAATAGATTAATCTCAATATATTGTACCTCACTTTAACAAGTTGTAGCGCACAGTCAATTTTTTGTAAAGTTAGCTTGCATTAAGGATTGTGTATTCTTTTGTAATGGGATTAGCATTCTTAGTATTTTTCACACATTTTCTGGTATCCATCTACAGTCGAACGCCTTTATAACGAAGTGCTTGAGACATCCAAAATTCTTTGTTATACAGGTCACTTCGATGGAAAGGGTGTGCACCGTACCACTCGCACTAGAGCAGGCTAAACGTGTTCAACAAAACAAAACGCCTGCTTAACATGAATTCAGGAGAGACTTTATGAAATATGTCACTAATTGTTCTGTGTACACTTTGTCTGACAGAATGTGTGACAGCCAAACTTATTGCACCAAGGCTCACAGCATGCTCCGCAGTGAAACGTAGCAGCTACGAATGCTGCTATTGGCCTCCCTTGCCATCAAAATCCTGGTTTGTGTACAGGATTTTCATCATTGTTGCTTTTCGTTGGCATTCGCGTCGTTTTCACCCTAGCTTGCCTTGAAGACGTCATCGGTCGTGAGTTATTGATTCCACAATCACGCTGTCATGAACTGCGATGCACTTGTCAGTCGGCTACAAAAAGGAGTGTACGAGTTGAGTGATTCCTGGAGCAGTGCAGCAGGACCCTTACTTGTGACATCGGCACACTCAAGTGCGTCACTAGCACTGCCATTAGCGCTAGCGCAGAGCGCACCTTGGTGACGTATGCAGGGTGCAGTGGTACCAGCGCTACGTAGGGTTCGCTGTAAAGCAACAAATCAGCCTTTGGGGTCGTCGTACAGGCGTTGTACACGCGTTCAGAATACGCATGAAAGATAGGAATTTGGCCAGGACATAACAAAATCCTTCGTTGTACAGGTCATTTCGTTGTGAAGGCGTTCGACTGTATCTGCCTATCTACGTCTCTAACCGTTTTCCCACCAACTTGGGTCGCTGGGTATTCCATGGTCTAATGAGTAGAGCATCGAGCTGCTGTGCTGAGGGAACTGGGTTCGTAACCAACAGCGACAAGCTTGTGTCACTGGCTGTGTGACAGTGGGTGGGTATGTGTCGTTTTTCAATGCGCCTTTTTCATGCCAACTTGGGTCGCTCGGTAAGTGGCACTGGGTATGTGCCACCCTTCAATGACATAAAAAGATCCCTTTAAGATTTCTCCGGTGCTGGGTGGATTCGAACCCACGTCAATATACTTAAACAATCTCGTGTAAATACAGTGAAAGCTCGTTGCTGTGAACAACCTCTAACAAACGTTTCATATTAACAAACTTCACAAAAATAGGAAAAAAAAAAACAGCGCAAAAGAGGGACACGACAGAGCGACAAGCACACAGCGCTGACTTGCTGCTATTGCCTCCCTTGCCGTCAAAATCCTGGTTTGTTTACAGGATTTTCATCATTGTTGCTTTCGTTGACATTCGCGTCGTTTTCACCCTAGCTTGCCTTGAATACTTTATCGGTCGTCAGTTATTGGTCGCTGACTTGGTTGCAAGTCAGCGCTGTGTGCGTGTCGCTCTCTCGTGTCCCTGTCTTTTTTGCGCTGTGTTTTTTCCAATGAATCACCAACACGCCCAAGCTTCCACGTTAAATCGCTTTACAAAAATAGTTTCAGTGTAAAACTATTTCAGTACTACAAACATTAGAGCACCGAACTTTTCAGAACAACGATAGTCATTCAGTTTCTGCATCATGTTAACGATGCCTCAGTACTATGAATTAATATTACGAAATCTGGGGATTCTTAATTTGTGTGTATCCCTCACGACAGCCTGAACAGCAGGCTAGCAGACGACAAGGCGCTGAAAGCGTATGCCGCGGTGCATCGGTTTGGAAAACCTGAGACGGCGTCAGAGGAGAAAAACGTGGGAGTGAACTTTTTTTTTATTGCTGAGCTGACGAGGCATCAGGTTTTGCGAGTGCATGCTCCGCCCAGACAAGTGTTGCCTAGCAAAGGAGGCGCGCCTCTTCCTTCTTTCGCGCTTCTTTCTGTGACTGTACCAGCTACGTGGCGGAGAAATGTAACCTAATCTCCGTGCTCATCGCCACACGGTCGCACTTTTCGGATGGTGTCGTTTACACTTGCTTGCACTCTGTAATAGTTCAGGTGTCCGCTTCAAGCGAGATACTTGCAGTGTCCACGGTAACGAATCTGGAATACAAACGAAAACAAACATTGCACTTTGGAGGAGACATGGAGCTTTCTCTTTGTTGGTGGTTTTCTCGGCATGTGCGTCTCTTTTGCGTGAGCCAATTTTACTATATGAATGATGCTTCGACGCCCACTACGCCCTAAGTGCGTCCTGCAGGACCCAAATAAAGTTTTTCCAGTCCAGTCCAATGATGCTTCGCTGATGCGTGGCAGTAGAATCTATGGAAAATAGCAACAGCGCAGGCCAATAGCCAGCAGCAATGTTTTCTTAGATAGCTCATACGGTGACAACTGATGAACTGAAGAGTCAGTGGGTAGAATGGGTAATCTTGGGGCTTTCACTGTAATCACCTTTCAGAATAACGAATAATTTGTAGTGGTCCCTTGAAGTTCGTTATATCGAGGTGTTTGTGTCTTGTTGCTCCTCTGCATCCATGTACTAGGTAGTTGCCCTACACTAAACGCTTTCGGAATGATGTACCAACAAGTCCAAATCGCAACTCTGATTGGTAATTCATTCAGGCCCAAAACTCCACTGCACAGTTACACCAGTTCTGACCTGATGCGTAATCCAGATGTACGTTGCTTTGCACAGGGAGGTTCCTGCTTTCGGCGCACTTATAGACGGCACTGGTGAAGTGATGGAGTACATCAGGCTCCCCCACTTGCTCAAGAGGAAAAACTCCTGGCGGGAGAAGGAGCGGGAACTCAAGGTGAAGTATACTGGGCAGGAATAAATAAATACAAAAGGACTGTTTGCTAGAAAAATTCACCTGACTGAAAAGGCATTTTTGAACATTGGAGGCTGCAAAATAATGATTTGTGTACTATAGTTGATAGGTGTGATAGGGTTGACTGCATGTGGTGGAGTACAGTGGATCTCGATGATACGAATCTCACGGGGTTACGAAAAATATTCGTATTAGCCGAAATTCGTATCATCGAAACACAATTAAAAGTAGCTAAATTAAAGAGTCAGAGGTGAACTCACTCAGGCCACGGAGAAAGAATAACTCGGGAGGCGCAACTCAGCTCCTTCTCGCGTCATAATGTCACGCTGGAGCGCGACGGCGGACGCTGTGACAGCGCCCCCTACCATACGCCGGACGCATGACGTATGGTCACGTGACGCTTTTGTCGAAGCAATGCAGCGGATGCGGGGAACGCGGGGCTCGGTAGCTCGGTTTTGTCGCCTGCTCGCGCGCGGATGCTTGATGCCAGTGCGCCGCGCTTGCATTAGGTAGCTACAGCTCGAGTACGCTAGCTGAACACGGTACCTGTCGCTAAACGAGACGGCAGCTACAGTCGCCGACCGTTTATTCGGACGCTGAAAATTCGGACATGCTCGTTTATTCGGACACCTTCGCGGCACCGCCACTCGTCCCATTGAAGTAATGTATAACCACGACCGATAGTTCGGACGCTCTACAGCGCGCCGTTCGATTTTTCGCACTCCGGCGGCCTGGTCAGATGCGACGTCGAACGCCACGATACGGTCACGACAAGCTGGCCGCGATGTTTACATTTTGCTAGGTTGCCAGCACTGAAAGGGCGCGCTTGCTGTGGTTGGATTGCTGGTGTCTAAATCCACGCAGCACCTACAAGTGTCAGTTGCCGATCTCGAAGGCCATACTTTTGTTAGCTGCACCTATTGGTTGTCGTGTTTCGGATTTAGCCAGTCCAGTATCCATTGACTGCATACCGCGGCCAAACAGCAGGCCAGGCCAAGCCAAGCCAGTGTGCTTGGAAGTCGGTGCTCGGCCTTTGCGATGTCAGTTGTTACGTGACCTAGGCCTTGTCAACAGCTACCTTTCAAGTCTCGCTCTTTTGCTTAGTGCAGGGGTTCTCAGGTACGTTCATCCCAGGGAACCCTGCTAAGCTCCATAAAGTGCCAAGGAACCCCCCCCCCCCCCCCCCCCCCGAATTAACCGAATGTCGAATTATCGAGGGTATCAAGAAAACAAACAAATGCTTCACTACGTCAACACGATTTTATTTACTCAATGAATCTCAAATCTTGTTTCTATTTAGCACAAGACCCGTGCGGAAGCTGAAATTCTCTTCATCTCATGACTGATTAGCGCTAGCAGCGGCGAAGGCTTCGCGACATCCTTCGCGGCGCGCGTTTTCATCTGAGGCGCGCTTTGCAACAACGGGTGCACATCCCGATTATTTTTCGCCACTCAGCTGCTCGCCAACAAATTGTCCGTCCATCGCGATGTAGCCGGTGCTTTTTATCTTCGACAGCTTTGCACTGAGTCAAAGTGAAACTACTGCTTGCCGCAACCGCTGCGGACGAAACCCCGGCCGCTATCGACGCGATCATGGACGGCGACCTTGCGGTTCAGAAGGCAGACGGCTGACGCATGCACCAGTCAAAACGAAACTACCTTTCGCTGCAAGAAGTGCGGACGAAACTGCGGTCGCTATCGACGCTGCCATGGGAGGCGACTACGCAGTTGTGAAGGCACGCAGCCGATGCGCGCATCGAGCAAAAACGAAACTACTATTTGCCGCAACCGCTGCGGACGAAACAGCGGTGGTTATCGACGCGATCAGAGATAGCGACTACGCACTTACAGAGGCACGCGGCTAGCCGCCAACGCGGTGTTACTCGCGGCGATAAACGCAAGAATAAAGGCTTTAAAGGCACAATTAGGCACGAAGCGCTTCGGCGTTGCTGTCAGTCACGTGCCGCGCACGATTGCCGCTGAGGACCACGGCGATGCGGACTGCGCCACTTCGTTTCGGTTGGACGATACGCCGTTCTTGCTCTTCTGCGGCGCGCATTTGCGGTGCTCCGCGTTTTTTTTTTTTTTTTTTTCCTCCAACGAATAGGTCAGTGCGCACGCTATCGGCACCTACCCTATCTACAAATAGGAGAAAGGCGCATGGTGGTAAGCTACGGCCTCCGAGATTCAAGTGCGAAAGCTTAGGCGCGCTGCCCGTTCTGAGAGGTTGGGTGGCTACAAGCTGCGAAAATTCCTCAAGATTAGCCATAACACTCTCTCGGCGAAGCGACATGAGACTAAGCAAAAGCCGTTTACGCAGTCATTTGCTACGAACGAAGTGAATTCTACAAAAACAACGCCAAATTCAGTTCGAAGCGGGCGGCCGGGACCGCCGCCATGTTTTACGTACACTACGTAAACACGCTAATACGGTAACGTTAACTCTGACAAATAGCGTGCGCACGGTAAACGGTATGGGTCGGTTAGCGTTCTGCGCATGCGCACTTCGATCCCGCTATTCCGGTACGCCCGCTATTCCGGTACGCCCGCTATTCCGGTAACCACGCTAAACTAAAACTGTCTAATGACTTTTTCGGCTGGTCAGGGAAGACTGTGCCTCCAAGGTCAGCGTAGTATTTACGCCTGCTGAGCGTTCCGCTAGGGAAATCAGCAGACGTCGTTTCTCGTCAGTTCTCTATCGTCGCTTTCTATAGATATCGCCCATTCTTGCAGGCGTTCGTCATTTGGAGCTTTGAATGTTCGAGCGTTTTCCGCGCATTACTTATATCCGCTGTTACGGTTTGGGACGAAGCATCGGTGCCCCATTTTCGATAATCATGAAACGCGTACACAACGAACACTTACATCGTAGAGGAGCAATGGAGAAATTGCAGAACTTAGAAGGGATGATTCTGACTGCGCGAAGCGAGCGGCAGACTCTGCTCTACTCTGCTGTTCCGTCTGTCCACGTCTCCCCAAACTTGCCGCAGAAATATAATTAAATTTAGTTTCCTCGCATGGTAGCTATGTATCGCATACTCTGATCGGTACTTTTTATAGTGCATGATGAAACAAATTCTCGTTTTTTGTTACGCCGAAAAATTTGAAAAAGCACCAAGTGCAGTTTTCTATACGCGCATAGGTATGGTTGCAAATCGTCTGCTCTTTCCATACGCGCCTGGCTATGATCGCAGATCGTCTGGTCCTTCAAGTGCTCTAGTTTCTTGCTATTATTGCCGCATAAAAAGCATGTGATCCTAAATCTAAATCTTCAAAAAATATTTATACCATGACAGTCTACACTCTAAAAATAGTTGCACCCTTTGGGGCGTATTTTTGCCACAGAACAATAATCGTCATCTGACTTGCGTGGCTTTCCTTTCTTTAACGCTGTGCGCCCGGCACTTCTCGGTCACGAACGACAAGAGCGTTATCAGCGTGACACAGCGTTCTCGACAGGAAAGTAGCAAGTGCAGAGTTTTCAAGATAGAAGACGCAAGCAAGACAGATGACGATTATTGTTGTGTGGAAAAAATGCACCCCAAAGGGTGCAACTGTTTTTAGAGTGTACAGGTATTTTATTCCTTGAGTGCGAACCGCGCTGGCGAAAATCTTTTTGTGGCATCAGACAAGCAGCACAAGCGGCCAGTAACAGACGACGCCGGGTGCCGTCGGAGAGCAATTTTTTTTTTTTCTTCCGTGATGGCGGTCGCGCGCACCGCTTCAACCCCGACCGCGAGGGAAGTAGTTCCTTCCGTCGTCGCAAGGGGCGCTGCGCCCACGTTCACCACCAGCGCGTCTCCTCCTCTCCCTGCGTGACATTATCACGACCAGTGCTCGCGCTGGCGCCGGCCCGGAGTTTCGCCTCCTGTTATTCTTTCTCTGTGACTCAGGCACACGCACGTAAAGAGCATTTACAGTTTGGACCACTTATAACATAACCGTTTATAGTGCAGAACTGGCTACAACGCGGCCTTTTCCGACTCCCGTTTACCCTCCAATAGAACTCCACGTATACGTAACCGCTTCGAGTGCAGCCGCGTGAGACGAAATACCGGCTATAATCTGGCTTCTGCCGGAAAATCTCGCCGACAAGGTCGGTAGCGAGCACGCTTCTCAACGAGGTGCGCCCAACGATGGGAGAGGAGATCAACGAGGGCGATACGGAGACATGGAGCATGAGTCCAAGGGCGATAAAATCGTCGCCGCGCGCCGTATGTGCGAGTGAAAGCACGCGGGGGACGCGCGCCTTCACCGAGAGCGAATGCGACTTCCGTCGCGCGAAAGGCCGTCGGGGGTATGGGAGGGAAGGGGGGGCGACACTGTGCTGCGGCACTAAATGCGTATCTTGCACGGTGTAAGTGGTATCTTGCAACTGGGTGCAAGGGTAACTGGCGACACAATCTCCCACGTGAAAGGAGCAAAGCGGGAAGGCAGCGCGGGAGGGAGAGAGGGGGGGGGGGGGGCGGCTTCTAATCTGCCAACAAATGCGTTTTGTACTTTGCGCCTGTGCCGGCTGTCGGTGTTATCGTGCCGCACGAACCTTCGCTCGCTGCCGCGGCCGCACTTCCCCATGCCTGCGTGGGGAAAAGCACAACAAGAAAAGCAACAAAAGTGCCACCGCTTCAAACTCTTTGTGCCCACTCGCGAGCTCCGCGCTGTCCGGCGCCGCGTCCGCGCCTTCGTACCAAAAGAGAAAGGGAGAAAGCGCGCAACTGCGCACTGTTCTCTTTTGTGGCCGTCGGTGGGGCGCCGTTTATTCGTATCAACCGACACGGGTCGAAAATCGATTCGCAACAACCGTTCCCTAGCACATTGCAAAGTAATGGGGCTCGGCCCGGACCACAGAAAAATTCGCAGTAGCCGTGATCGTATCATCGAGATTCCACTGTATTGGTTTGATGCAAAACTGGAAAAAAAATTACTCCCACCTTTTTTAAGTTGTTGCTGTCAGTAGTGCATGTTACTGAGTGGCATTGGACAAATTGTTGTCTGTCTGCTCAAGGGCTGGAACAGCACAGCACACAGTATGAAGTTGTATGCCATGTTGCCTGTGATGGTCATGTGTTGCTATTTTATGGTACAGCATAGTCGTTGCATAGCATACCAAGTATTTTTTCCTGATGTGACAGTTTGCTATTGATTTAGTGCCTTCAATAAAATTACATTGCCACCTAGTTATTTGTGACTCTTTGTTGCTGTTTGGCTTTGAACACATACCCAAACTATACTTGAAATGATGGACATGCTGATCAGTTTTTGCTTCTGTGCCTTTGATAAAGTGAACATAAGCAAGCAAATGCCAGTTCACATCTGCTTCAGTATTATCAACATTGTGTGAAAAACAGTAAACACCATATGAGATTGTCATGACCCGAAGGGTCACAATTTCCGCAATCATCCTCCAGCACTAGATCCCTGTAACTGATGATTGGATTCTCAAATGCCTTCATGCATTGCATTTCACTATGTAAGCATTCCTAGGTCGAAGGTGTTCTCATTTTGCTCATCTACCGTGTTTCCAGGAACTTGATCTAAAGGTCCTCAGGAAGTTCATTCGCAACAAGAAACCTCATGTAATCTGCGTTGGAGCACAATCCAGGTATGGATATTCTTTGCATTTTTTTTTATTGGGTATGAAAGATATTTGCAAAGTTCTTTAGTAGCATGCTTTTAAGGGTGCTTCAGCATGACTTAGTTACTCCCGTCTTTTTGTTTTAACATAGTTGTGATTAAAGTGAATGTCTGATTTTACCATGGTGGCCCTAGGGGGGGAGGAGCATTGTCAGTCAAATGCTAATAAGTGCGGCTGTTTTTGGATGACCGTGCATTCTCCTCGTGATGGTGTTGCTGTTCCCATGTGGAGTCACATCTCCTTGTCAGAGAAATGCTCAACATCTTGGATGCCATCAAGGGGCTTTTTGAGTTAAGAATAAAAAGAGTTGTTGCTTTACCATATGTGGTGTGGTGTTGCTCTGATGTCACAAACTGCACACAGTATGTTGCATAAATCAGGAATTATCGTAACCTGCCCTCGCGTTAGACCCACACCCCCTACATTTGAGGTCAAGAATTGAAGAGAATAAAGTTTCACCAAAGTTACTAGTCCACATTGCATGCATTGGCACAATAACCGTGTTTGGGAATGTGACATTGGGTGGGAGTAAAGGACATTGGAAGTGAAGGACAGCAAGAGTGTTGAAGAATGAAACAGAACTATCAGTTGTTCGGAACCTTGAATAAATGTGCGTGTAGTGTGTACCCAATGTTTGAATTATTCTGTACACATTTTGCGACATTGTCCACTTTCTTGCCTGACTTGTGTAAGAGCTGCACCCTGTTAAGTTTCTGAAAAAAGTGCATGTCTTGAGTAAATGCAGTCATCAGTTAGGATTAAAGAGAGTAGCTGCCTTTAAAGTGTTAATTTTCATGTGCCACCTGCTGTGATGGCAGTGGGGCTTAGATGTCTTTCTGGTGAGCATCAGGATGAAATTGCAGGTTAGATTCCTGTCTCTAAAGGCTTTGCTCCAATGGGGGTGGAACTCGAGGATGTTCATGTGCTTTGAAAGTTAATATGCAACCCAAAGTTAATATGGAATATGTCTTGGAGATCGAGGATTGCTTTGCGGCATTGAATGCTGTCAATCAAGCAGTTTTCACGCGCCATCATTTGAGTGTCATTTGACGCGACTTCTTGCACAGTGCTATTTGGTGGAGGATGCAGTTCTTTGGTCCTCAGGTCTGATTCTTCTCTGTGTTACAGAGAGGCAGTCATGGTTGTAGAGGACATCAAAGGCGTGGTATCTGAACTAGCAGAGAATGAACAGATGCCCCTGATCAATGTGGAGCTGCAAGACAATGACCTGGCAATGGTCTACATGAACTCCAAGAAGGCCGAGGTCTATAGCTATTTTTGTTTCTCTCACATTTTGGTCTGCCTGCCTGCTTTTAAAAGTATAGTTTGGGGATACATTTGGATGTGGGAGGTCCCTCTGACGACAGAGGGGAGACTAATGATGCACGTTGACTTGATAATTCTTCGAGGTTGGTTCATTATTTTTTTTCCCCATGTAGTGGAGGATATACTGTCTGGTCCGACCATTTTGAGCCAATTACAGGCTTTGCTTGGAGAGGTGATGACTTGGGATAATATAACTTGCATATACGAAGTGTTTCAGTGAGACTTGGGGTTATTAATTGTGGCATAGCAGAGTTTAGGATGCTATTTGGCATCGGTTAATTCGTCACAGTTGATGATGGTATCTGTGTGGTAATCACTAATGGATGGAACAGTAAACTGCAGATACACTGATTAAAGCCAGTACACAATTTTCAAGAAATCTTGTGCTTTTGAATTATTTTCAAAAAATACATGCAAAAAATAAATGCCGTTAAGGAAAAATGTCGTGGAACAGCAGTGCATTGACAACATAATTTATTTAAGTGCTAGCCAGATGATTTCTCACAAATGGGTATGCTTTGCATCCTGGCTGGCCTTGTCTTCAATTTCACTATTACGTCTCCTCAAGTAGCTAATTAACCCTTTGAGGGTCGAATTTTTTTGCCAAATGCAACCCCCCAGGGTTGATTTTTTTTCATTGCTGATTTAAATTCTTCGAAAGAACCTATTTCGCAACGAAATGGTAATTTTTTTAGGGTGACCGTAAAGAAATGAAAAAATAATTTGTGTTGTAAAATACACAATGTTTCTTCATGAATAAGAAAGTGCACTGAAAAATAGATGTGTACACGTCTGGAAACCGAAACAAGTGAGAAGCCTTTGTCTTATTGCCAAAAAGGTGCGATAGAGCTTTCGTGGTCTCAAAAAAAAAAAAAAAGGAAACATTGGCAGCATTGTTTGTGTATATATGTGCCTGCCCGGGAACAGGTGTACAGTAGCCGATCGATTTTCCGGACTTCGCGGGACTGAAAAATAGTCTGAAAAATCGGAACAGTCCGAAAAACTCACGCACCCCCCCCCCCCCCTCCCCCTCCAAGAAAAAAACATTATGAGGCTTAGAGCGGCTTAAGAAAAACGGCGCAGTTTCTCCCAAAAGGCGGAGCATCGATTGCGATAGAAAATTAATAAGACAGCTATACGAAGTAAGGATGTTAGTTTTATCGGCCGTATAAAGTTGTAAATATGCGCTTACTAACTAAATAAGCACGGTGTCACGCGAGCACAGGTTACATGAACACATCTCACTCGATGACCGCGGAAACTCGTTAAAACGCTCGAGTGAGAAAGCGCGCCAGCAGCAGCGGGCAAATTGATCTTCGCGCTGTCTATTCTCTCGCTTTAACGGGAACGTCGAAAAACGAAAAAAGAAAAAAAAAACAGTGCATACGAAGCTATTAGCACTTGGCGCACACCCTTTGTACCCATCGCTTTGAAGATGAGTCCCCCATGGGCGCACACTTCGGCCACATAGCAGATCGCTTTCAAGATACGGTGCCTGTGTGGCAGCTCCGTCAGCAGTAGCCGCAAGAGCTGAACGTATCCCCCCCCCCCCCCGTCACCGTCGCCTTCTCCCTTCCTGTGCATTAAGTGGTTTGTTTGAAAGGGAAAGGTTGGCGCTATCTTCTGCAGCCCTTGAGGGAGCACGGCTCAGCGCCAATCCCCTGTGCACCGAAAGCGAACGAAGTCCGTGTGCTTCCAGACGCCTTCCTCTCTCCCGTGTGCATTGCCGGCTCACCATCGCAAGCTTTCACCCGCACACAGCGTACGGCGCAACCGAAACTTAAAAAAAAAAGAAAAAACAAAGACAAGCTCTATGGGAACCCTAACGGTACATATATGAAGTACGGAATATCCAACAAGTCCGAATTTTTTTAGTCCGAAAAATTCGTCGGCTACTGTAATCACGCCGCTGTGAGCGATAAACGATCGAGTAACAAGCCGTCACCCTTTGAGAGAATTGAAACCAGATAGCCATCAGCTTAGCGCGTGCAACACGCGGGAGCCGCTGCAGTGCGCGCCCGGATGCGCGAGCGATAGCCGACGCGCTGTTGCCGTAAAAAAAAATTTTTTTTAAATAGAAAAATACACGGAGAGGCATTGGCGCAAGTAAAATATTCCACGTGTTCCCGTCGGGTGGCAGCACATGCCAAGCGAAAGAAATGATCGAAATAGGCGCGCACTTGCCGCCGCTGCACGTGCCCGGATGCGCAAGCAATAGCCAACACGTCGTTGCCATTAAAAAAAGAAAAAAAAATTGAAATGGAGAGGCATTCGCCCAAGTAAAAAATTCCATGTATTTCCGTCGAGTGGCAGCACATGTCAAGCGAAAGAAATGATCGAAAGAGGCACGGTTTTTAAATGTACAAGCGATGATGTACATATACGTTATTGACCATTTTGAAGGTGTTCACAGAGGACATACATGTACGTCATTGACCCTGAAAGGGTTAAGAATGTAATAGAGTACAGTCACTGACCGATAATTTGAATTCGATGGGGACTGCAAGAAAGTCAGAATAATCGTGAATCCAAAATGCCGGATTTGCTTGGAAAAAAGTTACTTTATCCACAAGCGGCAAAAAAAGGTGTGCTGTATTCTCGATCGCCACCCTCAGTTTATACCTTCAATTTTGAGTGGCTAGGCAAGTTGCATCAGTGTTACGATGGCATTTTTGGCACTTGCCAAGCACACTATTTTTCGCATGACCAGCTCAAGATGCAAGGCATCGGTGTCTACTAGTGACCACATAATTTGCCCAGTGCCAAGCAAGCTATCTTATCACAGTGAAGAAGCGCTACCCCCCGCGACGCATCCAGTGCTAGTCACTGGAAATATTGCGAAAACGAATATATCTTTGAAACTGATTGTCCAAGAATACGGCCCCAGTTTGTCAACGTGTTGCTGTCAATGCTGTTGCTGTCAATGTGTCCATTGTCATGCTGTCACTACAGATAGACGAAAGTACAGTGATCGCATGCACCGGATTCTCATCGGCGACTACAAGATTGACAAGGCTTAGCTAGGTTCTGTTTCAGGGAGGTGCTGGCGACATGGCTGACGATGATGCCAGTCATATACCAAAATGAAGATATTGAAATTTCTGCTGGACTCGGTGGCCAAATTAGCATACGGTCATAAAGTCGGGAGTCTGAATTATCGAATGGCTCACTGCAAGGTGTCGGAAATTTCGGTTGTCCTTGTAACATTTTGTCTACAGGGCTAGTGGCGACGTCGCGGGGCTGTATGAATAATCAAGCATGTCTGGATTGTCGGTGAGCAGTTGTAATTTGTAACACTGTCAGAACAAAACACAGTGGGTGCATACCCAACACCACAGGACAGGCTGAGGATTGGCACCACACGTCGCATTGCCTGACAAGAGGTGACTGGCAGGTGAGACGTGATGTTCATGGCAATGTAGCGGTCTTCGAATTCATGGAAGACTCTAGCGGTCTCTTCAATTCTTGGGCACAGGGTCACCCAAAGTAAATTAGCTGTTACGGGCATTTGTTTCAACGTCTTTGGGTAGCGTACCTGTTAAATTGGCGAATTTATCTGAACTTCGACGTGCAGATGAAAGTGGTGATCCCATGTATAGCAGCCAACTGAGCAACACGTGTGTGCTTTGCAGAACGACTTCCGGGACTACCCGCTGCTGCTGCGGCAAGCCATCTCATTGGCCAGGCGGATGCAGGATCCCTTGGTTGAGTTCTCGCAACTCTGCACTCCAGATGAGGAAATTTTTTGCCTCAAGTATCACCCTCTACAGGTGAGTAGGAAGCGTGGTCGTTGTATTCCGTTGCATGACCGTGGAAACTCGGGAAGTATTTAAAGTCAAAGTCCAATATTTCGAACTCTCAAGGGACCACGAAAACGCCCGAGAAATCGGGCAGTGTGAAAAAAATGAATGCATGCAGAAAACACCATTTTATAGGTGTTTCTCTGATGGAGAGGGTCAAGGGCGGAGTATCAGACTTGCGCAACTCTGCCAATGCATCTTTGAGGTGACTCTGAAAAGAGCCTTTTATAAAAATTTTAAAAAATTAAGAAAATCCGACAGTGGGTGTCGTCAATGTCGCCGGCGCTATCTTAGCTGCATCAACGCTGCCTGTTACTGCCTTAGCGGTGGAAAAAAATGTTCGATGCTCTTTTGCACGATGTTCCGCTTGCATGCGATGATGCTTGCTTCAATTTCAGCAGGGTCATATTATCACTGCACACTGAGGCAAGCATCAACTCTGAGCTCGTCGGCTGTGCAGGCGCTGTCTCTTCATTCTTAGTGTCGGAGTCATCGGTTGGCAACTTGCAGGTTGACACGCCATTACAGTACCAGTAGCGCAGACGAGATCCAAACTGGAGTGCCCAGACGAGACGTTGGCGTGTTTGGTGGTGGGCGCCGAAGAATATTTTCGCTGCTGTTGTATATGCAGTAAAATCTTGCGGAGACACGGAGTGCGCGTTGCTTGCAGTAACGAAAGCAGTTCGCCATTGCCGTGTTGACTCAACAAGATCCTCGCCGTATCTGTGCACGCGGTCACGAGTGGAGCGGGTACAAATACTCCACGGGAAACTCGCTTGTACGGTACAGCAAGCGACCCCGGCACTGACGGTGTGAGCTTTGTAGGCGACGCAATGCACAAAACTAGGCAAGGGTTCGGTTCCATGCGGCAACAGGCACCGCGGTAATGAAACGGTGCCGATTTTCGCTGTACACCGCCGAAACGCGAAAAAGATTGTCAAACAGTCGCTGCATGTTCAAACATGCTGCATGTTGGCAATAAGCCTTCGTCTTATTGCCAACAAGGTGCAATAGAGCTGTTGTGGTCTTCAAAAAAAAGGAAACGCAAAAATGGCAGCATTGTTTGTGTGTACAGTATATATATATATATATATATGCGCGCCTGCCCAGGAACAGGTGTAATCGCGCCGCTGTGAGCGATAAACGATCGAGTAATGAGCGGTCACCCTTTGAGAGATTTGAAACCAGATAGCCATCAGTTTAGCGCGTGCTACAAGCAGGAGCCGCCGCAGGAGAAAACCAAAACTTGCTGCCGCCGCGCATGCACCCGCATGCCAAACGAAAGAAATGATCGAAAGAGGCATGCTTTTTAAATGTACAAGCAATGACGCACATGTACGTCATTGACCATATTGAAGGTGTTCGCGAAGGACTTATATGCAAGTCATTAGCCCTGAAAGGGTTAATTAAGCATGCAGTTCATTGTTCATGTGAATTGTATCAGGTCTCAGGCCTCTCAAGTAAGACTTATTAATGCGCCGTAAGAATTATTTGGTGTTCTTTTTCTTGTTTTCTCTATTTCACAAGAATAAATTTCAGTGATGACTTTCTTTGTATGTCTTGCAAATGTTTTAGTGGCACGCTACTGTTCCACTGGTGAGTCACATTAGTTGCACATTGAGTGCTTTTGCAATGACTGAAAGAATACTAACTCTTTTGTATGTAGTTTAATGATCATTTCTCTGCCAGTCCAAGCACTACGAAAAACTAGCCGCACATTCATTGCTTGGTTCTTTTGATCTGTGCAACACCAAGATAACCACTAGATCGGCATGTATTGAGTAAAAATATCAAGTTGATAATGATAATGATAATTTATTTGCTTTACATATGTAGAGCTTTGCTATACAGTGCATGTGACACACATAATGTTTTTATGTGTTTGTTTCACTGTTTTACGCCTCTGTTGCTGACCATACATTCTTATTAGAGAGTTTTAGATTAGGGGGCGCCAACGCTTGCGTCCCCCTAATCTAAAACTCTCTATTATACAGTTGAACCCACTTGTAGCAAGTGCCTAGAAAAACCCATTGTTATAACCGATAATTGTTACAACTGGGCTGCATGAAAAAGCAGAGGGGACAAGCATGCAAACATTTTAATTAGAGAAGTACAGTCGAACCCACTTAAAGCATTACTGGCTTTAATAATACTCAGATGTAACAATGAGCAGCTGCTGCACTGTGAACTTTAGTGTGTGTTCTATGGTAAAATAAACCACTTACTACGATGTATGTTCCCATGCTGTATTACTGGCCATAACAATTAAATCTAGCTACTGGGTGTCTTGGGGTAATTGGACATTCCAGGGAGAGGCTTTTGTCCTTCAGTGGATATAAAAATATGCTGGTGATGATGACGACTTGGTGTCTGCCCCGAAAAGAAAAGGAATGCGAAATCCAGGAGAAAAAAAAGTTACAGTGACGTTTCATTTTGTGAACGCGGGTGACGCTCAAGTGTATGGGTGCTATAGCGCACACAAAGCTATGGGCCCTCGGTGGTCCGCATTGCAGATCGCTTTCCAGATAGGGCTCGTGTGGCTGGGCGGCCGCCCCGGTGGAAAACGACACACTTTGTCCCCGCTTTCCTGCCTTGCACACGCGTGCGAGATTGAGCTGCCATTGTCTCCTCACCATCGCATGCTTTCACTCGCACATACAGCATACGGTGGCGGGGAAGATGTTATCACGAGATGAACCCGGTACGTCTTTTTTGCGCACAGCACCTGTAGCAACTGCCAGAGGAGGTCAACACACCAAGGCTGCGCCTACCCTCCTTCTCCGCGATGCTTCGCCACTTTTCTCCTTCCCTGCTTTGTTCAGTGCCACCTAGACTTTCCTCAAGGTGGCGTTGCTTTGCCGCGCGCTCATCGTCCTACTTTGTACTTTTCCTTGCGCGCAATTTTCTTCCCCACCTTCAGGCACATTCTTCCTCTGGCGCTCGCTACCTTTGCGGCTTCACACTACCTATCGCCAACGCTTGCACATAAAAAAAGTGAGCCGTTTTGCCCCACTGGCCTTTTGCTCCCCCGTACCGTATGCCTTTGTCACCCCTCTCTTCTCTCTCCCACCCCTCCCACGTCAGTGAGAGAGAGGTAGGGAGAGAGATGTGCGAGGCCGGCGATGGGATGCGATGCGACGAAGGCGTGCTGTGGGCCATGGGGGCATGCGGCACAAAGGCGAGTGGGGTGAAACGGCTCACATTTTAAAATGTATTTTTTGAGGCAATACGACAAAGGCGTGCCATGCGAGGTGCACAACCACAAAGGGGTCTTTCAAAGCAGCTCACCTTTTAATTTTTGAAGCAATGTGACAAAGGCTTGCCATGTGGGCTGCGTGGTACGAAGGCGGGTGTTGTGAAGCAGCTTGCATTTATTTTTTTATGCAATAGCGCCACACCAGCCCGCCAGGTGTTGCGTGAGGGGAGAGGGCATTGCTGCTACGCTATATCGCTCTCGCTCTCGGAAGCCTGTGTTATCTGTGCATTCCTTGTCCACGCAAGCTCTCTCCTGGGTTTTATCTGTGCCACGGTAAGGTCAAACCAAAACGTGTCAAGCGTCTCAATGCGGTCGCTTACCGGCAAGAAGTTCGTAACTCGGAAGGAGTTCGTAACTCGGAAGGACCGCTCAGTGGCGTTCAATTGGACAATAATGCTTTCGCATTCACAACTCATAAGAAGCGCCTAGATGTCATCGGACTTTTTTTTAAAGGACCTTGCAGTCTCTTTCTTTTGATGCACACACCCAGGAGGCAGATTTATTTCTTATAACCGAAAGAGGGGCATGGGAGCATTGTCATAAGCGGTATTTTACCATAGAAGACATATAAACGTTGACAGTGCATCAGCTGCTTGGTGTTATATCCGATTTATTATTAAAACGGTATCGTTATAATTGGGTTTGACTGTATACAGGGTCCTGACGAGTTGTCCCTTCTACGGTAAATGCTTTCTTCTTCTTTCTGGGGTTCTGCGTGTGAAAACCAGTTCTGTTTATGAGGCATGCCTAGTGGAGGGCTCCGGATTAATTGTTACCACCTGTGGTTTTTTAAGGTCCACTACAATGTAAGCACACAGGCGTTTTTGCATTTCGCCTCCATCGAAATGCGGGATAGGTAAATGCTTTGGATGGTCCTTATGTCATGCGTTTTGTAACAAAAGAGTACTAATAACACAAGTTAATCTGAACTTGTGTCAATCCGGACAGTAAGGAGCAAGTCACCTTGCACATTTACAGCTTGAAATTAAAAGCAAGTTCACTTCAGGGTGGGGTATATTGTCGATTTGCCCATTTCACAAAGCCTTTGGTTGCTTTTCAACCAAATATTGGTGACATTAGGAAGCTTTTGACTGTGTTGTGTTGAACATTGTTTGATCATCTGTGGCTGCAGGACTTGGTACCAAGGGACGATCTCACCAATGCACTGAACCTGGAGTTCGTCAACCGGACTAATGAAGTTGGTGTGGACATCAACTTGGCGATCTCTCACATACACACGTCCTTCCTGGTGCAGTTCGTGTGTGGCCTCGGACCTCGCAAAGGTGCCTCACTGCTTAAGGTCAGTGGAAAGGCTTGAATATCCCTAGATAAATGTTACGCACCTGATGCCACTGTTCGACACTCTGTTACAAGCTTTAGCCTTTGAGGGAAACATCTTACATAAAAGCTCGATGTTCTATCGTTATCTTTCACTGCTTTATTGCAAATTTACTGTAGCCTTACTGGTCTTTTTGTCAGCTGCTTTGTATAGACTTCTCTGATGTACTGCATGTGCTGCATGTACTGTGGCCTTCAAGCTCCGGGTGATTCCTAATGCAGAACACAATAAAAATGTGACTGGGCGGAAGTTCGGCACAAAGGATGACCAGCTCTGGAAAGGCAACGATGAGGCGAGCTCGTCAAACGACGAGGGCAGTGAAAGCAACGAGAATGACTGAAAAAAAGAGTTTATATGTTATTTTGCATAGAAGTCTGAGCATAATTACAGGGAAACTGAGACATCCACCCAAATGTAGCAATTTGCTACAATGGAAACCAAACCGGGTTTCTCGAAAGAAAGCCTCACAGTTTAAGAAAAATTCGTCCTGGTCCGGGACTCGAACCCGGGACCACCGCCTTTCCGGGGCAGCCGCTCTACCATCTGAGCTAACCAGGCGGCTAGCAGATGGCAGGGCGAAGTTGAATTTATCGACAACTCGAAGCAAAGGCAAGTGTATGACGTAATAGTTCAGCAGAAATCAGCAAATCAGCGGAAATGTAGCAAATTGCTACATTTGGGTGGATGTCTCAGTTTCCCTTTAATTACTTATCTCCACCTAGCGGATTTCCGCTGAACTATTACGTCATACAGTCTGAGCATAGCTCTAAGCTTCAGTGAGCACCCTGGAAAAAATGTTTAAAAAAAAAAGTGCAGGCCTTACACAAGTACATACGGAATGTAATCTCACAAATCAATCCCAAGTCAGCTATTATCCACTTAAAGATAGCCCACTTGAATTTACTACAGCGGATCAATATTACTAGTTGTGTAAAGTGAGCGGTTCCTCTTTATTACAGACACTGAAGCAATCCCACCAACGCCTCGAAAGCCGGACACAACTTGTGACAGTCTGCCATATGGGACCTAAAGTGTTCATCAACTGTGCGGGCTTCATCAAGATTGACACAACTTCGTTCGAGAATAGGTATGAAATGGTAGACCTTAATGTGTAGGTCGAGGTCACATTGGTCATAGATTGGAACCTAGTCTTGGCAGACATATTATACTTCCAGCTTTTGTGCAAATGGCATTTGGGTTTCTTGAAAAAGTAATTTGGTTGTATGAAATGAATGTTGCGTAAGTTCTTCATGTTCATATGTGCGTACAGTGTGAACAAATTCTGTTCTCTTTGTTATCAACGCTAATGAGCCATTTGCATGAAAGAGAAGTCTTTATTATAATGATCTTGACGAAAGACCTTTTTACCTTGTGTTGTAGGAAGAAATTCATCTATAGCAATGCTGATGCTGAGAAACGTGCATGCATCTATTGCACAAATTCACCTTGAAACATCTGCCTGTGTTTCTCAATTTCATTGTGACGTCCTTCTAGCTTTTGTTCTTTTGTTTGTGGGTATGCTAATTACAGTATTCTATCCGTTTCTTTTCCCTCTCCTTGCTGCCAGTCCCAGAAACAATGCAAAACCAGTTTCCTTTTAAATACTGCGGAGGACAAGGTTGTTGCGGCGTCATTGTTGAAAACGCTAGTGCGTGGATGTTCTCTGCGCATTCCTTGTTGGTAGAGTAGATTGCCAAATTATCTGTCAGCTTTTGGTTGGGCTGTTTTCTTTCATGATAGCTCATACACACATTGTTAAATAGGCAGTCATATTTAGTGCTTCGGTTTAGATGAGCACTGGCTCTTGTTTGTTGGAACAAATCTCTTTACATGACCATGTAGTATTTTTATACTTGCAGCACAAATGCCTATGTGGAGGTGTTGGATGGCTCGCGTGTTCATCCAGAAGCTTATGAGTGGGCTCGCAAGATGGCTGTGGATGCCCTAGAGTATGATGATGTCACCGAAGACGTGAACCCCGCTGAAGCCCTCGAGGAAATTCTGGAGAACCCTGAAAAGCTCAGGGTAAGTGATGATATTTCGTGGACCCCTGTTTGCTGCGGCCAATTCCTTTCCCTGTTCAGAATTCGGAATATGCCAGGTGTTTTAATGCGTCAGCATTGGGAGTGTCAAAGTGGAAAAAAGTGTATGGTTTGTGAAGTGTGGAAAGCTGGCCACGTGGTAGACATATATATTTATGTATTTATACTGTTGATCCCGGATATATCAAACTTGGAAGTGCAGTGCAGCAGGGTTACCAATGCATTGGGTTTTATGGGAGCTGTGCCGGGGACCAGCTGAAAACGACGTAACAGCTGGGAAAACGTAGCACCCGAGAACGTAACAGCGGGGTTTGACTATCAAAAGACCCTGCACTGTGGGCACAGTCTATTTTGTTCCTTTTCAAGCATGCACATTAGTAGAACGTGCTTAGTTAAGGCAGTTGGATTCAGTCCTAATAACACGAAGATTCGCATCACACTAAGTAAATTGTGGCAGTGAATGGGCACTGGGAAGCTGCCATGAATACTATGAGTGAAGTTCGTCTTTTTTTCTCAGGACTTGGATCTCGATGCATTTGCGGTAGAGCTTGAACGGCAAGGATATGGCAACAAGAGCATCACGCTGTACGACATTCGGGCAGAATTGAATCACAGGTACAAAGACCTGCGCACTCCGTTCCGGCCCCCCAACCCCGAAGAAACATTCAACATGCTCACGAAGGAGACCCCACAGACCTTCTACATTGGTGAGTGAGAACATCTGATAAACTATTTTTGCTTGCCCAGTGGTGGGGGTGAAGTTTTGTCTTTCTGCGTCAACTATTCTTGTGCTAAGAGGATGTGCAGCACACTTTGTAGCCACTTGAAAGTGTTGTAGAAATTGGGGTGGGGTGCCAACGGCACCACGCCTCTGCACTTCCCGCACAGTGGTTGGCGCCTGCCTGCTGGACAACTGTGCTCCAGTTCAAGCTCGAGGAAACAATGGACGACGACCATGTGTACATTCGGAAAGCATTTATTATGCTAATACGTCGAACAGGGCAGCTAGCTATAGTAAACATCACTGAGGGATTCCTTGAAGAGAATATGCTACATATAAAGGAGTTTCCGACTTACCGGCTTTACGTGCGAGAAAAGCAGGGGAGGTGTTGGAGACTTGCACACTTATCGCTTGCTGATAAACAAAGAGACATGGACAATGTTGGTGGGATGTGATGTGACACACCCAGTAGTGCTGATAGTGCTTACGCTACACAACCTGCTGGCGCAAGTCTGCCTGTGCTGCCAGCTTGGTGTGGCTTCTGAGATCTCCCTGGCGCAATTTGGGGGTCACGCCCAAACCGAGCATTCACTTCTCCCTGCAGTGTGCCGCACGTCCTCGCAGCTGAGTGTGGCCTCCGAGATCGCGTAGGCACCGAGGGGACCTCGGAGGCCAGGATCTGGCTGAGCCATGTTCATTTGCCTTGTCGATCACACAACGGAGCGCTGTGTTGTGCCACATGCTGCTCGACCGCAACGAGCCAAGTGGAAAGTTGACGCGAAAGACCATCACAATGGAGCACAAGGCAGCTATCTAAAGGCGGTCGCGTCATGTGCTAAGTAGTGTGTTACACACGCCAAAGATTCCTTTGTTTTAGGCAAATTTCATCGAATGCGTGGTCATGTAGCGGTTCTGCGGGCCGCTATGTCGTCTTTTTATTTCAACCCCTTTGGGCATATATTCCAGTAAATGGCCATAAAGTATAAAGTGAAGTAACGGATATAACTAGGGGTTTGTGAATAAAGGTTTTTGAGACCGAATCGAATACGAATCAAATAGTGCTAGAAACGAACTGAATCGAATATCGAATAGCTTTCGAATAATGAACAGCTATTGTCACAATAATATGGAACAATATTTACATCGTAGTATTTAAGTTAGCAAATCATTACATAGCACACTATGAAGCGTTGTTTATTAAAAGCACCAGTGGAGCATTAGAAGCAAACAAGAAGTTTCTTTGCATGCATAAGACTCTTCAGAGTGTCCGAAGCATCACTGTATAGCCTGTAAAGTATGGCTACCTAAGCAACGTAGCCGACTTCACTACGCAAGTTCTCATGTTGTTTTATGTCTATACTATGCCCACGGGTGATAACTTAATGTAATTTTGCTCCTATTTTATGTTTAAAGTCCAAGTCTGATTTTTCAGGCGAAAACGTCTGAAAAATCGGGCAGTAAAAAAAAATGAATCCATGCCTTTTACTGCCCTCTAAAGGCCTGCCAGTACACTTATTAGGCGGATCGGTGCTCATACTGTGATAAGAGATGGCGGGTGCACGCGTGTATAAATAAGGAATAGATACTGTTTACCGTGACAATTACCCCTTCCCACTCTTGACATGCTTCACCACAGTACTTTGCGTTTGCTTCACTGCGTTACACTACTGTATTGAGGCGAAGCTGACTTTTGGGAACAGCATCATGTTATGCGCCGTGTTAACGCGATAGTGTTAAGGGCCCCGTGCCGCAGAAAATCCTGCGTCGGTGTCAGCATCGGCATGCGATGTTGGCGTCCGTGGCGGAGAAAATCGTCCCCAACCACTCCAACCGCGCAGACCCTCCAGAAGGTGCAAGGTTTTGGTGAACAAAAATTGAATTTCTCAGTGAAATCCGTCAGAAAAACGGTAAAGTACGACTTAACCACAATCTACAGACATGGTGGCGTCGGATTGTAATTTGAATGTACGAGAAAATGTAATTCTGTTACGAGGAAACTCGAACACAAACCCCTTTTCCAGCATTTCTACCAGACCTACAGCTGCGCGCTTGGGTAGTTTACTTGCGAAAATGATATCCAGATGGTGCCCGCATCCTGGGCAGGTCAAATTGGGACTTCGCCTGCCTAATGCGTTTTGGACACGCGCGCGTCGGGGCAATAGCAAACAATTAATAAAGTAATAAAAAAAAGGTACTAGGGCCTTAACATTTTAATATAAGACCACTTATATTGCCCCTCGAAAAACGTCTTCCCAGCAATGCATTTCTGTTTAAAAGTGAAGCCGACTTTAAGGGGATCAGTGTAAGCTTGGTCTTTGTAAGCTGGCTTTCCCACTTTCTGTGTTGCAGTGGGAAAGCCAGCTTACAACGGGGTCGAACGGGGCCCGATAACGCTATCACGTTCCACTCTTAAAGGCGAGCTTAAGCGTCCTCCATTTTTTTTTTCTTCATTCCTCTCACCTTACGTTCATTCGCTCGGGCGTAGCTGTTAACCACCAGGATGAATCTGTGCGATGGACAAAATATACAGTGTAGACCGCTTATAACGCCGTAGTCGTGAATATCTGCACTATAAGCGGTACCGCACTATAACCAAAACAACGATTTTCAAGCCCTGCACGCATGCAAAACATATAGACCAAGCAGCCGTGCGTATCAGAGAATCGAAGCGTGCGACTGTGGTTTTGCATCCGTTTAAATTTACGAACGTTGAAAGGTTAATGTCCAAGTACCTACGATCTTCGCATGAAGCAGCCAAAGTAATAATTAAAAAAAAAGTCTCAGTTTCACCCGAAAGGCAAAGCAACAATTGCGATAGCAAATTAGTAGAGAGCTATAAGAGTAGGGATAGTAGTTTTATCAGCTGCATAAACTTGACACATTCGCTTACTAACTGAATTAACAAGCCTGGTGTCAACGCGCACAAGCAAACATGAATAGACTCGATGACCACAGACAACCACTGTCAAAACACGGGCGTGGGGAAACGCGGCCGTTGCAGCGAGCGAAGCTTGTTCGTGCGGCCTATCGCTTCAACGGAAACTGAACGGCGTAAGCACAGCGCATACAAAGGTCAGAGCCTTGTGAAGATCGCTAAGATAAGGCGCGCGACAACACCGACAGCCGGCACAGGCGCAAACGCATTTGTTGGCAGAGGAGAAGCCGCCGCCCCTCCCCCTCCCTCTCTCCCGTGCTGCCTTCCTGCTTTGCTCCTTTCGCGTGGGAGATTGCGTCGCCAATTGCCCTTGCGTTCGGTTGCAAGGTACGCATTTGGTGCCACAGCACAGTGTTGCCCACCCCTCCCTCCCATACCCCCATGGCCTTTCGCGTGATGGAAGTCGCGTTTGCTCTCCGTTGTGCGTTCGCTCTCCGTGAAGGCGCGCGCTTTCACTCGCACATACGGCATGCGGCATCTATTTTATTACCCTTGGACTCATGCTCCACGTCTTTTGCTCCTCCTCCGCATCGCCCTCGTTGATCTCCTCTCCCATCGGTGGGTGCACCTCGTTGAGAAGTGTGCTTGCTACCGCCCTTGTTGGCGAGATTTTCCCGCGGAAGCCTCATTATAACCGGTATTTCGTCTCATGCGGCTGCACTGTAAGCGGTATGCGTATACATGGAGTGCTACGGGAAAATTAACGGGAGTCTGAAAAAACCGTACTATATCCGGTCCTGCACTATAAGCAGTTACGTTATAAGTGGTCTATAATGTATATGTACCAAATACTGCCTCTGAGACCGTATTTCAGATTGTTTTGGTTTCGCACCTGGTATGAGATGAACGCGCTGGCGCCGCGCCTAGAACACTTTGCACGTGGTTGACGGTGGAGAGGGCACAGGCCCAGTGCATTCTCGGTTTCGATCGCGAGCGTTGGAGCCATTGGCAAGGATTACAAAGGTGGAGTCGGTGCTATTGCTAAGAGTGGCGAATTATTTCAATGAAAAACATGGCACCGAACAGCAAGAAGCTTGGTAGTGAACGTCAAAGTAGCTAGGCCTAGCGTTGCCGCTGTGGTGGCTAAGGCTGTCGGGGGATCTGCGTGTAAAAGCGCCAGTTTGAGGCGGCTAGATAATCAAAATGGCGTTGGTGGTGGTTTCGATTATGGTTTCGATTAATGCTGTTTGGACCTGCGATCATGGCAGAATGTCCAGAAAATCGAACGGTGAGGGTGTTTTGCGTCGGAAATTTAAGATGTTCTTGTACATTGACTCTATGGGAGGGGGTGGGGGGGAGAGGGGGTACATGGCGGTGCCGTGAAGGCGTCCGAATTACCGACCATGTCTGGAACATCGGTCGTTAACTGTAATTGGATGCAGTTGATGTTTTGAAATATTGGAAAAGTATTCGAAAAATATTTGAATTTACGAATAGTGACTATGTATTCGATTCGAAGACCGTATCTAATAGCGCACTATTTGATTCATTATTCAAAGGTTTAAAATATTTGCGTACCTCTAGATATAACAAAGTAATTTAGGCTCCCCCTTCAACTTCGTTATAATGAAGTTCAAGGGAATTTTGAATGTATGCTGACAAACCCAGAAGACTTCAGGAGATTCTTAGTGCACTTGCACTTTAATGTACAGTACATTACCCCACTCCTAAAGAAAACACTGAATTTTAGTATACCCACTAACATAACTAGAACATGTAAACTTAATAGGAAATGCTTGATGTGATGTGTTAGGTAAACCTATAATGGTAGAAAATTACTGTATTTATTGGAGTATTAGTCAAGGCATATTTTCTAGCAACCTTAGCCTCGAAGCCACCGCCTGCCTTATGTTGGAGGTTGATAGATTCAGTCTGTTTCAGTATGGTTTCAGCAGTGATCCAGATTTTAGACAGCGGCGCAAATTGCAGCAGCTTTTGAACTCACATCTTGTCACCCTACATTCACCTTCGCAGGCGGTGTCTCGTGACTTTCGATACCTTGCATGGTTACATTAATATACAGTCAACGTCCAAAACATCCGAAGAATCGGTCAGTCCGAAGAAATGAATGCATGCCTTTTACTGCCCCTGAGGGCTCAAATCGCCATGGGGATTCTGTGCAAGGGGGATGGGGAGGGAGAGTGAATGCGCTGTAATGTGATGAACCATGCTAGGGGGAGGGAAAGGAAGGAACAAGCGTTTATCTGCTCTTTCCCTCATCGCGCGCACGTCTCCTCGCACGCGGGCCACACGCTGTATCTCGGAGGTAAAGTCTGTGCGGCAAGTCCAAAGGCCGAGCTGAGATGGTTGGTGCCTTGATGCGCATTGGGTTTCTGCCCGTCTAATGTTGGCGGTCACATAATCTCAAGTTTCCGAGATTTGGTGCGAAATGTTCACTCGCGTTGTGTTGGCAAGTTCATGGGCATCGAGTAAGATCTGTTAATGCTTGCCTGAACGTGTGTGACACCGATAAAACTACGAACCTTACTTCGTATAGTTGTCTCTCTGCCATCGCCATCAATGCTCTGCTTTTCTGGTGAAACTATGACTTTGTTACTTTTTTTTTTCCTTGCTCAGAATGGTTATCCGTATCTTTTACACCTTTGTTATTAATTTGTGGGCACTAAGCGCAGTGAGCCATGGCGTCAAAAGATTTTCAGCACCACGCGACACATCACATGCAAATCTCGGATGCCGTGAGCTTTGTTAATGCGTTGCTCTCAACACAATCAGCACCGCACATGCTGTTTCTCATAGGTGCGCTAATATGGCCTTACCTTCTTGCGCTTTGAATTTTTGAAGTTGTTTTTACTGCTCAAACTTAAAAACCTCCTGTCTACTGTCTTCTGGCTCACTCAGTCACTGTGCGCTGAGAGCGAGCCAGCCATGCATGTAAAGTATTTTACATGCATGAGTGAGCCACAGGTGAAAAGCTTCATGCAAATGACAGTAAGTTGATGATTGGAAGATGTAAAGCGATTTAAGCATCACTTCTCAGTCATTCAGGAATTTACAAGGTGTCAACTTAATCTCACTTGTGCAAGTCTTTTTGCCTGTGGATAGACTTGCCCACAGGTGAAACCTTTTGTCCAAGTGGCCAGCTATCTTCCTAGTGCCTGCAAATCACCATTCTCGCAATTCTCATTGCATGCAGGCAAGATGGTGACTTGTCAGGTGGTGGGCATCGCACGGCGGAAGCCTCACGGACAGCAGCTGGACCAAGCCAACCCTATCCGAAATGATGAGACGGGCCTTTGGCAGTGCCCTTTCTGCCAGAAAAACGACTTCCCTGAGCTGAGTGAAGTGCGTGCGAGCTTTGTCCACCCCTTGTGAATCTTCTTTCTTTTTCTGTTTGTCTGTGTCCGTGTGTGTTTGTGAGAGGACATATATTTTCTAGCTAGATGTACTTAAACATAGAGAATAAGCGTAATCAACGAAAAGAAAACATATTTTGCAAAAACCTTTTTACCAATAGGAGGGAACCCCAGACAGAAAACAGGAAGTGGGCTTCACCCCAAGCCACAGATGGCTTAGCTTAGAATTTGTACAGACAGCTCTCGTCTTATGGGAACCATGGGTATGCATTTCATTTCCTTTACGTCACGTGTGTGACACCACTGCAGACGAAGATCTTGCATTGGTCTGTATCCTCTGACCGTGCTTTCAAAAGAAAGCGAGTTGCATGCTGAATTTCTTCTACCTCGTTCGGTGTTCCCGCTGTAAACCAACAAATGATGCTTGCTCCTGTCATTTAGTGTTGGCCAAATCTTATAAATAAGCATGCTTTTTACAACAGAGCACATCATGAAACTCATCATTTTGTCACGAAGGGTTGGCTAGCTAAATTGAGCAGTGATGCCAACATGCGGTCGGCCCTTTTATTCTGTTTGCCAGCAGTCTTCTGTGGCCCACACGCAGTAGATCAAAACAAAGCAAATGCTTGTCACATCTGCTATTCTGCGTGCACCCGGCAGCATGCATTGTGGCATACATGGGGGAACTTTTTATGTCCTCGCCATTTTCTTCCTAGTGATGGTCATTATGATGATGGTGATGTTTGTTCTGGCACTGCATTTTGGTTGGAGTGCTAATGCCATTTTTGCCTCTCACAACGTGTGACACTCGGCATGGTACAGCCAAAATAACAGGCACGTGGCCTGATACCTCCAAGTTGAGCTAATATTTGAAACCATAAAATAATGGTAGTATGTTTGATGGGACCAGATGGTCGGTATGAATTGTTAGTTTTTTTCTTCTTTTATTTAACCAGAATCAAATTAACAATGTCCTAATGCAAACAGCGAACTTCTTGAAAGGTTTGGGTAGTCTTGATCTGAGTGAATTTTTTCCTGGCTTCTCCCTCAGGTGTGGAATCATTTTGATGCTGGCAGCTGTCCGGGACAGTCTATGGGTGTCCGGGTGCGCCTGGACTCAGCGACAAGAAGGTCACCAACCCTGAGGAGAGAGTAAAGGTGAACAACTGTTCTTCATTTCATACTTGCTGTTTGTTGAAGCCAACTTGAAAGCAAAAGCCAATGCATCTCCTTGCATTCCTGGCTGGATGGGGCAGAGGGGCCAAAGTGCAGTGCTTTAGCACTTGGTTCATTAGAGCTGCCCTGCTGGGTTACAAATAACCAGTAAAGCATCACAATACAGCACTAAGTGGGGGTAATCTTGTAGTAGCTTCATGTTGTGCACTTCCTTGGTAGTAGTTTTTTTCTTTCTGCCTCCTTTTTTTCTGGTAATGTGCATTGCTAGCTAGTAGTAGGTGCAGGCAGCTTATGCTTAGCCGTGTTCGCTGGAAAAAGATGTAGCTTGACCTTATGGCTGTTTTATTTTCAAAGTGCATTACTGTGCCAAACAAAAATGTTTAGCCTCTTGCTTTAACCTGCATACGAGCAGATGTGATGTTAGGTCATCAGTGCTCTGTTTTACAGCACTGCCAGCCTTCGGCGTGTGATTGACAAATGTTTTTCTACCTCTTTAATCCTTTTTAGGTCGGCATGATTCTTCACTGCAGAATAACGAAGATAGACATTGAAAGGTTCGCGGTTGATCTGACTTGCCGATCTTCTGACCTTTCTGACGTCAACAATGAGTGGAGGTGGGTCGATTACATGCCTTGTATGTGTTGCTGCATGATCACAGTGGTGTGTGCTGACACTAAATGACATTAATTTGTCAAACGAAGGTTGTGCCGCTGCTTTTGGGACATCGCCTTCTGCTGGCCATTCAGTGCGTTCTGAAACACTTATCCTGAAATGTCATCGATTAAAAATACAGATCCTATATAACGGAACGCATGGTGGGACCTGTAGTACAAGGATGCATAAAGTGCGAACGCATAAACAAAAGAACACCTCTTGAAAGCATAAGGCACAAGTTATCGTACTCACCTAGGTTTGGGCATATGTACTACCTCTAATTTTTGTTACGCTAAATATATTCAAAATATGATGCAAAAACAAGTATTTACAATGTACGCCATATAGGTGTGGACAAGGTGTAATGTTCATTCTGTATATTTTTCAGAAAGATCTGATGACTGTTTATCAAATTTTGATGTAAAATTTACGGTGCATGAAAGGCAGGCACCTGGAACTAGATGGCACCACCATACTGAGGGAGGCTTCAGGCTTGGGATCGCATTGACTGCACATCTCATCTGAATCGCATCTCGTCTACGCCTGTGTATAGCAACATAGCGGCGCCCTTGCGGTTACCGCTTTCAGTGAATGGACTCTATGTGAAGCTTTCTTTCTAGCGTTGGTTATAGTGACTCTATGCATCGGTCCCGGTCCGGTGGCTTATATTTATTGGTTATTCATTTACTTTGACATATAATAATTGCAGGCCTGCAAAGGACCTGTACTATGATTATGAGGCCGAAGAAAAGGACCGGAAAGTGGATGACGACTCTAAGAAGAAGCAGAATCGGCAAAGTGAGTTTGCATTTTAACGTTTTTCTTGATTGTGTTTTAGTCAATGCCCTGCAGACTTCTTGTTAAAAGTTTTAGCAGGTGTACAAAAGCACCTACGCAGCGTTGTGAATTACAACCTCTGCATTGTTTCCAGCTTTGCAATCTAAGGCCAAGAGCTTCCTCCACTGTTTTACTGTGTGCTTTTAGTGGTGATAGTAATTTGCATCACACCTTTGTGCTCTCCCCTTTTTTCAGCATACGTGAAGCGTGTGATTGTTCATCCATCATTCCATAACATCTCTTACAAGGAGGCTGAGAAGCTGCTTAGCACTATGGATCAAGGTGATGTGATCATTCGTCCCAGCAGCAAGGTGAGCAGGATGCGTTGGCAGCCCCATTTCTGACTTTCTTCTGGAATGGGCTGACAGAAACAGGGTGAACACGAAATTGAAACTCGTGCAATATTCCTTTGTTATGTTGCACTGGCCTGGAGCCACATTGATTGAAGAGACACTAAAGAAAAAATTAAGTTGAGTGGTAATTATAAATTGCACTTTTGCAATTAACAAAGGAAGCCACCCTTATAAGTGGAACCTTAATAAGCCAGAAGAAGCACGAGAACAGATGAAGACAAGTGATGACACCACCTTGAAGTTCCTGTACCAGGCCGCCGTGACATCATGGAATTTGACAGTGTCTGCTCATGCCTAGTTAATTGTTTTATTGGTAAAGAGGGACTACATTGTATTCTATTGGTGCCAGAAACTGGATGTTGTGGGGCCTCACATGTGCTCTTGGGACAAAGGAACGACAACACAGTAGTGCAAACAATCAAAAGGGCATTTATTGCACCTTTCATACACTAATACATGCTAGCCGAATTACAACCAATAGAACATTCACTTGGGCGCGCGACAAATCAAGGAAGTCCGACTCACCGCGACCCGACAGCGAGCGAATATGTTCACCCCATGCTGTGACACCATCGCCTAGTCGTTCACGTGTACGGTCACGCGAACGGTGGCGCGTTCGAACGATCCGTGTTCGTCCATACCGGTGTCCTGCTCTTAGCCTCGCGAGACGGTCCCGCGAAGCGAGTCGGCGCACGCGCGAAGCGTTCGTCCGTGTTGGTCGCCGATCCCAAGTCAAAGAGGAAGCGCCTTTGATCTTTTTCTCCCAAGTCACCCCGCCGTTCGGTGGCGTTAGCATCGCGACACTCGCTGCCAAATCTCGCAATGCGCCGCAACCACCACGACCGCCGCCGGCACTTAGCCACACGGTGAAGCCGGATTACAGGAGACGCGCGAGAGTCGCACATCCCCACAATGTATCCAACTTTCAGAACTTTGACTGCACTACAATGGCTTAAAGGGGTTGAGACATCAAATTTGTGGCTTGCGCGTTGTTTGTTTCAAACGTTTCTTATTGCTCCAGAAAGCATGATACACGCTGGAAGGTTCATATATTCTCGGTAAATAATTTAATATCGCATTATTTATGTGCACCATTTTCGGTTTCTATTTCTCGGCGCCGAGTTGAACAGTGACGTCACTGGCTAGGAAGTTTGGTCACGTGGGCCCACAAGGCTGTGACGCACGCACTGCTGCATCGTCTGCTCTCGCACACACGTTTTGTACCAGCGCAGGCAAACAAACCCACGCCGACAGTTGCCATCGCTAGCTGCGCCAGCTCCAATTACGACTCTGTGTCTGGGTCCGATGCAGCTTATACTGCACTCTAGACTCGAGGCTCTCGAGGCTTGGCCCGTGCTGTGGCTCACAGCTCATTGTACATCACTCTAATGTGGTATGACGTCACTAAA
This sequence comes from Dermacentor silvarum, assembly GCF_013339745.2. Classification (NCBI taxonomy): domain Eukaryota; kingdom Metazoa; phylum Arthropoda; class Arachnida; order Ixodida; family Ixodidae; genus Dermacentor; species Dermacentor silvarum. Next base: position 141,097,163 of record NC_051156.1, read on the forward strand.
ATGCGTTACGCTTCCAACACAGTGACGTCGATGTTAATTGCGCTAGCGATGGGTCTCGATCGCGAGAACGAGCATTTAGGCACTCTTTGGAAGTGAATTAAAATATATTTTAAACGTTTGCTGTGTCCAACACTTCATGTTGAGTGTCCTTTCATACAGAGGAAGCCTACAGCAGGCCTTTTATACCATCAAAATTTGGTGTCTCAACCCCTTTAAAATCAACAAAATCTATTGACATTTGTGACTGATAGACCGGTGCTGGGGTTTCGGTGCCAGATGTTAAAATACAAGTTTGGCCTTCATTCTTTATTTCTTCAATGAACCTTTTTCCACCAATATGACAAAAATTGTTTAGAAAAAGTAGTACTTTTGTCTGTCTAAACTGATTTAGTGTTCCTTTTTAATGTCACTTTAATCAAGTAAACATTCACGCATATTAGAGAAATAGCTTGCATAGGTATGTGCATGGTGAATATCAACTAAGTGAACACACCGGGGGGGGGTTGAGACTTATAACAACTTGAGCAGAAGTATTTTATAATAGGGTACTCTCTGGTGAGTGACTGTTCTGCAGTCTAGATTTGCATGGTTGTGCAAGCAGGCTTTAATTGAAATCTGTTAATTACGGAACTTCTTTTACTTGGCTTGGCTTGCTAAGGCTTCTTGCAACCTGCAGTCATCATGGCTCTTCGTAAACCTCTTATACAAATCTTAAAGCAGTGGTAGTTGAACTTGTGCGTAAAGGCAGTTCATGAGAAGCACATCTTTAGTTATTCTTATGTGTGTTTGTGTGCACTGCTCATGACTTCAGAGTTTATTATTTGTGCTTATGTATTCTGCATTCACATTGCCTTGTGCTCAGTTTACGAAGCCTTTTACTTGCATTTTATTGCATTTTATTTATGCATAGTGCATCAAGCTTCTATTGGTTGGCAACACCAACAGTGAAGGAAAGCGCGTCTGTGTCAAGTAACCGCTTTCAAAGTTTTGGTGTTGCTTGTTACAGTAATTGCACAATTTTGTCTGACTAAGCCCTTTCATTGTCTTTCTTTTATTTATTTTTTGGTAGGCGAGTTGACAATTGGTTGAACAGTTGAATGTTTTTAAGAGAAGAATGCAATTGAAAAATGTTTAATTTGAGAAAGTGATCATGTGACCAGAGTGTGGTTAGTAAGCGCAGTCAGTGTAGGGTTAGAATAGCACTGACCATACTGGGATCACATGTTCAAAGCATGTTCAGTGCTGTTCTGTGCGATTTTATGAATTGTAAATTGTATGGACTACAGTCACCGACCGTTTATTCGGACTCGACGGGAACCGGCGAAAAATCCGAATAATCGAGAGTCCGAAAAAAAAGGATTCGCTAGAAAAAAGTACCTTTATGGTCCCAGTGGACGGAAAAAATTGTCAATGCGCGACTGTACAGATGCACGCTTACACGCGATCAGGTCAGCCTGTATTTTCGACAGTGTCTGGCTATCGCTATAGACAGTCTTGTAATTGCCGCGTCTCGTCGGCGCAGATGGCACGGGAGGCGTCGGAGCCATTTCGCACTACGCGATGACTGGACGAGATCGAACAAGCAAATCAGGCCTAACACACTAAGCAAAAGAGCGAGACTTGAAAGGTAGCTGTTGACAAGGCCTAGGTCACGTAACAACTGACAACGCCTCCTATAAAGACAATGCCGGCGCGCGGCGGCCAGGAGCCGAGCATCTGGCTTGTCGCGAGCAGACGACACCTTGCCGACCGCGCGTGGTCACCGCTGCTATATGCAGACGATGACACTCAAGTGGTTTCTTTATCGCTTTTCTGAGATCATGCGAGTCACCTTACGGGGCTTTCTGTCGATGGTCAGTTTGTTTTAGTACAAAAATTTGCTGGAGAGCTGCAAATTTTCGCGCGGCATTAGCGGCGCTGAAACCTACGCCGGTGTTTTGATTTTTTCCAGGGACGCCGGCGGGAGCTCGCGCTCTCCGCCAGCGGACAGTGCGCTGCCGGCTGCTCCCGTTACGCCATTGGCTACGCCGATGGTGTCACGTGACCAGGCGGTAGGTAGGCGAGCGCTCTTGCACGGCGCCTGGTCACAAGACGCGGTAGGGAGGAAAAAGAGCGACGTTCCAGGCATTGTCTTTTTAGGAGGCGTTGCAACTTACAACGCAAAGGCCGAGCACCGACTTCCAAGCACACTGGCTTGGCTTGGCCTGGCCTGCTGTTTGGCCACGGTATACAGTCAATGGATACTGGGCTGGCTAAATGCGAAGCACGACAACCAATAGGTGCAGCCAACAAAAGTATAGCCTTCGAGATCGGCAACTGTAACTTGTAGGTGCTGCGTGGATTTAGACACCAGCAATCCAACCATAGCAAGCGCCCTTTCAGTGCTGGCAACCTAGCAAAATGTAAACATCGTGGCCAGCTTGTCGTGACCGTATCATGGCGTTCGACGTCGCATCTGACCAGGCCGCCGGAGTACGAAAAATCTAACGGCACGCTGTAGGGCGTCCGAACTATCGGTCGTGGTTATACATTACTTCAATGGGACGAGTGGCGGTGCCGCGAAGGTGTCCGAATAAACGAGCATGCCCGAATTTTCAGCGTCCGAATAAACGGTCGGCGACTGTACTATAGGCGCATCAATGAGGTGTTACTGTGTCCTCTTATCTGCCTGCATTTCTGTTGGGACCCTGCCACTTGACAGTGTCTAAGCCCTCGTGTGTTAAGATTTTAGAACTGGTTCTGTTATCTCACAAATGGCCAGTATTTGAAAGTAATTCATCATAGTGTAGAATGTAGCTTTGTGGCATTGCTGTATCAGTCCCCCCCCCCTCTCTCTTTTTTTATCTTCATCAATGCAGGGAGTTGACCACCTGACAGTGACATGGAAGGTGTATGATGGCATCCTGCAACACATTGATGTGAAAGAGCAGGGGAAGGAGAATGCGTTCAGTCTTGGGTCTTCATTGATGATCAACAACGAGGTAAGCAGCTTGAACCTGTTGACTTTGCTCCTCTTGCAACTGTACACATTTATGTTCCGTTTTCAGTGTCTTAAAAAAATTCACACACGGAGTGCTGATTATATGCAGATTTTGCCTTTAGCTGTGGCTTCACGACACAACAAATTTCGCCTTAAAGCCGAGCTACATGGAGCGGAAAATGGGCGTAAAAGCAATGAACTTTGCTCGGCGGCAAACGCTCAGCCTTGGCGTCCAAAATTTTGACACCCGCCGCCAACCCAGTTCAATCGGGAAAGCTTTGCCTGGTTAAGTTTCTCGACGAAAGCGGCAAGCGCGCCTTGCATACTCGCCAAGTGATCTCCCTCCGACTTCAAGGGGTGGTTGTAAGTCGCCGCGAGCGTTTTTTCTCCTGGTGCCACTATCAGAGTGTCCATCGGGCTGCTGAGTGTCTTGAGTACTCAAGTGCCTTTAGGGAAAAAGGGGAAGAAAAATTATAGTTAAAAGTCGACTGTGTCTGGTATCCAGGCTGTTTGCATCTGTGTGGCCCAGACAGCGCACGGAATGGTTTGCGGCATCAAGAACGAGAGTTGCTGACGGGCTGGTTCCAAGAAAATTTCGATAATGCTAGCATCTCCAGCTGCAGTACAAAACGGTGCGACCACCACCGCACAGTCGCTTGTAGGCTTGCATGTGAAACAGAAGGCACACACCCGGTCACACGCACTATGCAGACTATACACGGACTGAAGTGCACTGTACATGCACTGACACGCACCATGCTTGTGCCACATTACCACGTCAAGGCAGCAGAATTTTTTTTCTTTAATGGTATTTTATGCGCTAAAACCACGATCTGATTATGAGGCACGCCGTAGTGGGGGACTCTGGAAAATTTTGACCACCCGGGGTTCTTTAACATGCATTTAAATCTAAGTACACGGGTGTTTTCACATTTCGTCCCCATCGAAATGCTGCCGCCGTGGCCGGGATTCGATCCCGCGACCTTGTGGTTAGCAGCCCAACACAGGCAGCACAATGCCATCCCGCTAAGCTCAATAGAATGTGTAGAAATCGTTTGTAAATGTATCTGTGAAACTTTTTTTAAATATTGCTTAGCCATTAAAGATAATAGAACTTCTGTTTATAATTTTTTTTAGTTTTTTTTTTTTTTTCTAGAGAAACACGTTAATCAATCTTGGCAATACTAACAGTGAGACGGCGAACGTGCTGCCCCGTATGCCTCTTTTTCACTCAGCCAAGCCAGCTAACAGTCAGCGCCGTGCCGCTGTGTATATTTCTGCCGTGTGAAGTTCACTGTGAAAGTTCACCCCATGTAGGGCCCAGTCTTTGTAGTGTGGCTTCACGGCATTGGGGCGTGGGCTGCTGTGAAGCCACACCTAAAGGCAAAATTCTTGTTAAGGCGGGGGGGCGACTTCAAGGCTAAGAATTCTGGGGAAATATCTTGCCTTATATTCAGCTAAATAAGGTAAAAAAAAAAGCATGCACTGTAAGTAAAATGTTTTGTGACCTTTGTGTGCAACAATTCTCAAAATTTTGAGGAACAATTTGGTCAAGAACGGAAGACCTAGTTTGAGCGAATTTGGTGGTTGAATAGTATGTCGCCAATACATCCACCTTGCATTTATGGCATCGATAAAGATATCGAATACACATACATAAATATATATGGAACATCACGGCGATTGCTATTGCTATCGCAATAAAATAACTTTGTAGTAATGAAAGGAGTCACTTACTGCCAGTGCTTGTCATAATTATGCCTTTGTGTGGAAACTAGACTGTCCACTTTATAAGTTGTGTGAGAACTCTGAAATGTGTTATTGCTTACATTTGTGAATGTGTTTTGGTATTGGCTGTGATCAAGCAAAGGCACTTGAAATACGGTATAAGCAATGTGTACTTCCAGAAAGAAAACCAGCTAAATCGAGAATTCTGTTAAAGCGAGGTTGCCATGTTTAAGTAAAGAAAATCTTCACAGCTCCCTAGAGTACTTCCGGTCACCATATGTTGAAAGCCTGTTGGTAAGCGCTCATAAGTGAAATTTAACAAGAAACCTGGGCAACAATATCATGATCAAGCGCACTGGCTGTCATTTTGTGTTGTATGTATTATGAGCAGTGGTGCCAAATATTTTCGGGAGCGTGTCACTAATGTGAGACAGAAGTCGCTAAATTACTGCTAAATTCATGCTTCAGTCACTAAAATTGCTAAAATATTTAATAAAATTGCGAATATATTGAATAAAAGAATTGATGAAGCAGAATTGTGCGTTTATCTTCAGATTACAAGGTCGCAATCTTGCACAATTTTAAAAGCTTGGGTAACCTGATTTTCCTAGCACGAAGTTCTTAGTTTGCATTACCTCTAAAAATTTTTTTTTGTTTTGGCACTTGTAAAAAGAAGAACTAAATTCTGCGACACGCGCTTACTATCATGCTGTTCATACAGCAATGACACTTATTTAAGTCTTATGCAGGTAAAATACTACGCTTCCACCCCTTGATCGCCCTAAAAGCTCCATGCAGTATTAATTATTGCAATAGCCGTGAGAAATGGAAGCAGTGAGTTCAGATTCGTGTGAACGAGCCCAGCCGCTTCGTTATTTTAACAGTTGATCTCTCTTATCATTCAGCAGCTGCGTTCTAAAGGTCACCATATTATTAATTGCAATAATTGGTAAATAATTTAGTTGTACGCACTGCTATGCTTGTGAATGTTCACCGTTAAGACACACTCAAATCTTTGTTTAAAGAATTGAAAAAAAAGCATGCATTTTCTGAAGAGCCTATGCAGACCACCGAGATGATGGCAACTGTTGCTTCATCGTTGTCACAGAGCCCACGCGTTGTACAGCCAATTTCGGCCACTTACTTGTAGCTAGAAGGCAATTTTCAAAGCAGCTTTTTCTAACTTCATCATCATCATCAGCTTATTTTTATGTCTGCGGGACGAAGGCCTCTCCCTGCTATATCTAATTACCTCTGTCTTGCGCTAGCTGATTTCAATTTCCTAATTACATCACCCCACCTAGTTTGTCGTCCTCGACTGCGCTTCCTTTGTCTTGGCCCCCATTCTGTAACTCTAATGGTCCATCGGTTATCTGCCCTATACATTACATGGCCTGCCCAGCTCCCCCCCCTTTTTTTTTCTCCTAATGTCAATTAGAGTATCGTTTATCCCCATTTTCTAACATACAAGTCGCTAAAACTTCAATTGTTCTTTCAAGTTGTTGAAAAAGGTCGCCAATTGCTTAACAGAAAAAATTTTGTGACAAAATCGTTAAAATGACAACCCTGATTATGAGAGTAAAATGTGGTAGCAGACGCGTGTGCGTGAAGCGCTTTTACTTAGCGCTTTTCCTGTTTCCTCCCTGTCCATCCTTGTCATTCCTTCTTGTGTTGTAAAGCTATTAAGATGTGCAGCAGAAACAATATCTCCCATGCAATACATGTCTAGGCTAGGGCTTGACAGTGCCATCGGATGGCGCAGTGTTCATTGTTTTGGACACCGGACGTTAGACTTTCACATGTGCGCACATTTCTATGGGTGTTTACAATGCTACAACGAAATCTAGTGCACTCTAATAGCCACATGTTTGGCCACCATCTTAATGGTGGCAACAAAGCGGACTCCTCCCTGCCTACTACCAGTACTCGGCCGTAGTTGCTCAGTGGCTATTGCATTCTGTTGCTGAATATTTAGATGAGCTAGTATACAATTCTAATCTGAAACTTGGATGCTCACAGAGCTTGTTGGCATTCATGTATTGCAACAATATGATAACTCATATGCCCTTTGCTCATGCTGTAATTCATTAGAGACGTTTCATTTTTCTGCTGTTTTCAGGAATTTGAGGACCTGGATGAAATAATAGCCAGGCATGTACAGCCAATGGCAAGCTTTGCACGTGACTTGACCACGTTTCGGTACTTCCGGGACGCTGAAGGTGGCAAACGAGAAGTCATTGAGAAGCTGCTCACTGAGGAGAAGAAGCGTAACCCTTCCAAGATCCACTACTTTGTCTCAGCCTCGCGAGAGTTCCCTGGAAAGTTTATGCTCTCCTACCTGCCACGAGTCAAGGTACATCCTCCAGAATTTTTTTGGAATGGTAAAAAAAAAAAAAAGCATGCGTGCAAGAGTGCAAGTACAGTCTATGCTCGTTACAACAGATCCGCGTACAACAGACTTTCAGGTATAATGGACCATACTACAACCTTAGTTTGCTCTACGTATTTTATTAACGCAATGAAGTTCGCTTTTAACGGACCGAGCTACAACAGACTTGCGAAGGTCAGCCGGCAATCGTGGATCAATCTTGCGCGCGCGCGAGGGAGGAAGGTGGGGCGGAAGCGCGCCGTCTGTTTGGCACGCGAGGCACGGGGAGGAGCCGAGGGAGGGGGCGTTCACCTCCGGCGGCTGCTGCCGTGCGTGGCTGCCGTACTGTCAGTGCTGGTAGCTTCGTATGCGCGAAAGCGATCGTATTGTGAAAGGACAAAATGCGCTCAGTGCCAGTAGCTTTGTATGCGCTGTGCTTTCTATGTTTAGTTTGCTCGCTGCTGCTGCCGCGCTTCCTGACTGCAGCGTTTTGACAGCGACTTTCCGCGGTCATCAAGCGCGATGTGCTCATGCTTACCTGTGCGCGCATGACACTGTGCTTGTTAATTTTGTTAGTAAGCGAATGTTTACAACTTAGGGGGGACGTGGCTTTGAAAATCAACTTCCTTACTTCTTCATAAATTTTGATGAAAATTGGCACAAATGTTTAGAATGTCTCCCTGATACTTCCATAAAAGTTTCAGAGAACCTTGAGAACATTTAATTGAGCAGAGTTTTTCTCTGCTGAACTTTCTGGAGGGCCTGGGGAGCTTAAAAAACATGATGGAAGGCTCGTTGAGTATTGACTGCATAGCTCAATGCGTGCTGGAGGTCGTGACAGTCTTACTTTTTTTTTTTTTCGCGACACAAATTTTTTAGATGGTCATTTTTCAAGTTACCTTCGCACCAAGCACACTTTCGGGGTGAACGAATAGCCACACCATAAATTTATAAAAAGTCAAGATAAAAATGCGAGACTGTCTCGACCTGCACTGTAGTCCAAGGAACGTGACAAAAGAAAAACAAAAAAAAACAATCAAAATAGGCTAAACGGTAACGAAGAAATCAGCTCCATAAACTGAGCAGAAAGGCAAAAAAAAAAAAAAAACAGTTTGGAGAATACGGCTCTCAAAGTTTCACCTTCTCTTCAGTTCTCTAAAATGCACCAAATTTGTAATCTTTGATGTGTTTTGTGATGTGGGGCTTCTTGGACATGTGGCCTCTGCTCTGCTGTGCCTTCGTTCTGCCTTTTTCATGTTTGTGTGGCATTCTTTACTGCTGCCCTACAAAGAGCATGGTACCTCGGTTTTAAACCAAGTGAGGTGCAGAACTATGTGGGCATAAATATACAGTAGTTCTAGCGTTGTACCTGCAGACTGCCTCATTGATAGCAGTCTCTAGTACAGTCAGTGAGGCATTGTTTTCTTTTGGTAGAATCGACCATGTTACTGAATGAAGGCTCTCAGCAGCGTTCTGGATCATCTTCCATTGACAATGGCTATGGATGTTAGGAGAGCCACTTATAGATAGGCAGCAATGCAGCTGCGAGGTGCTTTCCAGCCTGTACTTTTGTATGATGCCTCACTTCTGCAGCCAGGTGTCTGTGCCAGCCCAAGTGGCCTAGTGAACAGAGCTCGTGATGAGGTTCGCTTTATGAAGGGGTGGTATGATAGGTATTGGTACGAGATATCGTGGCAATACGATAATAGAGTCGGCGCGATGTGCTAAGTCGCGGGTCTGAGGTGCCGATGTGCGAAATGCCTAGTCGCAGGTCCAAAGAATAGACACTCGGTGAGCTCAATCGCGCAGTCCGAGGTGCCGACGCGCGAAATGCCTAGCCGCGTGCTTGAGGAGTCGACGCTCGAGTTGCCGATGCGCGAAGTGCCTAGCCGCGGGTCCGAGGAGTCGACACTCGATGAGCGATGTGCCGATGCGCACATCGCTCATCGAGTCTGGACGTTTTGCTTTGACAGCAGGTTCGAAAGGGCATTATTCGAAGCCACCACCGCCGCCTCCATTTTTAGTGTCTCACTGCGTTGAACCAGCGCACATGCCGATCTACTGGCAGCTGTAGCTATTTCGCAATGCTAGGCCTGGCTGCTTTGACGTTTGCTGCCAAGCTCCCTGCTGTTCGTTGCCATGTTTTTTACTGAAAAAATTCACTGCTGTCAGTAGTCGCATTGTCTCCCCCTTTGTCATCCTCGTGGATGGCTTCGAAGGACGGAAAGTATAGTATCACACGCTGCATAATGCTGGTCTCTAAATGTCAGCTTCGCCGCAATACAGCTGTGTTATGCGGTCAATCATATGGAAACATTGCGGTGAAGCATACCAACAATGGAAAGGGGCCACTGTTACAGTACACAGTATGTATTCTTTAAATATACATGCCTGCACTCGCCATCTCCTGTCACAGTACAAGCACCGATATGCCTATTAAGTGTACTGGCAGGCTCTCATACCTATTTTGGATGTGTCTGTGGCAATTTCAACCCTTGGGGCCACTAAAGGGCATGCATTCATTTTTCTCGGACATTTTCGTGACCCCTAAGGAATCTGAAAATTTGGACATTGACTGTATGCGCGTATAATAAATATTGGATATACAGTTAAACCTGCTTATAACGAACCTCCATATAACGAATTCCTGGATATAACGAAGTTTTTTGATTCCCCGCTGTTACTCCATAGAAGCGCATGTATTTGAGACCTCTACGTAACGAAGTGGCAGCGGGAGACCCCCTCGATATAACGAATTTTCCCCTCCGACCACCTAGAGATTTCGCCCCAAATTTTGTCATTTTTGCGTGAGCAGCAACCGGAAGCACCTTCTCCGCCGCGATGGAATGCGAAGCGAGCGCACGTGTGCGTGCGTGCGTGTGCGAGGCGGCCCTGCATCCCTCGACCCAGTGATCTTGCCGCCGCGGGCGTGACCTTTCCCCCTCCTTTCATTCAAATCTGATCCTGCTGCTTGCTGCAGCTGGCCTATCCCGAAAAGCCGGCACTCTCTCCTTTTCCAGCTGATGTTGCCGACGCGCTGGTACACACTGTGGCACATCAGACTCGAGGAGGGCGGACACACGCTGTCAAACGCTGGAGAAGCGAGCGAAGTGACCTTCGTGCTGTTGTCTATCGCTTCAACGCAAACTGAGCGCCGAGAACACACAGCACGCAGAAAGCTACGAGCCGCCGACGCACGTACATCATAGAGAAAGAAATTCTTTCTCTATGCCTACACTGCTAGACTCTGCTCCAACGCAGATCGCTTTCAAGATACGGCCTGCGCGACCCCGCACCGACCCGCTATCCCTCCCCCCTTGCTCCCTCGCCGGTGCCTCGAGCGCAACGGAAGAAGGCGCGCTTCCTCCCTGCTTTTCTTGTGCGCGCGAGATTTAGACGCGGTCGTCGGCTCCCTTCGCACGTTTTCACTCGCACATACAGCATACGGCGCGCGGAGACTGCGTTATCACCCTTGGTCTTTAGGGTACGGCCACGCTAGCGGCAAAAACACGCAGCAAAAACGCGCGTCAGAAACACGCAGCAAAAGCGGCAGGAATCGGGGGGGGTCTTGCGGCGTGCCGCGCGAAATGGGTTCGAGACCCATTTCTGCGGCAAATGCCTCGTGCCGTGAGATGAAGAACCAATCAAGAGCGACGAGGGTGACGTCACGGAGCCATCACAACCGGAACGCCGCTGGTCCGCGCCGGGTTTTCAATCGACGATCGTCGTCTCTCGCATGAAATAACGAGCGCTCGCGGTGTTGCTCGCCCGTTCGGAGAACACGGGAGATCTTATCGCGCTGCCGCGCGGCGAGACGCGCAGTGCCACGGTGGCCTCGCGGCAAGGCGCTGACGCACGGCAACTTGCCGCTCGCTGCATGACGCACGTGTTTTTTGCTGCTAGCGTGGCCGTACCCTTATATACGGAATATCTATGAGCCAAAACCAATTTTAGGGCCACAACGCATCATGGACACCATCTTTATATAGAAAATACGGATCTCAAGGGCCATACTTTTGCTGGCGGAAACCGAAAATACGTCATAGTTGTCGCCCCCGGCACTTTGGGCGGCAAATGCCATTGTCAAGCCACCAAGCCAAGCGACGTGAAAAGTCAAAATGGCCGCTCGGGCCGGCGCGGGGTGGCAGTTCGCAACGTATGATGCGGGAACGGTCCACAGTTGCGACGCAACAGAGGGGCTACCAATGCATTGAGTTCTATGGGAGCTGTGCCGGGACCGGTCGAAAACGACGTAACATCCGGGAAAACGCAGCCGCCGGGAACGTAACAGCGAGGTTCTACTGTAACACTATACGACGCTACGACGCCATCGTGACGCTCGCTCTTAGTTTCCGATGCCTCGCGCTTGTGCGAAACGACACGCGTCCACGCATCCGGTACCTGGTGTGACATTCCGAGGATGAGTGCTTCGACGAAAACGGAAAACGGGTGCGCGTTACAATTGAGTAAATACGGTAAACGTTTATTTTTCGAATTTTCCTGCCGAACCTGCATATAACGAAATCCTCTTTATAACGAAGTTTTTCGGGAATTTGTCAATTTCGTTATATCCAGGTTTAACTGTAGCAGAGGTGTTTCCATGTCAGATGCAACTTTGTTACAAGAAGGTATGGCGGTATGCATGTATGCTGTGGACAATGTTTACTGGACAGCAAAAACAACCAGATCAGAGAAGGGTCTGGTATGCATGAAAATTGACTAAAGAGGACTAGTGGACTAGCCAAACACGAATTACCAAGAATAGGCTACAGACAGATTACAGTCTTTTCTTCGCGCTTTATGTTTGGTGCCATTTCGCACACAATTTCTACAAGTTGGCATTATATACTGTAGGTGCCTTCAAGAAACTGAATTCCACTTTGGCGCAGGCATTTGGGGTGTGCATTGTGCTGCAGCTATCCTATCCAGGCGATATGTTCAGCACCCAATGAATTACTTTTGTAAAGGCATTCGTGGCCTGCAAACTTCTGTCCCTGATTTGCACCCTGTGTACTAGTTGACTCATAGCATAAGCAACTAAATACCATTTTCAAATATGTTGCAAAAGCTCATGAGTTATGCAGAAAATGGCACTTTTACCATTGTCAGCAAATTAGTACCATGTTTACCTGAATCTAATGCGCACCTTTTTCAGAGAAAATTGGTCTAAAAAATTGCCTGTGCATTACAATCGAATACGAGACCAAAACCACATACGCGGCATTGGCAACAGCCTACTGTAAGAGCCGTCAGATGTAACATCATCGTCATCACAACATGGCAACGGAGCACGATTTTGTGAAAGTTTCTGACGTTGCTGTTGGCTCATTTTCTGATTGACTACGATCTTGAGCAGTATTTTCGGCCAATAACCTTCAGAGATACTTTCAGAGATCACTTTCACGGGATTTCGCGTGACTGCACTGGATGCGGCGGCGTAATCGGCCACCCGCGTTTCTGGCATGGTGCCAAGATCGCTATCTGCGCACAGGGCCAGGAACGCTGTCGGATGCATACTTCGACAAGTCCGATGCAGGGTCTCGTGAATGTGATAGTAGTACCCCTAAAAGTGATTGCTCGAGAATACCGCCCCTGTATGCTTGGGATCTGTGGCCAATGAAGCACAAGTGGTGATGACAAAACACCGCTTTCATTATGAAAGCTTATATAAAAATAAATTTTTTTTTTCCTTTTCTGTGAAGGTAAATTTTGCACATCTCATTTTTTCTGATTGCAAATGTGGGGACTTGCTATATATTGTTATTTTGTAAATCGGCATGTGTTACATTCAGGTACACGTTTATTTTTTTACCTTAAACCCGCGAAAATTACGTGCACTTTAGAATCAGGGGGGGGGGGGGGGCATATGAATCGGGTAAATATGGTATGCCATTTTCAAGGTCATTTTCTTGTTTAGGGTATTAATCAATCAACCAATTAGTAAATCAGTCATAAGTCATAACCCATTATTTTTGAAATGAACAGAGAACAAATGCAGGTCTGGTGTAGAAATAGCATAACATGTTGAAATGATTGAGCAGTTTGCAATTTATAGTTTAAAAATGCATCAGAACAAGCCTTAACAGGACTTAACATGCCTCTTTTTAACAGATCAATAAGTTTCCTTCACCATGCCTTCTGGATTAGTTTACTTGTCACTATTTTGACATGTACAGAAGTTGCAGGGTCCACTGAAAATAGTGCACTGCATCCTGCATCAGCAGGACATGCCTGGCTGCTTGAATTGTTGCTCTCACCGTGCCATGTACTAATTGGACCAAATGAATGAGCTCTGATGCTTGGTTGTAATTTGCCTGCAGGCGCGCCATGAGTATGTGACGGTGACACCCGAGGGCTTCCGCTACCGACAGCAGATGTTCCACTCCGTGGGCTCTCTGTTCAGGTGGTTCAAGGAGCACTTCCGGGACCCCATCCCTGGAACGCCAAGCAGTGTGACTGCAGTGCGCACACCGATGGGCCAGTCATCCTACATTGGTGCCACACCCAGCATCAACATTTCGAGTGAGCGGGCATTCTTGGGCCTAGTTTGCCTTACGATGGATGTGTAACAGTTTCATAAACATGCGCTGTTGGCCGTGCTGCCTTTGTGTCTTGCATGGGGAGGCAGGCACAAAAGCAAGCTGCAGCAAAAGATGGCGCAGCACCATTCGAAGCAGAAATTAGCAGATTGTGTTTCATGAATTTACGTTCACGCTCAGGTGCATGCTGCGTGCTGGAAAACCCTGGGCAAACTCAGATTAAACCCTTTCATTCTGCATACATATGCCGACCAATAATAGGGAAATGTACATTCGGACAGTTTTGCACCAGTGCCACTCGTCCCATAAACGTAAGCTATAAGGATGACTGAAATTTCGGACGCCTTACAGTGCGCCATTCGATACTTCTGACTCCACTTGCATGACTGCATGCTAGTTCAGCTACGGTATTGCTACACACGTGTGGTATTTGGTTGTTTGAACGAGGCGCACGGGCGCCATCACTCGAGAAAAGAAGAGGAAGAAAGAGCTGCGCTGCGCGAAGAAAGAGCTGGGCTCGCGCTGTGAATCTAACTGGTCAGCGCTGCAACTGCTGTTGTAAGTACAACCTGTAAATAGTTGGTAGTCTTACTGACTCGTCCTTCGCGTAACATTCTGGTGGAGGTGGAACGTTCCCCGTCCTAGCCACGGAGCTCCGAAGCGGCCACACCGTCGTCTTCTGAGCCATGGCTTCCGATGGAAAAACCTCGTCGCCACCTACACCTGCGGCGCCAACCACAACGTACATTACAGTTCCTAGTCCTAGTCTCCGTGATCCTGGGACATTCTCCGCCCAAAATGGCGTTGACGTCGACGACTGACTCAGCATGTATGAGCGTGTTAGCCAAAGCCACCACTGGGACCCTACCATCATGCTTGCCAATGTGATCTTTTATCTGGACGGGACACCGCGTGTCTGGTTTCGCACCCATGAGGTTGAGATATCCAGCTGGGACACTTTCAAAGAGAGACTTCGCGACCTATTTGGCAACCCGTCAGGTCGCCAACAGGCTGCGCGAAAAGAGCTTGCTTCCCGTGTCCAGTCGTTGACAGAATTGTATGTCTCCTACATACAGGAAGTGCTCGCGCTTTGCCGGAAAGTCGACGAGCACATGACCGAGGTTGAAAAGGTGGGCCATATCCTAAAAGGCATCGCCGATGACGCCTTCAATTTGCTCGTATATAACGACGAAGCCATCGTCAAAGAATGCCGCCGCTTCGAGGTAGCCAAAAGCCGCCGCGTCGTCCCTCAGTTTTCCCGGCTCCCAAACACCCCTGCCACGTCCTCTTGCTCCGCTCTTCCTGCCACACGACCATTTCAAGAGAACGTCACGCGTATCGTTCGCCGTGAGATGGAAGCGGCGAGTCCGGCCCCCCTTCATCCTCGACCCCTTGACGGTACCTTTGAGCCAGCGGCCCCTACTATTTCCGTTATACAAGCGGTTGTGCGGCAAGAAATTGCAAACCTTGGCATCCCTCCCGCCTGCTTTGTCTCCCGACCTGATTCAGCACCCATTCCTATGTCCACAACCTTTAATGACCAGTATTTCACTCCCAGACCACGCAATCCGCCTGAATGGCGAACACTTGACGACAAACCGATCTGCTTCCGCTGCCACCGTGTTGGTCACGTATCCCGCCACTGCCGCACCACCTGGATGCCGCCGTACTGGAGCTCATTCCCTGCTCCTCGCCCATACGCCGACGCTCGCCGTTACTCACCTCGCCGTCCGTACCCTACTTCTGATGCCCCTGATGCCTGATACCACACGCGTGTAGCAGTATTAAGCATAAAGAACAATGTTCTTGTTTTGGTACAACGTTGGTGTCTTCTTGAAACCAAAACTAGGGAAACATTCAGTAGTTGCTGACCACACTCAAACCATGTAACAAGTCAAGCCTAGCTCCTGAGTTGTATAGGCTCATTTGATTTGTGGTTTCTTGTGTGTGTTTTGTTGGTCCTGTGTTTTTTTTTTTTTTTTGCGTGTTAAATAGCGACACGGTGTCAGGTGTCTTCGTTGGCTGCTGTTAAGATTTTTGTTCTTTAGAATTGTCAAGCATCTTCAAATGGTGACAACTTCATCCTTGATGTCTGTGCCGACAAGGGCGGCGACAAAACGGGAGAGGCACGGCCAAATAAGCAACATTTTTGTACTGTACCTACTGTTAAGTTTTTGTACAGCTCGTTGTGGGTATGTTTGATAAGAATCCATTGCTACTGGAATTTGTTATGTGATATAATCTATGTATATTCTATGTGATATGAAAGATGCCTCTTGTCTTTCTGCTTTGCAACTAGATGTCGACCCTCAGGCGATCCAGAGAGCAGCAGCCAACATTTCCAATCACATGTTTGCATCATTATCTCAAGTGGCCGGACAGACACCGTCATTCCCAACACCATATGGTGGAACCTATGCCAATGCATACCCTTACCACCAGGTATATTATGCATTCTTTTGCTTTTCCAGCGTGATGTGACAGCTAGAACCCGGTCGTGTGATTTGCAATGAGTGACAGTTGATTTGCCTGAAATCACCTTGCAGCTGTATTCAAGCATAAATGGACCTATGCTTTTTATCAAAGGCATAAAAGCCACACTAGACCAGGCTGTGCAGTAATACTGTGATGTTCTCTATTGGGTTCATAGGACCTGCTTTTTATCACTATTATTTAGATGGACTCCAAAGGAAAAATTTTCCAAAAGTAAATGTGGGGTTTGAATTGAGACTGCTGACATAGCGGCCTTCGCAGAAGAGGCTAATCATTGAGCCATAGCCAAAGTTATGATAGAATAGCCATTCCCTCTTAAATAAATTTTTCATTCCTGAATGGAGTGAAACAAGCTCAAGGCAGCATCACAAACTACAGTGGAACCTCGATTATACGTCCCTTAGTCATGCGACGACCCGCGTTTTATGACGAATTGGTTTGGTCTTGGCGAAGCCTCATATAAATAATGTATTAATAACCTCGATTATACGACGCAATTTTACGCCGACCTGCTTCGTACGATGCCTCTCTGGTCCCGTCCGAGAAAAAAAAAATTCTAAACAGATGCATTCTGGCACGTAAGCACACTGCAGCCAGCTGATAACGGGTGTGCAATACCGTATTTACCCGAATGTAACGCGACTGCGATTGTAATGCGAATAAAGAAAATAAAACTGCTAATGTAACACAAGATGAACAGAAAATGAAATGGTACCTTTATTCAAGGAATCGAAGTTCGGAAATGTTCTCTTTACTCATCATGGTCGTCTGAAGAGGAGACGGAGCTTCCCTTGGGCGGT
The DNA here is from genome assembly GCF_013339745.2 of Dermacentor silvarum. Taxonomy (NCBI): domain Eukaryota; kingdom Metazoa; phylum Arthropoda; class Arachnida; order Ixodida; family Ixodidae; genus Dermacentor; species Dermacentor silvarum. The sequence continues at coordinate 141,114,071 of NC_051156.1, forward strand.
CTTCTCGGACGATCACTTTCGTAGATAGTTTCACTTTTGCAAAATTTCGCGTGACTCGGCACTGAAAGCATCCCCAATGAGTGTTTCTGGTGCTGTCCTAAGCTCGCTAGCAGCGCCAAGAGAGCTGTCGGCTGTATACTTCGAGGGGTTCGGTGTCGGGACGAGCAGAGTCTCGCGAAAGCGACACTATCTCCAAAAAAGATTGCCCGAGAATTGTCATCTTCCATGCCATCAAGCTTGTTTGAGATTTAAGTACTTCTTAAAAGACCGCACAATCATTTCGTTCGGGCTCAGTACCAAGCCACTTCAAGCTGCACAGAGCTTTCCGGTCTGACCTCTCATTTAAAGTGGGCCTGCCGCTGGTCCCACCATCCGCAAATCGTCGATCTCGAGACACGAAGCCGCGGAAGACTTTGCCAGCTCCTCGGTCATCAAAGTTGCTCATCTCTTGAAGCGACCGTCATACCAAATGCGCTGCATCGCCATAACGTTGCGAATGAACGGAGTTGAATCGCAAAATGCCGTAGAGCATTGCAGCATTGTAACGAGTCACAAGCACAGTGAAAACAGCGTCGATTCCAACCAAAAACAAGTCCTGACTTCGGTCGACTTGTCTATGGATTAGATCGAGACGTAAAGTTACAGGTTGCCAACGTTTACGCTGAACATTGCGGGATTTAGATCGTTTTAAAATGGTCAATTTTGTCGTTATTCGACTGTAACGTGAGGGTCGAGTTCAAGCAACGAAATCATGAAATAAGAAACTCGCGTTACAACTGAATAAATACAGTAATTTTTCAACAATTTAATCTACGTTCCTTGGAAGCAGTGCAGGTTCATGCCGCCGGCTTATTCAGGCGCTCTGTACCTGTTCTTTGTGCAAGACTGAGCATCACTGCCTATATTCTAAGTTTTTCAATTATACGACGGTTTTGCGTGGCCCCTTCAAAGTCGTATAATCGGGGTTCCACTGTAAATTTCATCTCTCTGAGGCAGAAGAAGTACTTAATGAACCTAGCTGACAGCTTTTGCTGGTGGTTGATTGCCTCTCCTGAAAGTTGCATGCCACGCTGGCTTATTGGCTATGGCTTTAATCTTCTGAGCCGGAGATCGCGGCTTCAATTCCTGGCCATGGTGGCCACATTCTGATGATGTGGTAAGCTAAGCGAAAGCACTTGTGTACCAAATGTTAGGTCTGCGTTAACCCCAGGTGGACAAATTTAATGCAGAGCTCCCCGCTGTGGCGACTCTCATAACCCAGGTGTTACTATGTAATTACTATATTAATTAGTCAGTCGAAAGGATATTTACTTGGGCAAAAGTGATGCCAGCTGATTTTTCAGTTTCAGGAAGTAAGGCTGAGTAATGACATATATTGTGAAAATGTTTCCTTTGTCAACTCACTGTAGTATACTCATTGTGTTTACTGAGGAAACCTTCATCATAAAGAAAAAAAAGAGAAAAAAAAAAGAAATAAAATTATCGACGAGTACGATACTCCTTAATGCGAAATTTGAGCACAGCTCTTTAGGTGCTTTGCATTCCACCAGTTGTGTCGCTCATTGTTCAGAAAGAAAGCGTGAACATGGGAATGCATGGCACGCGCGGAGCGCATTCTCTAGCAGTGGGTCCGAAGTGCACGCCAGTGCTTCGTTTTCATATATGGTATCGGACGTGCTCACCGCATGTCTTAGTAATGAGGCCATCGGCGACCGGCTGACGGCGCGCATGCTACTGTGGCGCTGTCTCATAGTGGGTCGCCGCCGTGGAGCACGTCTCATGCATCCGCTGTACCCTCCTCCTCCGCTTTCATCCTCCGCTGCACTCTGCTGGTTCATTCTGCCAGCTAGGCTGAAACTGAGGCCAATGCTCAACACAGGAACGGGTGCCTAAGAGCTGTGCTTTAAACAAGAGTTCAGGTCAAGACACACATTAGTAATCGGCCACCAGCTACAGGCTTGTCATCTGGCACAGAGTAGCAAAGGCAGAAGTCACCAGAATGGAAGCGAGCCTGAAGTGTGTGTTTCAGTTACTGCTGTCTAAGAGACTTGTACAAAAGCACACACTCATGCACAGCGACTATCGTCGGAGTCTTTCTGCACTCCCAGTAACAGCTGTGATTGTTCATGCCGTGGCAAGGCTTAGGTTAGCTGGTGGGTGGGTTCTCGGGAACATGAGTGTAGTGGCTTCAGTGGGCCAGTCCTTAGGCCTTAGTTCTGTTATTGTTAGTTCGATTACCCATTTCTCTTGCCACAATATATTTGCAAAGCCTTGGATTGTGGAGCCAGGACCACATGAATCTAACCCTTCCCCCCCCTCTCCTTTTTTTCTTGATTCATTCTTGCAGCAGCCGTATACACCCTCACAAGCGATGGCGACGCCACTCGTGACCCCATCGTACCACCATGCGGTAGCCACACCATCAGTGACCCCTCGTTACCCACAGACCCCACAAACTTCGTGGGCGGCTGCCCAACAGACGCCACGGGGTGCTCATACACCTCGGCACACGCCAGCTGCGCCCGCTGCAGCTGTCATCCAGGCCAATCCCATCCCCACCGTCGTGTCTGGCACCAAGTAAGCATCATGGCCTTTTCATTGTCTTCGACTGTTGTTCACACTTTTGCCAAGTGTGTGATGTTCCACTGGCCAGCTGGTCTGCTTGGTGCTGTAGCTTGAAAGGAAGCCAGTAACCACACAGTAAACATTTAAATGGAAAATGATAGAGCTAGAACAATGGTAGCATTGGTTAGGTATCAGGCAGATCATGTTCTAGTTGACATTTAGAGGAAGTATAGAGAGACATTTAGACATAGACATTTAGAAGAAGTATCATGCTACATGTAGAATTATAATACGTGGCAGCAGCATGCTGGCTCAGCTGGTGCGCATGCTGCCTAGGCGACAGAGAAGCCTTTTGCTCTGGCCGATTGTCAGCCGCGTGCGGTACGCATGGAACACGTGTGCATTGCCGCTCTTTGGCTCTTCAGTTTGTGTGCGGAACAGTCACCTATTAATTTTTTTCGGACACGGATGGGGTCGCAAAAATGTCTGGATTATTGAGCAGGCTGAAAAAAAAACTAGTTTCGACGGTAAAATCAGTTTGTTGTTTTTGACTACTACAGTACCGCGGTAATATAGGCCGAGGCTGCGAGTGCGTTTCGCATTCGCCTGTCATGATTCGCGTCGTCGTTAAGTGCAGATCTACGCGTGCAACCTTCCTTGACTCCGTGATGTTGTCAGTTTAAGCTGTGTTCTACAAATTAATCCGTTCTAAATGTTGTTCACATGCGAGCTTTCACCGTTCCTACCAGTATGCACACATACCAACTTTACTGTATGTGTTTGCGGTATTTGCTGGGTAATCACCTGTGAACTCCACGTCAGATGCGCTTCTGTTAGTGTAGCCTTTGCACATGATCTCGCACCAGAGCAACGTGTACTCGTCTACGGCTATGGACATAGATCAAGGGCGAGCTTCCCATGATGGCATGCTTCCCGATACCCCGCTAGCTAGGCCTAACCAGCGCCGTTTTGTCTGAAGTCTGTGGCCAACGTTGCGGTTTGGTGCAGAGTCAATGAAATCCTTCGCATTGGCTGTACAGCACTTGAAAAAAAAAATGAGGGAACCACCTCGCTAACGAAAGTGAGGGCACATTCTGGTCATATGCTTCGGTTCTCGGACACATGTGGCTGCTTGGTCTACATGTGTTGCACATGCATGCCTTTGAAAAATGTTGTTTTGGTTATACAGTTGAACTCACTTATAACGATCTATCGGTTATAACGACCACATTTTATTGCATTTACGATTTTCCGACCCTCCCTATGGAAGCTGTTTCCAGATATAACGAACGTTTTTTAAATCGCTGTACTGCTACAACGAATGCTTTGATCCTGGTCACGTTAAGGAGAGGGCATACGTGAAGTGCCAAAGCACGGAAGCGTGACCAAACTAGGCGCACGACAGCGTGCGCTCCGCTCCAGTCAAACTGTGACAATCATACAGCCTTCGAGATGAGCGAGTAATCACCTCGCGCTGATTTCGGAAGCCGCGAAGAAGGTCATGCTTTTTCAAGGCACTCCTCCAGGGCAGAGGTGTGCCACATACAGCATAAACAGCATGGCACGGGGCATGCGCCGATGCGATATTGGATGCCACGATGGCGTCACTCTCATTCTTGCGCAATTGTCTGTGCAGCACCATGTGCATCACGCCTGTTTCAATGATTTGGAACGACCATCTATGTCTTTCCACCATGGGAACAATGGCCACTCAAGCGTTCCTGTTACACGGCCCGAGTTGGCAAGAACGCTGCACTATGCGCTGCCGCTGCGTAATGTTGCAAAGGGTCGGCAGTTACTATGTAGTTATCAGGAGATCACGGTTTGGCGGTGCTTTGTTTACGCGTTGCCGATTGCTGATAACGGTTCACGGTGACGTTTTACCTTTCGAACAACCAATTTTTTTTTCACCCGTATCGACATAGATAACGTAATGTTACGGCTCTTGTGTGGCTGATGCGCTGTTGTAATGCCGAGACCATGATGTTCGATACCTTCGCAGTATGACGGCATGTCGCAGTAGTTTCTGAAGTTTACGCTTTCGGTCAACTAGGATGCTTCGCTCTCGTGTGCAGAACACAGTCATGTTCTGCTGGTAGTAAAATAAGTGACCAGCTTTCGAATAAAAAATGGCAGCTGCGCTTGCAGTTTCGAAGACAGGTGATCGGAACCAGGTGCCGTTTTGAAAGAGCTACACGACGCCGCATTTCGTTCTTTAGATGGACGCTCCTAATGGAAGTTTGCAGCTAGGTGCGGAAACGTGCCGGGAACAAAATGACGCTGGAAATTAAGGGCGAGTCCATATATAACAAACTATTGGTATAACGACTACTTTTCGCGGAACTACAGAGTTTGTTATAAACGGGTTCGGACTGTAGTGTGGTACCGCTTGTAGTGCGAAAATTTGCAACTCTGCCGAGTTACATTATAAGCAGCTTATGTATTGTGATTAAATATTATTGTTCTATAATAGTGATGAAAAATGGCATTCATTGTTCGAAAACTCTTCTAGATGTACAGTAGAACCTTGCTGATACGTTCCCGCTTAATACGATTTCCCGGCTCCTACGTTCGCAATCGCGAAAAATAAACATAACCCCATGGAGGAATGTGTTAATCTGTTCCGGTTAATACGTTCCCCGAAAATACGATTATTCGGCAGCAATGTTCAGCATTGCGGCAAACTGCGGTCGTATGATACGTTCTGCAGCGAAAAATTATCATTCAGGTGTGCAGAAATGCCGCTCTCATGTGCTTGTGAAGCGCTAAGTGGCAGACAGCCGCCACGCGGCTTCTCTGCAGTGCTCGTTCGCCCGAAGTGACGAAGCGCGGTAGCAGCGGCGAACGAATTTACCTTTGCGCTACCTCGCCCCTCGCTTCAACGCGAACTACTAAGCGGCAAAAACAGGCGGATGCTGCGTGCGCGGTGCGGGGCGCTACGACTCGCCGAGATCGTAGCGGAGGTGGTGGCGGACGAGGCGCCTGAACACGGCGGCGAGAACGAAGGCTTGCGTCCACCGACTACCTTCGCCGAAGCCCTTGCTGGCCTGGAAGCCTTACAAAGCTTCTTTCGCATGAAAGACAACGAAAATGCAGACAAGGGTCTGCAATGTGCGCAAAAGGAGTTGTTCCTGTCCAAGGGTGTGACGCACCAGCAGAAAATACAGTCGAATCTCGATAATTCGAATTCGAAGGGGCCTGAAAATTTGGTCGAATTAAAAGAAGGACTTATTTTTGACGTATTTGTGCACCATAGCGCTACGTACGAACGGTGTGAGTCGTGAAATATCGCGGCGCGCAAGCACATAGCGAGCAAGGGCCACGGAACTGCCCACGCCTGCCAACGCTGGCATCCCGATAGCGCCTCTTCCTCTTCACAACCACAATCTCTCTCTCTCTCGCATCCCGATAACGGCAGTGAACGAAACTTCAGGGAGCGGGCCGCGCCGGCACGGCGACGCACGCGCGCGGAGACCGCATCAATGGTGAAGGAGGAGGGCGGCAGGGAAGCGCATTTGGCCTCGGCAACCCCGTCGCTTCGGTGGCTCCCCTCGCCCTCCCTCTCAATTCCCTCGTAGCTCCCTGACCTTCGACTCTCCGTGCGCGCCCGCCGGCCCGGCGCCAGCTTAACCTGCTCCCCTAAGTTTCGTTTTCTGCCGTTGAAGCGAGCGTTTGGCCGGACTGGGCCTCCGCGTTGCTTCCCTCTGCGCCTCAGCCGCAGAATTGACTGAGACGTCGGCGCGTACACGCATGTTCCGGCGCGACGCTGGAACGGCGACCTTACCATTTGAGAGAGGAAATTGTTCGCCGCGGTATTTTTTTCTTTCTTTTTTATTTCTCCGCGCGGCGTTGAGGGGTCTTTCCTAAGCTTTTGCTTTATGGCGGTGTCAGAGCATTGCCAGTCGGAGGCGCATTTGGCGTGCTGCTGAGAGCATTGTCGGTGCGCGGTTATGTTCGAATTAACCGTCGCAAATGCTTTCGCGCTCGAATTACCGAGCGTTCTCGCCCATTGGAATACACATAACTTTGACGGGACCACAGCGTCAGTTCGAATTAACAAGATTCGACTGTAACTATGTTTTGCAAGAAATAAATGTTTTCTGCCTTTGCACCTCAACATGGGCTTGTCAGCTTCAATTTTTACTGGATTCGGATCTTACGTTTTCCCGGATCGTACGTTTATTTTTCGCGTATTTTTTGAAAACGTATGAACGAGGTTCTACTGTATTTGCTATTTAACTGGCTTCTGACACTATTTGGTTCGTACTCGATTCAATTTCAGATGTTACTATATCCGCCCTTAGTAGAATACATAATCAGTTGTCTATTGCGGTAACAGAATAGGGTGCCAAGGGAAGGCAAACGCAATTTGAAAGGCAGGAAAACTGTGAGACGAGGAAATTTGTAGGCATAGAAGCACAGGATGGGTTTGGTTTGTGCACGACAAGGGTTATTGGTGATCTTTGGAAGAGGCCTTTACCCTGCAATGAACTTGTATAGACTGATGACGAGGATGTGTTGCCCTACAACTATGTGAATTCTCTTTTTGCAGGAGCACAGGCAACCCATCGATTGCCGACTGGAAGCGCATGGCGGAGCAGTGGGCAAAGCAACGCATGGAGCAGCAAGACGCATCGAACCGTGCGTCTGCGCGCCGCACTCCAACAACTCGCGCATCCCCAAGCCCCATGATCGAGTCGACACCGGCTGGCGATGCCACACCGCTCATAGACGAGCAGTAGTCAAGAAGCCGCCTCGGCTGCTCGCGTTGGGGAGCTGTTTTATACGCTGTAATGGACTGCCTTTCTTGAGGAACTGTGGACAACCTTTTCATGTGATTTGTTAGGTTCTTTTTTTTTTTTATTATTCTTTCGGAAGGTGCATTGGGGGAAAATAATGCTGCCAGCCCGATGACCTGGCTTTTTTGCCCCCTTTGCATTCTAAAGGCATGCTGGATTGCATGTAGCAACTAGGTCATTGTGGCATACTGCGTGCTTCTCGGAACGAAGTGACTGTGCGGCGCTCTTGGGAACTGCATCACGCAAGAATGGAGGAGTGATCCTTACCGTCTTGCCATGTAAATATGTTTTTCTCACAAGCAGTTATTTAAACTGTGTAACTTACCTTTCCTTTGCTTTTTAAGTCTCAAGTGAAAGTGGTACATGACGAATAAATATGCAATGCAAATTCTGTACTTGAGTGTCTGCTTCAGTCTTTGGCTTGAAAAGCCGTACAGGGCATCACTGTTCCACTTGTTCCCATTACAGCGGCCTATGTCGAAAACAAATTTTCTATACAATTTTCTAAGTTGTAGGAACTCTGCCACATGTACCTTGAAAATAAAAGGATGACACTTGGCACATATGAAATTTTGAAGACGCTTGTGGTATATTAATTTGGTGCTAAAGTTGATCTTCAGATACCAATCCCGGCATTGTCAACATCATCGTGACATCGGGAAATGGAGCAAAATTTGTTGGAAGTGTTGCAGTAAGTAGTTGTATTAAACATTAAAATAAAAAAATGAATAAAAAGTGCACGATGTACTGGGGCACCTTAGCTCAGAAGCCTGCTGGTGCTTGGTCAAGTGCAGCGGGGCACTTATAGAGGGTGTGGTTGTTGGCATAGAATGATTTGTCAAAGAAGCGACAAGGGGCCGTGCCACTTTCGCTCAGTGGAACTATGGCACTATGCGCCGACTACAGAAAATAAGAACGGAAAATTGTAGCAGCGTGCTTTAGAACGTGAAGTTAAAATGAAATATGCATTACTGACGAGGCATTGAGAGGTACTTAAACGTTTCACAGATACACCTGCGTAGCACTCGTGTAACTACTGTAGAAATATACTTCCCCACCTGCGCTAGCAGGTAGTGCGAGCTTAGCATAAATTTGTGCTTTAATTTTCTTACGAAAGCTCCTTTGAAATACCACGCATTCTACTCGGACTCTTCGCTTAGTCGCATACTATTTCTGGCTCGTCTTCATTTTCCTATACTTTCATGTTTCCTCTTTCCAAGGTGCTTCTTTCAACTTCACTTGAAGAATGTGGATAATCTATTGTATATACCTACATGGCTACACATGCGATGTGCACCACACGTGGGTATGCATACACTGCGCCTACACATACCATACACATATCTTTACAGGTTTTTCTACATGCTCAATGTTTGCATTTGTTGTGTTTTATGGGCACATTCATTTTTGTAATGTTAGTCTTGACATTCATCTGGCGAAAACTATATTTACTCTGTTTATTTCTTGGGAAGTGTTCTTTTTTTGAAATTAAAAAAAAATAATTGCACACTCCTGTTTCCTTGCCTGTTAACACGATTTAAATGCGTAAATATGCGCTTTCAATGTTATGTGTTTAACTGGGAGCTGTGTGGTGCACTCGTTACTTGGGACATTTCAGAAAGAAATAAACATCAGTAAGCTGTAGACACACTGAAGCAAGCCATGAGGATAAAATTGTGCTTTGTTGCTTGAAATGAGAGGACGGGGGGTGTTGGGCAGTGGGCCACCGCTCCGTGTGCCGCTGACCCTAGTGACGCCACTGCGCGAACGGCTTGGCAAATTTTATTGGAGATTGCATCATCAGTAGCTGAAGTTCTTTAATTGGGAGCAACCAGCTTCTATTTTCTAATTAGCCTAGAATTTACATTAACATAGCCAAAGCTCTTAATCTATGAGGGGACACCATTTGACAAGGTTCTATTTCAGAAGTAGGGTGCAAGCACTGGCTTCACCTCTACTGTGAACAAGCTGCTGGAGCTTCCACTTCAGCTAATTTTATTTAAAACCTCCTTGGGCTAGACATGTTCTTGTTTTTCAAGTTTGACTGTACTTGTGTGTCGCAACCGGTGTGTCCACCTACTTGGTACCAAAACTGGTTTGTGGAAACAACTATATTGCAGCAAGTTATTTAGGGCACTCTGATGCTTGTCAGTATTCTTTTTTTTTTATGGTTTAGGGAGTTTCGACCTTTGGTTAGTGTGAAAAAAAAAGTGACGTCGGACATGACATGTCGGTACTCCTTGAAAGTAGAAGTGTTTCAGTAGTGAAACTTCTTAAACAAATTGGTTACAAATATTACAGAAAAACAACCTGATATTGTATCAAAAACAGAATAGCCTCTCATTTTTAAAGAAAGTGAAACACGGAGGTTGTAGGGAGTCTGCGTAAAGAAGGAAGGCTCACTTATTATGCACTATCGTTCAGAATTGAATTTCCACTCAACAGAGGAGCTTGTAAATAAGAAACAACCTAAAGGTCATTGTATCGTGTGTTTCGTGATGACTGTCTCTAAATTATTAAAAATAGCGGGTTTGAAATAATACATGCTGGCTAAGATTTGCAACAAGGGCCGACGAAAGAAAACTTGACAAATCCTAATTGACTAAGGTTTTGTCATTTTTTATTATCAAAGCTAGGCCAGCAGTGACAATTGGGCATTTGTAGCTAATGGTGAGCTCATAAGAAATGTGCTTTTGAAATGGATCAATATCCTTTATAAAGGCATGCTGGCACAAAGAGTTTTGAATCGTTCTGCATGCATAACTGAAACCAAGTGCATCAAAAGCGTGCACAAAATGATGTGGGAATGTTTGCGAGTGGGTGTGGCAAAATTGAGATTCCTAACGTCACTAAAATTAGAAAAGCGCACAGCTGTAACGAACACACGTCTCGAAATATACCAAGTATTTTCGGTGAACATAAATGGGAGGAAATGAGTTTGGATTATTCCTGCATTCTTAAGAATGCTCCAGTCTTGTGCGAGAAAGAAATTTAGCTCAAAAGTGGCATCATTAGTTATTGTGGCGGCTGCAGAAAGGCAAATAAAAAAGAATAAAATATAGGAGGAAAGGAAGTAAGCTTTTATCTATGCAGTCTTGTTGATGAATATGAAATTGAAAGGTATATACAAAGTTAAGAAATATAGCCACACAAAAATGTTCAATCATAGTTGCTATATTGCACCACTACAGGACAGTGAACTTGCCCTGAAAAGTTGGACCGATACATCCCACTGTCCATCAAAGTATTAAAGAGTAGTATTAATACGCACAGTAGGAGAATTTTTCAGTATCATGGCCAGGATACACCACCCAACTTGCATCCAAGGCCACCAAAACCCAGCATTTCAAAGTGAAACACGTAAGACGCCGGCTTTATAGCAGGTGGCAGCAAGTGAGGTATTGACTCTCACTGCTAAACTTATTCATACTGAACAGCACTGTACACGCGACGTTGACCACCTGCACATGCTGTTAGCAAATACTACCAAGTTTCATTACTGACTCTTGGTAGTATTTGCTAACAGCATGTGCAGGTGGTCAACGTTGTGTGTACAGTGCTGTTCAATATGAATAAGTTTAGCAGTGAGAGTCAATACCTCACTTGCTGCCACCTGCTACAAAGCCGGCGTCTTACGTGTTTCTTTGAAATGCTGGGTTTTGGTTGCCTTGGATGCAAGTTGGGTGGTGTATCCTGGCCATGATACTGAAAAATTCTCCTACTGTACGTATTAATACTACTCTTTAATACTTTGATGGACAGTGGGATGTATCGGTCCAACTTTTGCCTTGGATTTGCCTTGAATGCAAGTTGGGTGGTGTTCCCTTTTATATTGGCCCCATCTGTGCCTCTTATGCCATGTTAACGTTATCCTGGCTTTTATTCGTGCAGGTTTTGCACATAAGGTGTACGCGCCTGTGATGGATATTTGCTTGCTTCAGCACTTTTGCAGCTGGTGCAGTTTGCTTTTGCATGAATGAGGCACTGTGTCACACTAACTCCAAAATTTGCACTTACCTTCAATGATACTCAACTTATCAGTTGCCCGACTGAAAAATAATCTCTGAAAGATCACCATCGACAATCTTACGTGTGCTTCAAATTATTGAAGTACATTTTTTTCTTGTATTGCAGCCTTCACATGTTTTACGTACCTCCTGTGGTTAAAATAATAGCTCAATTTCATTGTAACGTATGTTGTAACTTTGTACAATGTTGTAACAACAGTTACAATGTTGTAACATTGTAACTGCTAAACCAGACATCAATTTTGAAGACATCCTGTACTGGCAGTGCATCATTGTATGCGAAACAATAAAGCTTGCAGCTTTTGAGCATTAGCAAGCATTGCAAAAAAATAAAAAAATAAAAAAAAAATCAGCACTTTGTTTTTGCTTACAACAAAAGAAGGCTATTAGCTGCAGTAATTCATAGGACATGGTTTGTCACTGTATGCACAAACGTGGTGTTTTACAAGCACAGAGCTCTTTGTAGCCTCAGTTTGGCCACTCTGCTCCAAGACTGCCAAGCGAGTCAGTACCTAGTTGATGCCATCTTGGCTGATCAGTTTTGCTGATTGCTAAGCTGGTGCCATGAAAGGAATCAGTGGGCAATGACAACAATTTATTGACATTTAGGGGCAGATAAATAAGGGGGCGGGGAGGAACCTGCAGATACCTAAGGGGGGCCAGGAACAGAATATGACTTCTATAGCACCGGGAAAGTGGGTGACCATTCTTTAGTTTTGCTTTTAGTGTGCAAGGAGAGACTTTCCAGTCATCTCTGGTGGTTGAGGAATTTTCAACAGGTCCAGAATAGTTGGGGCAACATCACAGAGAGCAGGGGTGTGGCTGGGCTTGCAGAACTTGTGGTCTCCAGTCATGCAGAAGGGAACCTTGTTCGTGGTGTGCTTGGTGACGGGCTTGTTATCGGGAGTCTTCATGAGTTCAGCATTCCCATGGTCCGCAGTGACGAGCAACACGTAGCCATTCTTGGCACAGGCATCTCTGATACGTCCAATTCCCACGTCGGTCGCCTCCACAGCCTTTATGGCTGCCTCGTACACTCCAGTGTGACCAACCATGTCAGGGGGAGCAAAGTTGCACATGACAAATGGGTGTTTCTTTTCACCTATAATTTTCACCATCTCATCAGCTACTCCCTTGCTGCTCATTTCAGGCATCAAGTCGTAAGTGGCCACCTTGGGCGAGGGCACCAAGCAGCGTTCTTCTGCAGTGAAGGCCTTCTCCTGGCCACCGTTGAAGAAGAAGGTCACGTGGGCATACTTTTCTGTCTCGGCGCAGTGGAACTGGCTTTTTCCCTTGGCAGCAAGCCATTCGGCAAGGACGTTCTTGGGCACGGTTGGAGGGTACAGAGCCGAAAACGGATACTCCTTCTTGTACTGGGTCATCGTGTACAGCTTCACATCCTTGGGAATAACGCTTGTCTCGAAGTTGGGCTTGATCCCCAGCGCCTCCGACAGCTGGCGGGCTCGGTCTGCGCGGAAGTTGCAGAAGACCAGGGTGTCGCCGTCTTTAATACGGCCGTTGGGGTCCGTGATGATGGGCTTAAAGAACTCGTCAGTTTGTCTCTTGTCCTCGGGAGCGTCGTAAAGACTCTGGATGTGTTTGATGAGATTACTGGGTTCCACTTTGTCGCCGATTCCCTGTGCGAGGCCTTCGAAGGCGATTTTCACGCGCTCCTCCCGCTTGTCTCGGTCCATGGCGTAGTAACGGCCGATCAAGGTGGCCAGTGAACCGTACTTGAGGTGCGCACACTTGTCCAGGACTTGCTGCGCGTACTTTATGGAACTCGTGGGGCTCGTGTCCCTGCCATCGCCGAAGAACTGGATGAAAGTGTGCGGTACGCCGTGCTTGTGAGCGCCTTCCAACAGGGCGAAGATGTGGTCGATGTGCGAGTGGACGCCACCGTCGCTGACGAGCCCGAGAAGGTGCAGGCGGCCGTTTTTGGTCTTGGCACGGTTGCAGGCTTCCACGAAAAAGTCGTTGTCCTTGATGGCTCCACTTTCCATGTCCATGTTAATTCGAACGATGTCTTGATACACGATCCTGCCGGCGCCGATGTTGAGATGCCCTACCTCGCTGTTGCCCATCAGACCGGCGGGCAAGCCAACGGCAAGGCCGGACGCTTCTAAGGGCAGGAACTGACCTTGAGTTTTGCAGAGCTCATCCATCACCGGCGTATTAGCGTTGAGAATGGCATTACCGTGATGGTCTTCCGAAAGTCCCCAGCCGTCGATGACAATCAAGCACACGTTAGTCATGTTGCGGAGGCTGGGACGATCGACGAGGACTGGACTGACGCTCTTGTTCGCGAAAATCAACCGACCCCAGCTGAGGGTACTTTTCGTACCCTTGAACACCCTTGACACCACGACCCCAGCCAGCTAAGTGACGCCCGAACCCCGGAACCGGTGATATTCCCAGCGTGGCTTGCAATGAAGTAACCTTTTCCCAATCTGACGCCGTTTTGGGTGGGGCGCCACAATACAGTTCAAAAGTTCGTAGACGCTAGCGCAGAGTTAATGGTGCCGTAGCTACCACCAGTCACCAGTAGTGGGTGTCTGCGTTCATTTGTCTACATAAGGCCAAGTTTTTCCATATTTGTTGGGTCACGTGACGTAGCGTGCGTTGGCCGCTGGTTGCGTCGGTGCGTGCTTTCGATGCGTGCTTTCGATGCAATTCGTGATCGTGATCACGTAGCGTTGGCTGTAGCAGACGACAATGAAAGTGCTGTAGACGACGCGCCATCAATTCTTACCGTGCTTTGCCTGCGGTAATGAGTCTGCAGCGTTTCCTTTGATTCGATCGTTACGAATTTGTCGCTACCATGGAACGAAAGCGGCACAGAATATGGTGAATAATCCGCTCTACCGATGACTGTCTTTGGAAAATTTCTTATTTAATTCACTATGGCACTTCACAATTCCTTGTTTCTTGCAGCATGGTCTCGGACTTCTTTTATCCCAACACAGGTGGTGTAGAAAGTCACATCTACCAACTCTCACAGTGTCTTTTAGCTCTGGGACACAAAGTTTGCGTTATCACGCATGCGTATGGGGACAGGAAAGGAGTTCGATACATGACATCTGGGCTCAAGGTATGGCAGTTCACTGTAGTACTCTTTCGATGATTATACGCAGCTCATCCTACCCCCCCCCCCCCCCCCCCTCCTTATTTTTTCCAGGTGTACTACCTGCCTTTCCTTGTTATATACAACCAATGCACTCTACCAACCATCATGATTTCCTTTCCACTCATACGGAACATTCTCATAAGAGAAGAGATCACGGTTGTTCATGCACATTCAGTAAGCATGACTCTCTGTTAATTTCTTTGGGAAAGTTCATATCATTCTGATAATAGCCTGCAAATTGAGGTATGTCATTTTAGATAAAAAAGTGATGGCAATAATTTTAAGCATACCCAGTGTCATACTTACCATTTATGCCAAAAGTGACAAAAATACAAAACAAAAACATCTTTAGCAGTGCAATAGCGCCAACAGTAGCGCTGTAACTGTGTTGAAAGCATAAGTTACAGATTAGACGATACATTATTAGTCATGGTCATTCTAAGACATTTACGATTGTGCCTCTTATTTGGTAACTACCTATACCAGATGCATCAAGTAGTCACAATGTGCTTGTATTAATTTTAAACACCATTCTTTTGTCAAGGCATTCTCATCCTTGGCATTGGAGGTTATGCTTCATGCTTCCACCTTGGGTCTTCGAGCTGTCTTTACAGACCATTCACTGTTCGGATTTGCCGATGCCAGTGCAATCATCACAAACAAACTGCTCAGCATGTCTCTGTCATTTGCCAACCACGTCATATGCGTCTCACACACTGGGTAATTATAAAAGCTTGACTGTTCCTTTCTCTGCTGAACTTGGATTTATTTTAGAGGGCAATAGGTCTTCCAGATTTGCGCATGTTGTGTGTTACAGAGTACATGTGCAAGATGGAGTGTATTGCAGACAGTATGCATTTGCCTATTTTTTTTCTCACATGAATTGCCACGTGGCATAATATAGTTAAATATCTGCAGGCCTTCCCGTGTGCAACTAGGCAGAAGTGCCTAGTTGAATTGAGAATTTTATCAAAGCTGAAGGTGTTTTGGCTAACGTTAGGAAAAGCCTGTAAGCCATTCACCTCATATATACTTCGCACGTGGCCATTTTTTTTATTATTATGCTTTGCGTTGGCACACATTATTCTCACAATATTAGCTTTCCCATTTACTGTAGTCACTTTGTTGTGTTTTGCCTTGACCTAAATTACTCGATGAGGCGACCACTACTTCTGTGAGAAATCAAAATGATTAATTGGATAATTAGCACTATTACGATAATTAACTGTTTAATTATTTACTTTATATGGCACATATTTCAATCTACAAATTCTAATTTAGATGAGTATGCAAGGCATATCTATTTGGAACGAATTCTCAGGACTACACCAGTTTCACGATATTAATTTTCAATGTGTCCAACGAAATGCATTGGCGTCCCAACTGCCGGTGCTGTGGCACTCACCCGGCTACGCTTCCGCATATGCTGTGGGAGTGCCCACCACAGTACACACAAATTAACACCACGACCCTCTTGTCGAGGTTGCGTGAGGCTCTGCGGAGCTCCGCCCTCGACGACCAAACCTGGGCGACTCAGCACGCCCGTGAGGCGGCGGCGAGGCAAGCCCTCGACGTCCCCTCATGGGAGGCTTAGGCCCGGCCATGATAAAGTGCTGGTTCCGCAATAAAAGTTTATTCCTCCTCCTCCTCCAGTTACTTTTGTGCTTCAATGCATACAGCAGTGTTTCCTTAAAGAAGTAAGTGGAACAACAGTGCATTTTTACTGCAAGTTTGATGACGCATATCTCGAACCTGGTGCAAACCTCAGAATTTGTTCCAAGTGTATATGACTTGCATGCTCACAAGCTACAATTTGTATATTGAAATATGTGCCGTAGAGTAATGAATGAAAACGTTCATTAGCGTGATTATATCATTCAATTACCCATTTTGATTTTTCGTAGAAGTAGTGGCCGCCTGACCGAGTAATTTAGATTAAGTGTTAGAATTGCGCTGTCTGCCACAGGCAACATTTAAAAATTTGGTGTAGCTAAAACAAAAACAAAAAATTCTCTATATCTTAGTCCAATAGCTTCAATTTCGAAATGCCATTGCTATCAATTTTTATGACAGCACCTGTTTCACTTTCATATGCCATAATTTCACATTCATTAATGAAAGGAACCGTGTAAAAAATGATAAGGATCTTATTAGAACAGTAATATTGTTTCACGTGTGAATATTGTGAGCGACATTTATAATCACAGGTACTTGTCAGATAAAAAAGAGAAAAAGAAGGAAGGAAAAAGTGTTTTCGTTTCATTCAAATTATAGCCTTCACAGTTTAATTTTCCTTTGTCATCGAACTGATGAACAATCTATTTGTACCCACCTTTCAGAAAGGAGAACACTGTGTTGAGGGCAAATGTGCCACCTGCCAGGGTGTCGGTCATACCAAATGCCGTAGAGACTGCAGTTTTCTTCCCTGATCTGAACAAAAATCCCTCAGACAAAAGTGAGAGCACGTTTTTTTCTTGAAGCTGTGCGAGTGGGGAAAAAATTGCCATATTGGCAGCCTATCTTGAAATACTACAACATGAGCATGCCTGAGTGCAATTAAGAACAAGGCAAACATATCATATCAGCAGTGTGTTAATGTTGGAGCTTTAGTGAACGGCAAAAGTTTGAGGGAACCTGCCACGTGCCCGAGTGGCTGTGGCATTCTACTGTTGAGCACAAGGTCCTAGGTTCGATTCCTGACTGCAGTAGCCACATTACGATGGGGCTGGAGTGCAAAAATATTTCTGTGTTTATAGGTTTAGGTGCACATTAAAGAACCCCAGGTGATTGAAATTAATTCAGAGCTCCCCACTATGGCGGCCCTCGTTGCTCCAGGGTTTCTCTCAGATGCTAAACCCACTCAGTCAATCAATCAATCAATCAATCAATCAATCAAACATTTGAGGAGCTGATGACATCAAAATTTAACTTTTAATTTTGTATACTTGGGTTGGTACAAAGGCCATCGCTAATTGTGGAGCATGACTTTTGCCAATGGCAGTGTGTAGTGACGGGAGCCATTTTGTTGTATCAGTGCCAGAGTGTCACGTTTTCCTGTTTACAGTTACTATCATCGTGGTCAGTCGGCTGGTTTACCGCAAGGGTGTTGACCTCATGGCAGGCGTCATTCCGGTAATTTGCAACAGGCACCCCAATGTGCAATTTATCATAGGTGAGCGCAATTATTAGGGCTGCTAGAGCTACTCATAATTTTTTTATATTTTCATGTTGCTGTCAGCTGGCATATATTTACATGCCATTACAGTTTTACTTGTCTTAAAACACTTGGCACATTCTTTAAAAGACGTAATTGGGGGGAATTAAAATACAGAAAAGGGATGATCACTTTAAAGATCAGAAGCCTAATGAATGTTGAATTAATTTTTAAAATACATAGTCTGTGTTACTTAGCGTAGCAGTAAATTTTGAGAGCTGGTTCCACAATTTAATCGTTATATTTGAAATGCAGATGACTTTGGAAAGTTTGTCTGTGAACCAATGTGGGCAACTTTCCAGCTGTTGTCTGCTCGTAGATATACATGATGGACAGGTGTACAACAATTTGACATTCTTGATACTTGAATAGTAGGGTGGATCGTGCTGATATGTATGCCATTATTAGGCCACTTAAGCCATGCATTGCTTGAGGAGAACAGTGCCTCTGTTGTTTCCTTCTCTGTAGCTTGTCCCAACTGTGCTGCTTGAAAATTCTTGTCCAGCTCTTATACCATTTCCATGGGAATCAATAGTGTCCGAGTACTGCAGCCTCACTTATGATTACTCAGCTGAATATGACCAAAGATGATTAAAGGCTTGGACTGCATACTAGGCCTAGTTTCATATAGGTATTGGGGGCAAGGACATACCGTGGTGCCACTTGCTGTCAGCGCCTGAATGACGTGTAAAGTTGGATAACGTGCCGGAGCATCTGCTTCAGAAGTGCTTATGCATGTACAAAATAAAAAGTTCCATTTGCAAGAGTGAAGTCACATACATGAAGCAAGATATATACATGACCAATGCAGCCAGTCATGTGCATGGCAAAGTGTTATATCTCGTAAATCGATGGCCTTTAGGTGGTTTTACCATGTGAAGGGATCTTGTCGCAGATGTTCAGAGTCTATAGGCACGGTTTATTGCCTTTTTTACTTTCTCGTGGACAATATGCGCCCATGCCTGTATCAAATTGCTTGGATCGGTCAGAGTGTTATCTTTGGCTGTCTATTTACAGGAAATGCGGCTTCATTATCTCCGTAACTTCATGCTGAAAGTATCTTCCTCACTTGACTTACTAGCAGTATCGTTGGACGATAAATCTCTGTAGTGGCTTAAGTTTTATCGCTTGTACAATGTAGAGCCTTCAGGACCTGCGCTCGCCTTTATTAGCCTGCATGAGAAGCGTCTCATGCTGTGTAGTCGTGGCTCGTTCGCGTGCATCCCAGTGCTCAATAATGCAGAAGATATCTTGCTGTAATTTTCTCTTATTCAGTCTAGAAAATGCCTGAAGAAAAAAAAAAAAGAAAAAGGAGTGTAACTACAAAGTGTGGTAGTCATTTTGTTTTGTACTGTACAATTTACGTAATTTTATGTTATTTGTGTATCATGTAGCAGTCAAGGCCATCTTTATTTGCACTGCTGATGAAAAAGATGAAAAAACAAGTCAAATTTTTTTTTCTTCTCTGCAAACATTATCACTAACTGTAACCCGGCCGTGTCTTGAATGCTGACAGTCATTTGCAACAAGTTATCTTACTGATAAAAACATTTTAAGGAGTGATCTCTAAACCTTTAAGGTTGTAAAAAAAAAAAAAAATCTCTGACCAGTTAAAGGGACCCTGAAGCGATTTTGACGATATTGTACAAATGTACTGAGTCGTTAGTATAGATCCTTCTGATAACTAAGTGACACATTTAAGCGCTCTGCGTAAAACGTGTAATTTGTTTTAAGTTTTTAAATATGTGCATTGCTTCCGATCACAGCGGCGCTGCACCCCGGAGTTTTCAGGCACCCCGTCACCATCTATGTAACGGGCGTGCTTGATGTCAGTTGGGCAAGCTATCCGATTGGCTACTCGGGTTGCGTCATCGATAACTTTTCCAACTTTATGGTGAACAAATGTTGTTCTTAATGGTTGGAATGTTGGTTGATTTGTTTCTTTACAAAAAAAATGTAACAGAAAGAGATTACACAACAACAATTTATCACTACACTCAAGCACTTCCAGCACACAGCAAGTGTCATCTGGTTGTGTTACAACATGCTCTGTGTTGAAGCGAGCTGCACGTTCTGTGTTGGTTTTGCGTTTTTTTTTTTGTGCGAGGACCATGAATAACCCTTGTTGTGGCTTAGGTTGCAAACCTAGCGATTGGTGACATGTCAAACTGCGACATCGTATCCCTCTGCAAGGCAATAGGCGAACAGAGTGGCTGCAGCGTGTCGAGCTGTCAGTATTCGGTTAGCGCCAGGATTTTGCTGCCATCACTTCAAGCTAGAGGATTACTACCACAATAGAGAGTTTTAGTGTGTCCGGTATTTCGGTAAATACAGGTGGACTGGGCGTTTTGATGGAATGTAAGTGGCCTACAGGGTGCAGTCACCTGGTGGTGCAGAGCTCAACCCAACAAACACTGAGCTAATATAGCAGTAACCAAGTGTATCCTACTTTGCTGCTGGTGTAAATTACCGGCAGCAGCGTAATTGGAAACACATTATCTTTTTAAATGTTTCAAATGTTTTACACTTGGTCACAGCAATATTAGCTCTATGTTTGGCTGGCTGAGCTCTACACCATGCCTGCACCATGCAGATCTCTCATGTTTACGCCTCCATGCATTCGTCAAAACGCCCAGCTTGCCTGCGTTACCGGAAGACCTGACACATTCGGCACTGCGATAGAATGCTCGCAACACACACTGCTTGGATAGCTCTGGCTGGGGACCGACGGCCAGGCGGCTTGTGGAGAGGTTGGAGAGGCTTTGTGTGCTGGCTCCAAGACACTGGAAGTAGACGACACAACATCACATCATGACGCAGAGCTATTGAAAGTGGAGCTTAGCCTCGATCGCTCGGCGAACGAGTTGGGGACGAAAAGCATGGCTAGGGAAAAGGAAAACTTGCAATCATCTGTAGCTTTCTTAATATGAGACGCTTCACTTGAATTGTGGTACGAGTGGTTTTACTGTAGCTGTATCCTATGCGTCTACAAAATTTGTCCAAACTGTTTCTGGACCCTTTAACTTTTGCGTAGACTATGTCTTGTTGTTGCATACTAAATGTACAATCAGCCCAAAGCAAGAACAAATCCTGGCCTTGGCTGGATATATTCCGCATTGTGAGCGTATTAAAAAGCATTTTGAAGGGCCCAAGCAATCTTTTTCTGTTCTAATACGACAGTGAGTACTATTCAATCACAAGAAGAAATGTTTATAAACATTCGAAATAAAATAATCCACCTAAATCACGAGATAAAATCGCCATGTGCGCTCTTGCCATGGGGAAGAAATATTACGTAATCCCACTTTTGACGCAACAACAATAGTAGCACTAGTGCTTCTAGTGGTGGCCCTCGTGCCCAATAGATACTAAAGAGCACCCTCCATGCAAAATTTGCATTTTAAATATGAGTCAATGCATTGCAAAAAGCTTGCAAAAGTAGACATTCTTGGTACCAGAAATGCAGTAAATATGTCATATTTTGCTATATAAAAGTAGTATGAGTCAATGTAACATTGAATTACATGACGAATATTTATATGTTCCTTTTATATTTCACTGTATTTATATTCCACTGTATTTTATATTCCACTTTTATATTCCACTGTTGCAGATGCGAGCTGTGATACAGGTCTCTCTAGCCTTCGTAGTGGTGCCTGCAATGTATGAATTGAAGTATAGGTGATATTCAGTGATTGTTATTAAGAAAATTTGAGAATTACCAACCCTTCAGCTTTGCCAAGATTGCTTCAGTAGTATATGCTACTCATTTATAGCCAATTTAGTCAAAGTGAAATTTCGTTACAGTTGGCCTTTAAAGGCCAAATGGGTGTGCTCTGCAGTGCTTCTGTCATCCTTATTGTCCTTTTATCCTGAGGTGGCGATGGCCCAAAAAGGCTTGTGATTGAAGAAGTCAGGGAACGGCATCGACTGCAGGAAAGAATTACAATGCTGGGGGCCATTGAGCACGACTCTGTGAGAGATGTAAGTGGCGAAAGGATTTGCCTAATATCTGCAGCTTAAGAAAGTTCCGTGCAGAAGATAAAACAAGCCAGTATAGTTAGCTGTGAGTCTGCCTTTGGTGGCTCTTTTTCACTATTTATGGATGTCTATTGCATGTACTGTTCTGCACTGCATGTAGATATCATTATGGACTTGTATGAGTTATTGGATGATATGTATCAAACTTCAGGATGAATGAAGGAATAATTGAGGAACGGTTTCAGGCCCTGGTGAAGACAAATTTTTGCACACTGATTGCGAATATTACAGGAGAATGTGCAGCTTTCGTGTAGTTGCTTTTGGCAATACTTTATAAAATTTTATTCCATCTCTTGGGTATGTTTTTTTCTGAAGCAGTGGCCAGCATATTTATTGCCTCATTAGAATGTTTAAATGAATGCCCTGCCTAGAACCTAGCTGTAATTGTGTGGCAGAGTTGACCTTGCTATTTTTTTCAGGTCATGGTTCAGGGCGACATCTTCCTG
The DNA here is from genome assembly GCF_013339745.2 of Dermacentor silvarum. Taxonomy (NCBI): domain Eukaryota; kingdom Metazoa; phylum Arthropoda; class Arachnida; order Ixodida; family Ixodidae; genus Dermacentor; species Dermacentor silvarum. Next base: position 141,136,291 of record NC_051156.1, read on the forward strand.
AACGCTTCATTAACAGAGGCATTCTGCATGGCTATTGTGGAAGCCTGTGCCTGCGGGTGAGTGCAGCTTTGGAAATGCTGCTCCGGAAAAAAACAAGAAAGGGAGGAAAAACAAGAAAAAATGAAAAATTTATTGTCTTTCTGCCTAATGTTATCACGCCCTTGCATATTCCTGCTATGAAGCAAAGGCTGGTTTCCCGTCGCCAATACATAATAATTAAATTGAAAAAAAAAAAAAGGGTAGGTGAGGAGAGCAAAGAAATTGGATAACATTTAGTATGTGAATATAAAGTGTCAAATCAGGAAAATTCCATCATTGTAATCGATTAATAATGTATGTGGATCTCAAGATTCTGTTTCTGTGTGACTTTATGCAGTGAATGCAAATGGGGCTTTCATAGCTCCTGTTGTAGTTCTTATTTTTTATCTTTATTCTCTCCTTCCTGCCCATTCACCTTGAGGATTAAGCCAGTTGGTCACAGAAAAAAAAAAGAGGGGGGGGGGGGGATAAAACATGAAAAGAAAACAAGGTGCTTTTAGACCACAGTTGCTCTTCAGTTCACTAGAGACTGCCACTATCGGTATCATTTGGAGCAGTGGCGTAGTGAAATGCGAAATAAGTTTATTACATTCAATCGTGAAGTGAGAACATCCGAAGGGTTTCGTTAGACTTTTACCATGAAAAAAAGGATCCAGGTTTGTAATACAGTAGAAATGCCTGGAAATATCTGAAACATTCTGCAATGGTTTCATTGGTTTGTTCACAGTAAAACCTAAGGGGGACATTTGTCTCTCATTGTGATTTTCCTTGCCTAGAAAGTTGCTTTTCTGAGGGTGCTTGTTGAGTGCTGTAAGTAGTAGCACACTACTGCCAAGTTATCCTGATTTAGTGTCTGCAGTCTTTTATTTTGTGTTTTAAGTAAACATCTGAGTAAATGAATGGATATATTCAGTTATATTCAGTTAATACTTTATTAGAGAGCTTGAACTCGCATTACGTGTCAATCTGCATACAAGGTACATATAGCTCATTACTTTTGTGGCATGTTAGGGGTCTGGAGAGAGTTACATAAGCTTCTGGCTACTAAAAGGAACAAATGGATGACTGCTCCTTAGCTATATTAAGCGCATGGTCTACATGCTTGAGACCTTTAACTCACTATCAGGCAAGACAAAACAGGCAAGCTTTTCCAAAACAAAACAAGATATACAAGTTTCTACCTTGCTTAGCATGCAGTTCTGTGTCTAGGCTGCACTGATTGCTTGTACTGTTGCTACCCAAGTTTGCAGGTTGTGAGCACCAGGGTTGGAGGTGTGCCCGAAGTGCTTCCGCCTGACCTGATCCATCTTTGTGACCCCAGTGTGCGAGGCAAGTAGACCCTCCCTCTTTAGATATTCACTTTATTAAAAGACAGTCGGTCTCTCATCATCAGACAGAATAGAAAAAAAAAAAAGTCTACCTTATGCTCTTTGGTCCACTTGTTACTTTCAAGTCTGGTGCAGAGTGAGTGAGTTGTATGGAGCGAAGTGTCTCACTTTTTGATCATGCATTCTGCCTGCATTTGAGAATGCGAAGCCATGATGCATGCTCAATGTCATCTGGGTTATATTGTGCATGACGTATCAAAATTGCTGAACTCTTAAGGATAGATGTGTCTTCAGTGGTAGGCATCAAATTACTTACTTGTCTTCTTGGATGACTGTGGTGTAACTCATGAGTGGTGGAATAAGACTGTCTATTCAAACCACGAGGTGCTCAAGCGGAGCAGATGCTGTCAATATGAGACGCTGGATCTGCCAGTAGCAAGTATGACCACACATGTGCATGCCCGTACCCACATCAAGATGCACTGATACTGTGCATTACTTGTGCAGCCTCACGTCGGCACCTGATATTCTCTTTACTCTGCTCGATACCAGTTATCACTTACCATGTGTTAATCCAGGCGACTCTATTTCAAGCGTAGCATCGTACAGATTGGCTCGTGATACTGTACCATAGAGATAAGGCTGGTCTCGTTAATCGTCATGTGCTACACGACATGATGAGTTTCATAGGTTGTTATGGCTTATAGCTGCGGGCTCTCTGTAGGGGGGAAAGGCTTGAGACGGTAATGACTCTGGGCCAGCGCTGGCCTTCCTCCTTTCTACAGCATGTCTCGGTGTGTGAGTTTGTGGTATGGTATCTTTTGACTTTAACACTACACTTGCAGTAGTTGAAACGGTTGCAGAGGCTTAATGCTGCAAGCCTTATGACCTCTGTTTTGTAAGGGAGCACAGACATGCCAGGTATATAGCGAAAGTAAATTTTGTTGTACAGGGCTTCTGGAAGGTCTGGAGTGTGCCATTGAGCGACATAGACGAGGCGATGTTGTGCCAGCCGCGGAAGCACATGCACGAGTGAGCAGGATGTACCAGTGGGAAAATGTGGCCAAGCGAACACAACGCGTCTACGATGCCATTGACCACGAGCCTCCGGTTTCACTTCGTCAGAGGCTGGACAGGTAATAGCCTTGTTGGTGCAGAACAATTCTGCTGTGTTGCATAATGAAAAGTCTCACAGCGCGACTAAAAAAAATTATAAGCACGCTGACCCCTAGAAGTGATGTTCAAGAGAAGTGGCACATATGACTGTGCACTTGGCAGGGCTATTAAAGAGTGAATGCCTAGCTTTCAACAGGTGGTATTCCAGGGACTTGGATTGGTTTCAATCAATGTAAGAAACCCCTTAAAAAAAAAAAGTGTGGTAGGTGCAACATGAAATATTGTAAGCTGCAAGCTTTTCTAGAAAGACTGCTGATATTTACTTTGTTACCACGCTTGGTCCTTGTCCAGTTGAACATCTTTTCTCTGTGTATCTTGCTTAGGGCGTTTTAGTATACACATATCAGAAAGGCTAAGGGTGATCTTGCGTATACAGGCAACAACCGATTTTTCGGACATGCCTGATAATTCGGATGCCTTCGCGGCACTGTCACGTACCCCATATATAGCCAATGTATGAGGACGTCTGAAATTTCGAACGCTGAAACCCTTCGCCGTCCGATTTTTGTGACTTTTTGCCGTGACTTTCTGCCGTGACCGCAGGCCAGAAACGGCATTAATTGCAGCTATCACCGCCGCCATTTTGATTATCTCACAGGCTTGAACCAGTGCTCTCGCTCGCCGATCTGCTGGCACCCTTTGTTTTGTGCTGTCGTTAAGCCTAGCTGCTTTGACGTTCGCTATCAAGTTTCCTGTTGTTCGGTGCCGCGTTTTTCATTTAAAGGATTAGCCGCTGTCGGCGATGGCGTCAAAGCGCGAAAAGCACGGCAGGAACCTAAGCGTTGCATAATACATGCTCCTGAAAGTCAGCCTTGCCACAATACAGCAGTGTTATGCGGCGAAGCATACTCAAGAGTGCAAAGGGGCCACTGCCGCGGGACCTAAAATGTGTTCCGTAGGCACCCGCCGTCTCCCGTCACAGTATGAGTATAGAGACCCCTAGTAATTATACCGGCATTCCTTTAAAGCTATTTCGGACATGGCTGTGACGATTTGAGCCCTTGGGGGCAGTTAAAGGCACGCATTTGTTTTCTCGGACGGCCCGATTTTTCGGATGTTTTCGCAGTCCCTAGGGAGTCCGAAAACTTGACGATGACTGTAATTGCTTCTTTAGACTCCATAGTGCTTGGAAGTGTGAGAACGTGGTCTCAGGTTACAGTGATGATAGCCAGCAGGGATGGACTTATAGACTCAGGTTCCTAAGAAAAAGTAGGATGTTTGTATCATGCGACTACTATTTCTTTAATTCCCCATCATTTTTTTGTTTTTTTTTTTACATATTGCATGCTATAAGTGAACTGCAAAGGACATGTCAAGGTGAACAAGCCATACTGCTAACTTATATAAGGCCTTGCTGCCTACATTATAGGTATTTTTCTTCTCATTCAGATTTTCTAAAGGAAGAAGAGTGTGCTGTTGCCTCGTATAGTGTGATCAAGTGTATTTTCAAACAGGGCCAAACGCTGTGGCTTCGTCTTTGCTCAAATCTTCTGGATGGTCATTATAGTCCTCCATGTCACGCACCTTGTGCTGTCTTATGCCAGGCCCAATTCGGTAAGTTGTCTGCTGTTGGGTAAATGTCATTACTGTAACAAGTTGTGACTGTCCCAACATTTATAAAAACATTTTGTGACCTTTGGAAGTTGCAGCATATTTTATCCTTGGTCTTGCATGAGATAGTGTGTAGCATTGTTTATTATGAAACTGATTTCATCTTAGGATAAATGTCATGAGTGACCTTTGTCTTGATGGGCCACTGCCCTATTGCAGCTGCCATTTTAATAAAATTCTACAAAGGCAAAAAATTAATAATAAATGTAAGTAATAAATAAGTAGCAGGGCTGTTAAAGTTGTCATTTTTCTCCTACTCTGTATGTTTGTAGGGAATCTACTTAGATTGGGGAATTTATGTGAACAAATCTGTGTGCACACCTCTGCGTACTATGCTTTGAGCTCCCTGTCATAGTGAATATTGAATGTGAACTTTGCACTTTGAATGTGGGCGTGTATGTAGTTCGAGAGCGGGTGGCTTTAACATTATGCACCAACTAGTCTACAGATGCATGCAACAAAAGTCGCAGTTGTTTTTAGAGGCTCCCAGGGTTCTTTTTCGGTGGTGTTCTTACTTTTGTGGGATGTATCTAACAGTGATAGAGATTAATGAGGGGAAAGACTGAGGGGCTAAATTTCTAGTAAGACCACAAGGTCTTATCCATGATATATATGTGGGTTATATTGCTACACTATTTAATCGCTAATCTTGCTCATACCAAGTCTTAGGTTCTCGACTAAATTATTCCTCAGAACTTTGAGAATGGTAGCTCACAAAGAAATGCCATGAAACATAACATTCACAGCATATGCCTTTCATGTTAAGTCTTCTCAGACTATTAAATATTATGAAAATGCAAAATAGTATCAGTACTCAAACCTGAAAGTGATGTAATTTTATGGGCAATGTTGTGGCACCTGTGCATTGTCATAACAGGCCCTACATGGCAGGTTAAAGCTTTTAAGGGTGGCAGAAATATTGGGCGCGCACATATAGTTTGAACACCGTCCAAGAAGTTCAAACACAACACTACACCTTGCTATTGCAGTCAGTGCTTTGCCCTTCGGTCGAAGCTGCCAAAATATTTTTGATGACTGCTCATGTGTAGCATTTGGAAATAGTGCCTACCAAGCATGTTTTGTTAGCTAGTTACGCTATCTGTCCAGAGGTAAATGATTATTTGGTTGCCCTGCCTGATGTCTTTGGTTTTAAAGATAGCAGGGTAAAGGCAAACGAACCTGGTGTTTGAGAAAATAAAAGACGATGGCTGAAGTATTGGTGGCATAAAGGTAGGGAACACGGAATGAAAATAGATTACTTTTTAATACATTGCTTCAAAGGTCTACGGTTTATTATTGTTGGCCACAGTCCAAGAATAAATGCAGCAGAAAGGAAAAAAGAAAACAAGCTTGGATGGCACCAGCCGCCACCTTGCTTCAATGGTACACCCATTAAATCCATCCATTTATTTACAATGCAAGAGTTTCGTCTTGACCACCTCCAGCAAGTTGGAAAGTAGCTTGAGGATTTCAGCGCAGGTCTGAAAAATTTCTCTTGTGTTCCCCAGAGAGCACTGCACCTAACTAACACCATCAGTGAAACAAAGCCTTTATGTTACGGCCTTGTTCTTGTGTGCTTTCTTCGGGCATCAAGATTATGTTATTCCAGTGAGCCTCGCTGGCTTGAAACCCTGTTGTTCATATTTTGTGTGTTGCCAATTTGCGCATTTGCTTGCTTCCTTTTGCTTCCAGCTGATTGATAAAGCAGTGGACTACCCAGCTCCCAAGACCGCAGAAAAATGTTCACGCCAATCCACAAAAAGTACAAATTTGTAAGGCGGATTTCCAGCACGGTGTGTGCTGGAAATATCCCCTACGTTGATAGGGGATATTCCCATGTGTCAATAAAGGATGTGAAGATGCATTGCTGTTCGTTTTACTGTGTAGTTTTCTACTTTGAAGATATCAAGTAGGAAAGCTAATGTGTCATGTTAGTAGGAAGAGAACCATGAATCACCCTTGTTGCATTTTGGGCTGCAAACCTAGTGATTGGTGACATGTCAAGTTGCGACATTGTATCCCTCTGCAAAGCAACAGGCGAGCAGAGTGGCTGCAGCGCATCGGGCTGTCGGCATCCGATTGGTGCCAGAATCTACGCATTTTCAGCTGTCACTTCACACCACAGGATACTACCACAAAAGAGAGTTTCAGCGTGTCTGACATTCCAGTAAATGCTGGCAGACGGCATTTTGCAAGATGGGTGAAGGCGTAAGTGTGAGCAGCCTGCAGGTTGCCAGCCACCTGGTGCCGCAGAGCTCAACCATGACAAACACGGAGCTAATATAGCAGTAACAAAGTGTATTCTACTTTGCTGCTGGTCTAAATTTTCGGCAGCAGTGTAATCATGAACGCATTGTCTTCTCAATTGCTTAAAATGTTTTACACTTGGTTGCAGTAATATCAGCACCGTGCTTGGCCGGCTAAGCTCTGCACCCTGCAGGCTGCTCACGTTTACGCTAAAGCCCTTACATTACAGCGGTTGTAGTATGGAGGGGTTTTAGTTCATGCCTTTACCATCCTTAAAAACGCTCAGCTCGCCTGTGTTTACCGGAATACCGGACACGCTCAGAGCTGCGACAGAATGCTCGCAATGCCCGCTGCTTGGATAGCTCTCGCTGGCAATCGATGGCCAAGTGGCTAGCGGAGAGGCTTTGAGCGCTGGCTCCAAGACACCCAAAGTAGACAACACAATGTCACATCATGACTGAAGAGCCAGTGAAGGCAGGAGTTAGCCCCAATCGCTAGGCGAACAAGTTGAGGAGAAAAAGCTAGGGAGGAGGGTAGCTTGCAATCGTCTGTAGCTCTCTTAACATGAGATGCTTCGCTTAAATTGTGGTGTGAATGCTTTACTGTAGCTGTGCTCTATGCGTCTACAGAATTTGTCCAAACCGTTTCAGGGATCCTTTAACAGTGGACCTACTTGTACACTCATATGACACAGAAAGTCCCATGGACTCCCAAAAAGATCCACACGTCCCACATCCAAATGACACATGTGGTATATTTCCATGCAATGTCTTAGTTGGCAAGGTCCGAAAAATGCATCATCACAGACATGATTGGGATGTGGAATCGGCATGCAAAATATTTTCTGCAGACATGCATCAGGAGATAGCCTACCAGATAGCTGTGTGTGTACTTCTCAGATGGGTGCTCTCTGTAAATTGACTTAATTACTATTTTAGGTTATCCTACCAGGGACGTCCCAAGGACATCACACCCATACCCTTTTTCGGCCTACATTAATAGTCGGCCTCCTGCATGGAGGTTTGATCTTTCAGTCTCCTAGAAAGAGAAACACGATTAACGATTTTTTGCAAATTATAATGCAATGCTATAATGTCTCAAGCTCATGCATACACCACAGTTTGCATATTTTCTAATAGCATTGACCTTGAAAACTTGAATATCTCATGTGTGCCAGGCAGCTCTTGCATACACACACCAGCTTATAGTGTTCGTGTGCACAACGCTTATGCTAGCAACAGAAGGCAAGGCACTGTCCTGGCTCTGCCACCCAGGGAATTGAGCATAGCGTTGACGGTGCATCCACTTTGCTTGAAGAAGGGAACTACAAACTGCACTTCTGTGCGGGCTCACGAACGCGTTTGTTCGTACGCAATGTATCTGCTCTTGCACATGCGGCAGACATTGCATGCTAGGCATTGCATATACAGTTAAACCTGGATATAACGAAATTGACAAATTCCCAAAAAACTTCGTTATATGCAGGTTCGGCACGAAAATTCGAAAAGGAAACGCTTATCGTATTTACTCGATTGTAACGCGCACCCGTCTTCCATGACCAAAAGAGAGGAAAAAAAATCCTTTACAGTACCGCGCACCTCATGCTTTCATACAGAAATACAACTGCAGGCCCGCCTCACGCACACTCGCTCTCGCCGTAATTTGAGCGCGCCACCGCCGCTTCGCATTCCGTCGTGGTGGAGAAGGTGCTTCCAGTTGCTGCTCGCGCAAAAATGACAAAATTTGGGGCGAAATCTCTAGGTTGTCGGCGGGGAAAATTAGTTATTTCGAGGGGGTCTCCCGCTGCCACTTCGTTACGTAGAGGTCTCAAATACATGGGCTTCTATGCAGTAACGACAGGGAATAGAAAAACTTCGTTATATCGAGGAATTCATTATATGCAGGTTTAACTATGTGATGTTCATGCAATGCGTAGTGCTCAGTGTATACCGCGTGCGCTGTGCATGTCCGCTGCCAACACTTGCAACCAACATTGGGCAGCTGTTTTATACTGATTTCTACTCGCGTTGTGTTATACCTGTACAAAAAGTGGGGGCAGCTTTGTAAGCTTTTGCCCTAGTTATTCGACATCTTGTATTACAGACAGTTAGTTGCAATAAAGCATTGGAACTTTCGCAGTGACTCTGCTTGACACATTACAAGCTAGGAAAGCCATTGCGTAGCATCAACAAACATTGTTGAGTGATTAATAACATCCAGACCAAGTCCTATGCCATGATTCAATGTCTGGCTAATGTCCCAGTGACATCTAAGAACAGGCCTAGCTGAGGCATCCATAGGACATCTTTCAGCTTTTCACTTGGGAGGTTTTAAGAATCATTCTGGTACATCCTTGGGATGCTCCCAACGTCCAAACAGGGGTATCCATTAGACATCCCTAAGTGCTGTGTGCCTTCAGGGCTGCAGGTATCAATGATAGTAGATGGTTGCATAGAGCGCAATAATATCCAAAGTGAATAAACGAGAGAGCAGGCATTTCTCTTCACACCTGTTACGCCAGGTGTGTTCAGCTGGTTTCTGGCTTGCACTTGGCCGCGCTCAGTGCGAGTATGTGCTGGCATATTCATTACAAATTTGCACAAATGTGTCATGTGCATTCCCTTTCGTATCCGCATATGTGACTAAAGAAATTCCAGCAGCCACAACCCATGCTGAGCGCTGCACGACACAAAGCATTGTTTTGTTATAAGGGTTCTCGCGAATTATGTTAATTTTCTGCAGCGAAACGACGACTGCAGTTGTAACATGTGTGAAATGGTAGTGTGTGCAGTGGGAATGACATGGTGGTTGAAGATTGTTTTATTACATTGATGTGTTAGAGATGATTACGTGCATTACATAACATTATGGCACATATGCACGTTAAATTATTCAATGTTCATTGGTTCGTTGATTTCATTGATTCGTAGCATTCCTGTTTAGCGATCCTTTTTCGTTCCAGTAGGGCAGCGCAGGCCCTGGGTGTCTGAGTTGCACAATGACGACGAGCGGCCTCGGCGCTCCTTACGCTCCTTGAACCTGGCTGAGATGCGAAGCTTCTTGGGGCGATGGGGCAAGGCATTTTGCCAAGAAATGGTTCTGTAGAGTGACACGGACACTCTTTGCAGCTCCCAGGGCGCACTGAAGTGTGAAGGAGCGAGCCTCTTTTTTATGTGGAGCCCCGACGTTAGATTGCTAGATGCCTTAATTTCAACAATTGCCACTTGTGGAAAATCCCGCCGCACATTTCCTGGGAGTCGAGAGATGTTGTGCCATGCACTAATTGATTGTGCACTATTTCACGAGCATTTTGGGCAATACCTAGGCATTCGATTAGGTGAGAATAGTCTGACAAATGGCAGGAAAAACTGGGTACACTCGACACGAATGCTTCGCATTATTGTTGATTCCTCTGCACACGTGGCACCTACCCACCAAGAATTGGGTGGTTTACACAAAATGAAAATTGAAAAAAAAAAAAAAAAACCTTGCTAGAGAAAGACGCATTATTAAACGGCGTTTACAGTGCAGCGGCCATCATATTGCAGTGAATCGAAAAAAATACAAATTTACTTTTTAGAAAGTCGAAAGATTGAGTAGAGAATAGTCTTTGTATTGCAAATATTCCCGAAGCTGTACTCCCAACGTGGACGCTACTAAGGACAGCAGGGCGAAGAAATCCACGCTGAGGCCAAGCTTGCTTATAGACACCTCGAGAAACGTTCTTGCCGAGGAAAATCGCCGACAAGCAAGCAGAAAGTGGTTCACCGCACTGTATGCACAAAGGGCATATCGCCAAACAAGACCCGTGCAGATAGCAACTTAATTCAGGGACGCGGCCTCGTTAACGTAACCTCTAATCTGCGGGTTGGGCAGAATTTGTGACACGCCAACACAGCTGATGCTCAACCGTAAACAAACGCGCAGCCAACCTTCAAAACTTCGGAGCGGGAATGAAATTTTGTGCACACATCGCACGATAAAAGTGCATTCGGCACAGTAACGCTGACAGCACCTGTTACACGATGGTATATACTGAAAAAGATGTTGAACCTGGTGGTTCTATCATCTAGTAACGTTGAGCCAAATCGCATGGTCGGCGGGAGTACACTTCACCACGCACTGCACTCGGCAGTCATTACGGTTTTGATGGGTGACGCCATTTTTGTCTCTAAATGCACGTGGTTGGTAAAACCAAATATAATGTATTAAATTCAATAATTTAAAATAAACTTCGTTAATTTATTTTTAAAAATTAAGCAATCGCACTATTTGCCAACGCTGAGCACTGAGATCTGCAATATACTCGCCCAGTGGCTTTTGTATCGTATCATGGCGGACAGGTATGAGGGCGACTACGGGTCTAGGTAAGTAAAAATCGCCGTTTTTGTGTAATTACAGCTGTTTTTGCGACGTCATCGCAGTGACTTAACGCTGCGCTCATCCGTTAATTTGGAAAATATCGGGGTTTAGTCGCTGGTACGTTGTAACATTCGCATGACGGTGCATGCGGTGTTAGCATGGAGAAAAGCTCCCCCCTCCCTCCCAACAGCAACACGTTTGGCTTAAACGCATTTCGTGTTCGTAACAGCATGTGAACTCAAAAAGCTGTCCCCTTGGCACGTATAAGCGTGGATATTTAACGGCGTGCTTGTAGCCGGCTGACAAGCGGGCTAACGGCAGTGAAACGCTGTGCTTCTGGCTAGTTCGCCGCTTGATGAGGTGGGTTGCAATCGCCGCCGAAAAATAAAAAAGCAAAACGTGTCCCGGCGATGTAAATGTTGTGTTTAATTTCATCTGCTCAGGATCGAGCGATAAAAATTTTGATTTGCGCACATTTCAGTTCAGGATTCTGATTCGGAGGTTCTCGCTGCGTCGCGTTCGCCGAATGCAAGCGACACAGCCATGCGATATCGCAGTGGCTTCACGCCGGCTGCCGGCCCTGCCTGCGAAGCTTGTTCCTTGATAACACATTGCCAGCAAGTCTGGCTTGGTGTCGAACACAGTGCCGTGCTTAAGGCCGTGTACACGTACCTAATAATTCCACGACAATATCAGCTTCCAGTTTGATGCGACGCGCCAGCAGCATGCTTCATGTCGGAGCAGTATATTTGTCGTACATAGCGGCGGGAGACGCATAGCGCAGTCGTGGCCACTTTCACCGAGTGGCAGATCTCGTGTAAAAAAATATGTCATGTAATAGAAATGTGTGCGGAGCAGAAAAAAAAAAAAGAAAAATTGGTGCCGCCTGCTTTACAAACAGGCGAATTTGCAGCGATCTTGCAGCATGCTTTACATTGCTTTTTTGAAAGGAGCGGCATTAAAAAGTGAGCGTGTTTTGTTTATAAAAGTCCCGGTAATCTTGGACTGCTGCTGCTATCTGCATGCATGATGCCTTGTTGACACAATGTGTGTGCACGAACACTATGAAATGGCTGATAAACAGTGTGCAGTTTGACAACGTCAGTGTAAAGGAGCAGCCCTATTATATACATTGCCTCCCATGCCTTGCATTCCATATGTTCAAGTGCTGTCTACAGCCAAATACCCTGTATCTGATAAGGTTTGTCAAACTGGCCAACTTCTTGTCATTGACTGTTCTAATGTTGATTGCACTTGATTTATGTTTTAACAAAACGCTATGCTTTTTTGTTCTCCCCATTGATGCCATTTAATGCCAAGCACTTGTGTGGTGAGCATTGCAGCTTGTACGAAATTTTTTTTTTTTTTTCAACAACGGTTGCAAAAGAGTCAATGCGTGTGCCTTTTATAGATTTGGAGGCCATCGAGATCACTATGGCAAGCCTTCTAGACCAATGCCCACAGAGCCACCTTTCACAGCATTCGTAGGGAACCTCCCTGATGGTGTTGTGCAGAGCGACATTGATGAGATCTTCCATGGCATCAGGGTAAGAAGGCATTGAAGTGTGCCAACGTCTTGTGCTTTGTGATGCACCATTTGTGTTATGCTTGATCTTTTGGCAGATATTATCACACAATCTTTAAATATATATCCTTGGAGCATGACCTAGCGGTGAATTTACTGACTGAGCATGATGAGGGTGGCCAAGTGGTGTCGTGCCACTAGTAGCTAGTCGACTGTAACCTTCTGTGCTTCGTGATTTCGTGCTGATGAGCTACACGATGTTTCATCCATGGTCTCAATCAATGATCTGGTCTGTTGTGTGAATCAAACTTTATGCCATGCATCTGTAGCGACCTCAGTACGGATAGCACAGCTACAGGTCTGCCACATTGTATTTGTGTGAGAAGCATGCCTTTAGACGCTGAACTGTTTTCAGTGGAAAGCATCAAATTTGCAGAATGGACGTTTGAACGAGACATACACATGCACGTTTAAGCCAGGTGCTGGTGTGCAAGCCTTGCATGTGTAATGTGACTGCTGGCAGCCACCCTTATGTGCTATCTGGGTCCGGTATCAAGATATCATAAGGTGACAGCGATAAGGATGTAGATGTGTGGCACCAGGTAAAGCCCCCTTACTCATGAGAAGCTGTGGTAAAGAGGTTCAGCTCGGAGAACACATTTTCCTCTAAGAAACTTCCAGGCATCAAGGTTCTGTTCAGTGATGCAAGTCGTTAACTCTATATTTGAATACATTGTGAACGACAGCTTCGTGGAGTATTCTTGAAATGCGCAGACAGCTTTCCTGTCAGAAGTTTCCTTGAAGTCACTGAAGTGGGATGCTCAGTGAAAATTGAACTCCACACTTTTAAGAAGCTAACACTTGCTTGCACTGCCAGTAGGTAGTGCTGCATTGCAGTCTCATTTTTGTTCACTGCAGGCCAAACCTAGGCCTCTTCGAGTGATCTCCACTTTTGTTTCATGTCAACTGACTACAGTAGTTCAGACATACGAAATTCGCCAGAGATGAAGATTGCTCAACAGATTGTTGTTGGCAGTGTCAGACATATTGCATAATATAGATAGCTTGCATACAACCATCTCTAGGTTGTATCTGCTTGCTTAGCTGGTTGTACTTAACTGCCGTTGCCACCAGAGGTGTATATCCGTTGACATTTGAGTGGCATGATATGGGTTAGTAGCAGATCTATCGCGTTGTTGTGTACCATTGTTGGCACATACAAAAAGTAAGCAGAAAAAGAAAACGGTGATCTGCTGGGATTAAAGATCAGAAAGCAAAGTGTGCAAATTTAAGGAGCAAAGTATGCTCGTCTGTCACCACAGTGCTGATGTGCCTGTGTGCTTAGGACTCGAAAGCTTGCCCATGCCAGCAGATATTTGTGACTAGTGTACGAGTGTAATCATAATGCGTGGCCATATTTGAGCCTAAAATTGTTTTTTGTCGGGATATGCACAGCTGGAGCTGTGCGGAGCGTCATGTGTAGCCAACTCGTCATCCACCCTCTGTGATGGCTCAGTGGCTATGCCAATGGTGGTGTGCTGCTGAGCGAGAGGTCAGGGGTTTGGTTCCCGGCAGCAGCAACCACATTCTGATAATTTGGGATGCGAAAACACTCAGGTACCATGCTATGGGTGCATGTTACAGAACCCCAGGTGGTCGAAAATAATCTGGAGCCTTCCACTACGGCCTCTCATATCCCATGCTATTGCTTTGGGACGTTACAACTGAAAAGTTGCGCTCATAATTTGTTTGCTTCCAATTGTGTGCTGGGTAATGTGGGGGAAAGTGACAGATTGCACCATGAGCAAAGAAAAATAAGATGAATAGGGCTTCTAGGCTTGATCATTGCGCACTGTGCAAACACGAATACGATGCTGGCATTTAACCATATGAGAGTTAACCTGGCGAATACTTGAGAATAATTTTTAGTTGTAAGTCGGCAATCGTTTTTGAATCAACACTCAGGTTTGTTGCAAAAAGCCTCAGCTTGACTTAGTGTTTTTTTTTCTCTCCAGTAGTAACACTACTTGTGCGACGAATGTTAGCTTCTTGTCCCCCTGGTCACCCATTTCAGGTGCTGAAATGTGTAGTGCACTGGTTTACAGTTTTCAAGAAATAATTGCTTCGTTGACGTGAATGTTGCCAAAGTCCTGCTGGGATATTTTGAAGTAATATATAAAATTCTTCCACTTTCGAATTGCTTATTTTTATTGTGTAATTATGAAGCTGTCAACTCTATACTTTTGTCTTCTTTAATTCTGGCAAATATAGTAAAATAATTGATGGCATAAGTAAGGAATGTGCTCCCAGCAGTCACCAGACTTTAACACTTCCCTTTAAAGGCAACAAATTTTGTTCAGTTATTTTATTGCTGGCCTAATGTGAAAATTTTGCTTCTCCCACATATTTGACTAGAAAAGTCTCGAGCGGGCTTAAGCTTTCTCTTAATGTAATAGCCCTGTTTGGTGTTCCTTTACATGTGACCGTGAGCATAGCTGTAGGTCTTGTTTTTGCTCTGTGCATCGTGAGCGTGACAGTAATGTGTGCTTGCTTGGTGGTGGTGGCACAAGTCAGTCCACAGTACTAGGCTGATTGCTGTAGATGTGTTTGTTATCCAGAGTAGCATGTGGTAAAGGTCACTGCTGCTCATATAGCCCGCCTCCATATTGAAAGAACAGCTACCGTCGAGGTACAGCCAGTGCAGCATCCTGCCCTAGTTTGTCCTCCTCCTCAGTGTACATTTTTAGTGTTCATGACAGAAAGAGCTTGAAGCTAATGCTAGTTTCAGAATTTCAGTTGTGCAATAGCAACACATGCGCTAGAACCTCATAATAACACTTATGCAACTTGTTCTTACAGATCAAGAGCACCCGCCTTGTGAGAGACAAGGAGACTGACAAATTCAAAGGTGTGTTGCACCTTTCGCATGCAGAAGCAGCTGAAAAGTTGTATTGTGCTGGGGTGTTTTTGTTATATCCGAGGCATGCGTGCTCCTTCAGTATTTCGTTCGAGCTTAGAACCATCCTAAGTTTTCATTGGAACGCAGGAACATGTTTGCTGTAGTTATGAAAACAAAACAGCCAAAGATGCTGTCATCAATGTGGGGACCAGTTATTTGTGGTGTTGTAAACATAAAACAGTCACAATTACAGTGGCTCAGTGTTGAAGTGGTTTTGCTGTTGGCATAAGAGTTTAGAGTCAATTCCGGCTGATAGTGGCTATGTGGGGGAGTGTAATACAAAAAATGTATTCACTAGCATTTCGTTCTCATTACCAAGAACTTCAGGTGTTTGAAATTGGTCCGGAGCCGTCCACTGTGGCACCTCTCATGGCCTCTGTAAGGTGTTGAACAGCATCAATATGTGGAACATAGTAGCAAGGTTCTACTGTAGTTCCTTGAACTCGTGACTTTTACAGTATAATTGTGAAGTTTAGCTCATACTTCATTTCAGGTGACATGCATCATTGTTTCCAGTGCCTTTGGCAAACTGTTTCGTGGCAAAGTGTAGGCCTTGCAGCTATTGTTACACACGAATGCAGGGACAAACAGCAGTGTGCTACTGTTCGTGCCATCAGTTACATTTTGTTATTTGAATAGTGCTGGTATACTGCCATGCTGGTCTCTATTCAACATCTAGGTGTTTTTTGCTTTATTTTATGGCAATTGATGATCTGGGGGGAGGTCATCGACAATTCATTGTCTTTCCTTTGATATTGTTTGTGGTGCCCATAGTGTGTTGATAATAAGCTGGCTGCCTACTGCGGCGAGTGTGCTCGAAGCAGGAAGATATGGCACCAAAGGCTTAGATGCCCCAGCTTTGTAGTACAGTCAAACCTCTATATAAGGAACTTCAATTTAACGAAATCCGCAATGTAGCAAACTATTTTAATTTCCCAATCTTGGTTCTATTGAAAACCATGTATTTTTTTTTCAGCTTAACAAAGTAATTTATTACGGTTTCAACTTAAAGATTTTTGGCCATTTCAAGCATATTCTTGACACCTCTATGGCTAGTAAACCTTGTAAAAAACTGCAAAAATACCGGCTGAGGCAGAAGTCATTATTTGCACGCATCCTTCCACATAAAAAGTTTTAGTGGCAAAAATGCAATTGTGCGAACAGGATAACTGCATTCCTAAAAGTGTGCGCGCAGGAGCGAACATTCACACACCCCTAATGGTAAGAGAAACTAGGCACCCCTTTGCTTGGGTTAACTGCTGAGATAGACTCTTAGCTCTTGATTCTGTGGTTAGTCTAATACTAATGCTCATGTTCAAGTGTCTTACCTTGCTTTTTTTTTTTTTTCCAGGCTACTGCTATGTGGAGTTCTTTGACCTTGACTCCCTGAAAGAGGCTTTGGAGTTTGACTCAGCTGTGAGTAAACTTGTTACCTGATAACCCTCATTAGTGCTGCGAAACGTTTGCAGAGTAAAGTTGACTTTTATTAATTTCACCTTGACACAACCAACAGAATTGAATTATCCAGCGGCTGAAATTACAACAGGCTGAAAGAAAGGAAATGTCCTAACACACTGCTGCTTTATTTAGCAGTATTTATCTGGCTCAAGTGCATCCCTGAATATAATGTGCCCACTTTTTATGGGTTCAAAGCAGAAAACAATATGCAACCAAATCCATTGTGCACCCAATTTTATAACAAGAAAAATATAGCATGCCCTCAATTCTGCAGTTTTCCTTTACAGGATAGCAATTCATTTCCATCGCTGTCACTCTCAGACATATCTGTATAGCTACAAACCACGAAACACCATACTACATGCAGTCCACTGCATTTGACATTCTGCATTTCTTGAACGACTGCACAGTCATTGCAAACTGGATGGGAGCCGATGCCTAGACTTTGCCAGTTCGCCATGCGACGCAACACTCCGACACACTAAAAACATTCAATGTGGCTCCGTTGCCCCTAGTTTAGCATGCAAAAAGTTTTCTTTACCTGTGTGAAAAATACTACAGTAGCGAAAATTTGCACTGTCGTTATCTTTTTATGACAATGGCACTAAACACTGGCTGTGACAGTAGGCTATTGCCAGTGGTGCGAACATGGTTTCGGTATCGTATCCGTTTTTTTTCCAGACCAGTTTTCTTGGAACAGAAATAAAGTGTGTGTGTTAGGCGCAAGTAAATACGTCATTCATTGTGAGCTGGCATTTTAACTTGAAACCCTGCCAAGGGGAACCAACATTTCTGGTGGAAGCTAGCGTGTCTTCAGTGAATTCACTGTCACTGAATGCTGCCAAGACTGACAGGTGGGCCCATCATTGAGGTCAGGCACGTGTGGTCAGGCACCAATCAAATTGATTTAGGAGGTTATCTTGTGAGGGCCAATTTCAGGGTAAAAACAAAAGTCTTAGCCCATAGAAATGTATAGGTGCAGGCCACAACCTTTGGATGGGATTGAATGAACCGAAAAACTGAATTAACGGAAGCCTACGGTATACTGTATACAGTCAAATCCCCCTACAACGAATGCCGCTACAACGAAATTTCCGCCACAACGAAGATTTTCCGATTCCCCGTCAGCTGCCCATAAAAAGTAATACAAAAAAAGTCCCTTCATAACGAAGGCGTTTTATTCGGTATTTCCGCTTCAACTAACTTTTCGAGAATGAAACTGGGACTGAATTGAAATTGAAACTGCCTAGTAGTCAAATTAAAAGGCCCTTCCAAAGCTGTGACGATCGTATGTCCGCTTGAACGAGGTTTTCGCAAACGAAATCAAATTCAAAGTACCAGTTTAAGCCACTGCAATCCATAGCCACGCGTGATCACCACGCGCCTGCGCGACACTGCAGGGGATCACCACAATCGCTGCCATTTTCTGTGGTGTGTATCCGGTTGAAATGGCTACGCCAACGAAGAAGCGTAAATTTCTCTCTCTAGAGGAGAAGGCACATATGATCGCCGAGGCAGAGAGCCGAAGGAAAAATCTCGCAGTTTCGCCTGCAAGGCGAAGCATCGGTTGCAATAGCAAATTAGTAGACAGCTATACGAACTAAAGATAGTACTTTTATTGGCCATATAAACTTGTAAACATTCGCTAACTAAATTACCGGGCATGGTGTCGCACGCGCACCGATAAACATGAACAGATCTTGCTCGATGACCGCGGAAACTCCGTGTCAACACGCTGGAGTGGAATGCGGCAATAGCAGCGAACGAATTGACCTTCGTTCCGTTTCTCGCTTCACCGCGAACTAAACGTCGAAAGCACAGCGCACACGACTCTACCGGCACTAGTTGCATTTTGCCCCCATCGCAGATCGCTTTGAAGATGAGGCTCGTGCGGGCGCTCACTTTGTGCACGTCGGAAATTGCTTTCAAGATAGCGGCCGCGCCACAGCCGCTGTTTTCAACACGATGCTAACGTCTCCTCGTCTGGGGAAAATGACTATCCGCTAGACACACCGACTCCGGCGACTGCTTCGAAAGTAATCAATCATTTTCGCCTCATCAGAAAAGTTATCAGAACCCACGACAATGCGATGGCTCTTTTAACGGACTTTGAGACTCTCGTAACGCCTTTGCTTGCCGTGAAGCGTAAGAAATCCAGGCTGACCGACTTCGGGAAATAAAACTTCTGGTAAACGCAAGCTTGCCAAGCTTGCAGACTTTGTCATAAATATGCTGTGAAATTGTGATAATTCAAACCGCTTCATTGCGACGGTGCGTGTGCTGCAAAATGAGTGTTTCGCGATTGGTCGTGCGCGCGTTGGGTTAGGCATCGGCCGCAATGTACGAAAAAAGCTCTAACAGTGGCGCAAGATCCATTCTCTCGTGAAGTTGACACTTTATCGACTGCCTTCGCTACGTCTCAACCTTTGCCTCCCCGCCATCGCGAAGATTTCCCGGACGATGGTTTCAGTTTCGTTCGCGGCTTTGCCGTTCGGCGTACGTACGGTATTTACTCGATTCTAAGCACCCCCTTTTTTTCATGATCGCAATGCCCAAAATGAAGGGAGAAGGGTGCTTAGATTAAAAAAATCTCCGTGACGCTCGGCTCCGGCGGCGTGCGAGCGTCATGAGTCTGTGCGGCTCGCGGGCGTCACGAGGCGGCCTTGGCTACGCGCTCTTCTAACAAATAGGGGGGCGCTTAGATTCACATGGAAACTTTTTCCCCAATTTTTTTTGCGAAAATAGAGGGGGAATCGTGAAATTACACGGTATATACATACCAATTTCGCGTCAACGAAGTTCCGCCACAACGAAATTTTTCGTGTGTCCCGTGAATTTCGTTGTAGCGAGACTCGACTGTAATGCCCAATTAAGGTGCTGTAGGTGTCTAAATAAATAAATAAACAAAATACCCGACGCTGCTGTAGTATTGAACAAAAATGCTGTGGTTCTTGACTTTGCTTGTATTGCCAGTTTAAAATAAATTTGTGCAAAATAAGGTGTTAATGCATGGGGGCATCAATTTATATATAAAGGCTGTTAAGGGTGACAAAAAGGATGAGGTTTCAAGCGCTGCTTCCTTACAGTTGGGCAGTTTTGTGCTTCCTAGTAATCTTTTTTTCTACGTCCTAAAGAAAGCCAGCGATATTTGGGGGGAGCACGTGACATGCCCGCTTGCGTGCCACAATTGCAGTGCTCTCAAATGTGTGGAGTATGATAGAACAGCGCATTTAGCCTGGTGTGCTACCACTTAAACAGTGATTTGGTATTGTGATGTACGCCAGTGATGTGCTTCGCTTACGTGCTATTACGTGCGTAATAGCGATAAGCATACTAGGCTAAGTGCGCTATTCGTCCATATACGGCACGTTTAAAAATGCTCCAATTGTGGCACGCGTAAGCGGGTATGTCATGTGCTTTTTTTCCATATTTTGTGGGCTTTCTTTAGGATGCAGAAAAAATTATTACAGGCCAAGTAGGAAGTTAAAAGCTGCTGAATTAAATGATTTCTGGCGAACTGTACAACTTTTTCAATTGCGAAGCTGGTTCATTAATCTGGACTAATTATGCAATCAAAGCAGAATACAAAATATTGTGTGACTTGCTCCATACAATAGCCAACAATATGCATTTGGTTGCATCCTCCTAGTGTGCTTCGGCATATTTTTAAACCTTGGCTAAAGTTAGCCGGGACACTTTGTCTATTGGTAGCAGTTATGGAAAAATTTTAATAACAGCATCCACTGTGGAGTAAAACATCTTGGCTCATGTGTGCAGGATCTTCAGGGCCGATCGCTGCGAGTGGACATCGCTGAGGGTCGGCGGAACGACCGTGGTGGAGGATTCGGCAACAGGCGGGGTGGACCAGGTGGAGGAGGAGGTATGCATACAACCATACCATGCACTATGTAGTAATCAGTGATATGCAAAACCTGCAAGTGTGCTTCACCACACCTGTTGACATAACCAAGATGGCGGACCTCAGGCTAAAATCGTAGTGAATGCCAACATGCGGGATGGAAACATCATTCCTGCTGCCATCTATTCTTCACACCGTCCAAGCTTTCATAATGCGTCTCAGCTTTAACAGCGCTACTAGCAGGAACGTGGCCATATTGGTTAGGGAAAAGTAGCTTGTGATGGAATGCCTGCTTATGGACTTTTGAATATCGTCTATTGTTCAGATTTGTGGGGTCTTAGTGTCTCACAGGTGACCGACCACCGCGGGTTCGAGCTTAGCCAGCCGCAGGGCTGCGTCAGCCGTCGCCTCCAGCACCGCTGCGCGCAGACTCAGGCTGCAAGGGGCTACCGAGCGACGCCCGCAAGAACACAGTATTGCCCTGAGTAACGGAAACCGTTTATTTAGGCTTGGTGCGAATAGTAATATTTTGGTTTGATGCGAATTCGATGGAATAGTCCTTGGGGTCGAATACTTTCGAAGCGAACCTGAATAGTTATCAGGTGTCCAAAGAACAAAACTGAGCAGTTTAAAGTTGTTCTATGCAAAAATTCTTTATTTCTGAGGTTACAACATACGAAGGCATCACAGAGAATCCTGTGATAACATATCCTAACCAGCCAAAAAATTTTATGTACAGTCGACGTCCGATTTCCCGGACGCCCGAAATTCCGGACATGCCTGATTTCCCGGACTCATCTGTGGCACCGTCAAGTTCCCCATAGAGTCAATGTATTAAAAAGTCCGAAATTCCGGACGCTTATAGCCTTCGCCATCCGATTTCCCGGACTTTTTACTGTTAACCGCCGACCCAAAGTTAGGGCACCCTACCAAAGTCACCACCGACGCCGCCATTTTGGTTGTTTTCATATCCTCGAACCCACCATACTCGCATCGCAGGTGTGGCCAGCAGCACCGCCGCACCGCGCCGCGGTTGCCGTAACCTCGAAACCGCACGTGTCAATCCGTTGCCAGCCGTAGCTTAGCCAAGCCAAACCTCACTGTGTTCGTTCACGTGTTGTTTTGTCAGCTCTGCCAGCTCTGCGGTCGTGTCTGCGGTTGATCGTTTGCTGCTGCGCGCTATCTTCAGTGATCACGTTTCCCGACCTTCAGCATCCACCGAGTTCCTAGCTGTTTCGTGCTGCGCTTTTCGTCGAGCGGATTCGCCGTTTACAGCGATGGCACTGACTGCTCCTTCGTCTTCGTCCGCGCCTTTGAACGAACTGCCATCCGCGAACTGCCCTCCGTGGACGAACTGACGAAGTGACGAACTGCCATCCGCGGACGTTGCCTTCGACGATCTGCGCGCTGCCGGCGTGTCGATTCCAGCCGGGATAACCTTTGAGGGCTTCGCCGACGCTGACAAAGACCTCGAGCTATGTGCGGAGTTGACCGATGACGAAATCATTCGTCAAGTTACGGAGGATTCCGACGACTCTGACACCGAGAACGAAGAGCCAGCTCCTACACAGCCAACGAGCTCGGAGTTGACGCGAGCACTGATGACACTGTCATCGGTGTACGGCGGCAACATGACGTTGACTGAAATTGAGGCAGACATGATCGCGGGCAAGCGGACCGTGCAAAAGAAAATAAGCGACTTCTTTGCGCCCAAGTGCTGACCTATGAGGTAGCGCCGGCCACGTCGTATTTTTTTTTTTTTTTTTATAAACTGCTCTTTTCAGAGCCACCTAAACGATGCATTGGCTGAATAGCAATGAGAATTTTGTACTCCGGCCGTGACCCTCTCCGTCAGCGAAAAATACCTACCAAAAATGTGCGTTTTCACGTGCATTCGTTTTTCCGGACTGCCCGATTTTCCGGACATTTTCGCGGTCCCTTGAGGGTCCGGAAAATCGGACGTCGACTGTATATAGATTAGTTGTAGAATAAGGTTCTCCCTTCTGCAGGTTACAATGGCACCCACTGTCGAAAGTAACCTTTCACTTCTCTGGGTTGCTGGCACTGAAAAGTACCTGCGGGCTACCCTTACAAGGGACGGGTGAAGGTGGCTGCCTTTGCTCTTCCGCCAATCGAGTGGGTCCTCACAGCGAGGAAGAAGGGGAGCTCTCAGGAAGCTCTCAACATCATCTTTGATGAAAGGACCAGACTTCATAGAACCATCTGATGCTAAGCTTGCAAAGGCCACAGAAGTGCTTGGGAGCTATCTAAACTTGTACCACTCTCACTTGATGTTTCATAGCATACAACTTGCAGTGTTCCCTCTGCTGCTTTGGTGAGAACAGCGCAGGCCCACTTCTCTGCCCTTTCCGTATAGCTGGCATTCTTAAATCTTGGATCTAGCAACATCACTAGGGCTGTATCCTCAGATGTCTTGACACCAAGAAACCTTGCTTTGATGCTGCGTGCCGAGCAAGTACAATGCCAGTGCACTCCAGCAATGGAATGACTTGAGACAACATGGGATATTTGTCCCTAGATAGCTCTGTTGTGGCTTGAGCAAGTGGATCCAGTACCTTCACAACGGCAGTCATCAGCTTCCATTCAGCTGCAGTGAGGTTATCAGCCCCATCACACTCCGAAAGCTCCACGGTGATTGGTTTGCGAAGCTTGACCAGCCTAGTCATCATCTGATGCTCGCTATTCCAACGCGTCGGAACATCTTGCACCACTTCCAGGGCATTCAGTTGCATTTCCCTTTGTAGTTCCATAAGGCGCGCCCGAGCCTTCGAGATTTTTTTATAGCGGCCAACGATAGCCCTGGCCTTCGTGCACAGTTGGGAAAATCCAGGTACATCCTGCTTGACATCACTCACGCACAACTGCAGCGTGTGCCCAAAACATTTTATGCCTATCCAAGGCGACTGAGTAATTGCTGCAGTGAAATTTCTTCCATTATCTGTAACAGCGTACACTGGCACAGTACCTGGATCGGGAAGTGCCTACTTCTTCATCACGCTTTTCAGAAACAGCACCAAGTTTCCGGCTGTGTGAGCGTCTGCCATTTCTATACATGCCAGTGCGTGCACATGCAGTTGAAATGAGCTGTCCATGACGTGGCATGTTACCGACAAGTAGCTTTCATTAGCATGCGATGTCCAACTGTCCATCGTTATTGAAATGGCCTCTACTCCAGCGTCAATCACCGCCTGAAGGCTGTTTATCAAGTTTTGCTTCATGGAAGCGTAGAGCTCCGGAATAATTGCTCTGGAAAACGTCCGCGACGGCACAATGTACTCGGGCATAGTGGCATTCTTAACGGCCACAAAGCCCGGCTCATCAACAACACCGTAAGAATGCATCCTGCGCTCGAATCCGGCAATGGCCTTTGTCATTTGCTGTGCTTTTGGCGCTGTATATTTCAGCTTCGGCTTGAACCGGTCAGCTACTGAAGGCTGTTGCACGTCAGGCTTAGCAGTAGACCTCATGCTTTTCCGCGAACAATGTTCCTTTTCGTATGTCATGGAGACATCCGGGTGCCTCTTTAAATGCGTCGCCAGAGTCATAGTCCCCGTTGGCGTCTTCAGAATTGTGTGGCACTTGAGACACTGAGCTTCTTGGTCTGGCGGGACCTTTACAAAAAAGTTCCATATCGGTACAGTGTACTAGAAGAGTTGTAGTGAGCTCACAACGCGGCAGAGCTTGACGCACTTCGTGTCGCCGCCGACAGGTGGCGCGGTTCGCAGCGTCATCTGAAACTTTCCTACGCGTCACGGTAGAACAGCTATCAGGTGTTGCTGTTTTCACCGTATAAAAGTATTTTGCACAACGTGCAGCGCACGAGAGTTCTTTTGGTGCACCTTCGCAGTGTGCAGTGAAATAAATTACTATTGTTGCGGCTGATCTACAGAGGGTTGGCATTGTTTTGAGCCGGAGGCACGGATGAACTAGCCTTGATATTCATGGTGTTCTGTTAAAGGCTTGATACGGCCGCTGCAGTCACGGTAGCAAGGGGCACTCGAGTTTTTTCTGCAGCTGATCGATAAAATCGTCAGTGTGGTTTCGCCACAACGACCGCACATCGGTGTTTCCAGCACCACCGTGCCGAATTTAATCACCACTTCGTTTTGTTTTTTTCGCAGGTAAGGCGTGCAGCGCCTTAGACATTTTTACGTTGCCCCATCTATTCACGAAATATTTAGGTATCACTGCTGCACAAGTTAAGCTGGTTAGCTGGTTATTTATGTATTACATCTTTCATAACGTTAATGCGACATGAAATCGAAAGGATGAAAATACCAGGTACACCCGTGAGCAAAAGTATACGGACAACAAGGTCGCTGAAACAACTCAATTTCTTCGTAATTAACATGCATAAATTGAAATTGATGAGTACACTGGAAAGCTCGCAATGCCAAGATTGGACTGCAGTCTTAAATTTCAAGTTGCATTTGCAGGTAGTTGAAACAAACGGCTTTATCGCGCAATCATTGGTCTGTATACTTTTGATTACGAGTGTACATTTATGCAATACCAATGTTTATTTACAACGAAATAAAGAATGATCCCAGAAGCGCTGGAAGCAGCTGGTGAAAACTCCGAATAGCTACTGTCTTGTGCGCTTCGGCTTTTCTTCGCGGGTGCTTCGTCCCTTTCACATCTTTTCCTTTTGTTCCTGGGCTTAGGTGTCGTCTTCATCAGGTACTGTGGTAAATTCGGAAGAATCGTGGGAACAGCGTTTTCTGATAGCAGTGGCAATTGTCACGAGGAATGCACATCTCTTTGCATTCTATAAGGTGCACAAGTCCCTAATTATGAATCGCGATTCGAAGTGTAACTCACAGACCGCGCAAGATTCCTCCAGTGTCTTATCTGTACGGTTGAGGTTCCTCTCCCATTCCTTTCGCCATTCTTCATCACGTGGAACGCTGAGCAAAGACGCCTTTGGGGCATCTTTCACGCGACTGTAGCCAGTTCTGCACTCGGGTGCAAAACAGTAATTTCGACGGCGGCTAGTCATTCTCACTCACTCAGACTGCACATTGAGTAAAGTGTCAAGCACAGAGCAAGCACAGAGGATACTGCTGAAAACACCGGCGGGACTTGCAGTCTAGAGCCGACAACGTCGATATTAAGGGGGGACACGGGTCTTTAGACCCAAAAAATCATCAAAAAAACGAATTTTGGAATATAGCATTTCTGGAATCTACATCTATTATTCTCCCTCTCTGCCAAGTTTCCAATCTCGTAAGGTCCTATTTCAGCCAAACCATCAATTTAAAAACAGATAGGGCACCTGATTTTTCGCGTGTGTCGACGCTAAAACGACACACATTCAATGACGCCGCGCTCGCATGCCAGTGCCTTGAGGGCGGCCATCTTGGTCTCGTTTGAAAGAACGGGGTTTCGGCTTCAAATATCGCGCGCTGCCGCTTCGTTAGGCTTGCTAGTTCAATACAAAAACCGGCGGCAAAAATAGATGAAACGCGCGCTCTCATTCGCTGTCGCGTGCACGTGACGAGATAACGCCCCGTGATTGGTTGGGCCCACTCCGAGCTGTCTGCTAGCCGCTAGAGACGCGCAGTGCGAGACGCCATGTTCGATACGATCATTGTGTGACTACCCGCGACGATGCCTCCTCCGCTTCGAAAGTTTGACTCTAAACACAAGTTTGGAAAGAAAAGGAAGAAGTCCATGCTCGACAACTTCAAAAAACGCCCCACCGCGTCGCCAGTCGTTGAGGACGAGCCAATAACGGCGTCAAGCGACGGAACCGATGGAGCCGACCGAGCGTTAGGCCTAGATGGTGCGACAACGAGTAGGTGCGACGAAAACGCCAGCCGCGTCCGTCGTGACACCGTTATGCTGACGCCTGCAGATTTGGAGATAATCGACAGGAGATCCGACGAGAAACTACAAGAGCTCGCGTCAACCGCAGCAGTGAGCCGTAAGTCGGAGATCTTGTCCGCTGGCGATGTCGCGGCCGACCCGCTTGACAATACTGTTTTCACCGTGGTGTGCCTGGAATCGGTGAACGCACTGCTGGAGCATATGAATTGTAATACATGCGGCGGTAGCGCGAAAATCAGCCGGAAGGAGCGCGAATACGGCCTTGCAGTAAGTCTGGTGCTCACATGCTCGAAATGCGGCGACAAAGCGTCAGCGTGGAGCTCGCCGCGCGTGAATGGGACTCAGAAGGTGAATCCGTTTACCATTAATATTCTGGCTGCGCGCGCGATGCAGAGCACCGGCAATCGGCAAACTGCGTTTAACGATATTTTCGCAGCAATGAATATATCGCACCGCGGGCTGCATACGAAAACGTGGCAGCGGTACGTCAAAACTAAGTTGACGCCTGCCGCGACCCGGGCAGCTGAGACGCTTACAACTGAATGCGCGAAGTCGGTCCGGCAGCTTTACAGCCAATTAAACTTCGGCAACCCGGGCAACGTTGCTGTATCGTATGACGGGTCTTGGATGACTCGCGGGCACAGTTCGCACATCGGTGTCGGCGCCGTCATTGAACTTTTTACCGGACTTGTGCTGGACTACGTTGTGCTGAGCAACTTTTGTGCCGGTTGTCAGCGTGGACCAAAAGTTGGTGACCCGTCATACGAAGAATGGAAAGCCAGCCATGAGTGCCAGAAAAATACGGATAAGAAGGCTGGTGAAATGGAGGTGGAGGCTGGCCTCATTTTATTCAACAGATCGCTGGAAAAGCACAGCCTGAGATACACAACTGTGCTGTCAGACGGTGACAGCCGTACTTTCTTGGCCCTAAAGGAGGCCAAAGTATATGGCTACATCGAAGTTGACAAAGAG
The DNA here is from genome assembly GCF_013339745.2 of Dermacentor silvarum. Taxonomy (NCBI): domain Eukaryota; kingdom Metazoa; phylum Arthropoda; class Arachnida; order Ixodida; family Ixodidae; genus Dermacentor; species Dermacentor silvarum. Next base: position 141,163,677 of record NC_051156.1, read on the forward strand.
GATTGTATCAACCATGTCCATAAAAGGATGGGGACAGCACTTCGTAATGCCCTGTCAAAGCACAAGGGGCCTGGCTCAGAGCCACTTGGTGGAAGAGGAAGGTTGACTGGAGATTTGGTCAACAAATTGAGTTCTTATTATGGATGGGCTCTGAAGTCCCACACTGGTGACATTGACGCCATGGAGAAGGCCGTGATGGCAAGCTACTATCACGTAACATCAAATGATGTCACCTCAAATCATAGCCTTTGTCCAGAAGGTCCCGATTCCTGGTGCCGGCAAAATGCTGCTAAGGCCAAAGGCCAACCTGTGCCGAAGCACCACTACAATTTACCGACTCAAGTCAGCAAGGCGTTACTGCCAATTTACCAACGGCTCTCTGACAAGAGGCTGCTTGAACGTTGCCAGCGAGGCAAAACACAGAACAACAACGAAAGCCTGCACTCGCTAATATGGGCGCTCGCACCGAAGGAGCGGCACGCCTCACTCTTCAGCGTTGAGGCTGCTGTGGCGGAAGCAGTGATGAAATTCAATGCTGGCTGCAGGAGAACCTCGGCAAGCATTTTGCAAGAACTCTTGATGAACCCCGGCCAAAAGTGTATGCAGCGCATGGACGAAAAAGACCGGCGCCGATCAGCTGCATCTGAAAACAAGCGTGCATCGGCAGAAAATGTGCAATGCTTATTCAAAAAGCGCCACAGAGGTGCTAATACCCAAACTGACTATGCCCCAGGAGCCTACTAATGTTTTGGGAGTGTGTACGTGCAGACATTTGCGACTTTTCATAATTAAATGTGACATTTGTTTGTTTTCTTGATTTTCTCAGAATACTAATTTTGCACACCCAGCAAGACATTTACCGTGATATATCAGTAGCTATCATAGATAGAATATTAATTCTTTTTGCAGCATGAAGCTAGATGTTTGGAGCACCCAACATAGGAAGCAGTTTTTTAAGTTTCTTTGTTTGAAGTTTTTTAAATTTGTCGTTTGTGTGACTAATGCATGGCCATGTTGAAAACAATGGAGTTCAGTTTACTATAAAGTAAGAAATATTGATCCAATCATAAAAGTGCTTCCTATGTTGTGTAGCTTGTGCTTTCTGCTATTGGTCCATATGTCATTTGTCTATTTTTATGCAGCGGTTATTTGTCTATTGTAGTAAGAACAAAAGACATTGTTTTCTTAATTATGTAATGAAATAATGAACCTACAGAAAAACTAACTGCATTTTTAGAGTCAGGAGAAGAAACTAAATAAGCATGCCAACTTTTATCAAGTTTGGTTCATAAATAAGTAATGCTAATTTTTATTACCACGTCCCCCCTTAAGTGGTTCGTTTTCAGCAAGGAAAGGTTGGAGCTATCTTCTGCAGCCCTTGAGGGAGAACGGTCAACGTTGCGATCCAACAGAACGCACTCCATAGCAAGCGAGGGAAGTTTTCAGGAGAAACTGGCGGCAGCGCCTCTAGCGGGCGCCGGAGCGGTCGACGCTGAGTGCGTCGCAGCGCCGCGGCGCAGAGATACGGCAGTGAGCACACTGCCCCTATTCTAGTACACTGTAATATCGGGTTGGCAGCCATGGACGCATTGGCCATGTCACTTGACTGATTGAAGCAACTGATGCACACTGAAGCTCAAGCGCGGAGTGCGATCAACACCTGCTCACTGCAAGCGTGCAACAGGGTAACCAAGCCTGCGACAACGCTCTGAATGTGGCTTAGCCTGTCTTGGCTCCACATGTAGTCAAGATGTAAGCCTGATGTCAATGGCACTGCGGCTTGCCTAACTAAATTGAAACTCCTGATTGTAGTTGCATGCACGCAGTTTTGATATTCGTTCACTCCAGATAGTATGAAATATCAGAAATTGTAAATTCGGGTCAAAGCGAATTGGAATACTGTAATGTTCGTTCGAATATTTGAAGCGCTCGAATATTTCCACAAGCATACGTTTACTGTCTCCGGCAGCACCAGCACTGCACAAACGCCTGGGCGGCGGAGAGCCAAAGGGGTCCCGCACCACGGGCGAAAATACAGACATGGGCGCCTATAACACGTCGCTGCGAGAGCACAGGCTCAAGCTGGGACACGCTGCTAGGAAAAGTCCTGGCGGCTATGCTACTTGCTCTGGCAATAACCAATGGGCCAACTCGCGAGAGCTCGGGCAATCTCCTTCGGCAAGTGCTGCTTGGCGTGGTACGACCTCGTGCGAGCACTAGGCACCGCTCTTAGGCTTAGTGTCAGGAAAGGATCAACACAAAGTACGCGCTCCCTGCATGGGCAAAGGCACTGTGCGCGAGCTCAAGTCCTAGTCACAAAGGTGTCGGCGGACGAGAGGAAAGCATGTACCGTAAAAACCCGCGTATAATACGGACCCGCATATAATACGCGGTGTTATTTGGGGATAGCAATAACGAAAAAAAATGTTTTCATCTGCATATAATGCGAGCGAGGAAAACCCACAGAAAGCATTTACAATCTAATCTCGTTAATTCGAATACGCTTAATTCGAACTGACGCTGTGGACCCGTCAAAGTTATGTGTATTGCTATGGGCGAAAACGCCCGGTAATTCGAACGCGAAAGCATTTGCAACGGTTAAGGGGGGACGCGGGGATCAGATCGCGAAAATAACGAGAAAAATCGGTTTTTGGAAACCCCGCATTTCGGTATCTGCAACGCCTAATCTACGCTGTATCAAAATGATTTGGCTGGAAACGCACTAAAAGTGCCCGAAAAAAATTAATTTGTCAGTGCGCAGGGCGAAAAAACAGCTTTAAATCGCGCAAAATCACCGCAGTTCACGGAGCCATATCTCGTATTTCCCGCCACCGAGCTCCGCCATCTTGGTATCGTTCGAAAGCTCAAAGTTTCGCCGTTCCGCTTCTCAATTCGTCGGTCTTCGCCATCTTGTAACAAACGCACAAACACAAAAGAATCGCGGGTCTGCTAGAGGTAGTCACACGGGCCCTCCGATGAAAGCGGGCCTGCGATTGGCTGCCGTGCTGAATGGCGTCTTCCCATTGGTTACTGCTGCGGCAGCGGGCAAGATGGCTACCGCAGTTGTTCGCTTCGCAAACCATGCCGGCGTCTTCACTTGACACGCAGAATTCGGATTTCTGAGGGCGCCCAGTTTAGTTAAGGATCGTCGCTTGTTGGAGAAGAAAGTTTGGACGAAGCACGTCTTCGGAATACGGACGCCCAAGCCTCCTACGGCGAGAAAAATACGGCGATTAGCGGAGGAGCACCCGACTGAACGTGCCGCGCTACCTTGCACCGTGGATTACGTGCCGCGCAATCTTGCACCGTGTGACTCAAGCAGCGAAACCGACAATCGCCCTGTGCCATCGGTACCGATAACGCAGTCGACGGAAGACGCGCCAACGGAAGCTCCCGCGCCTCGGCGTACGGCCGCGCGAACCAGCCGAGATCGTATCGACGCGGGTCGAAGGTCACCATCGCCGGCGAAGACGATGTATACTTAGTTTGATGCATCGCACGCCGCCTCTGAGCGAGCCCCAACCGTCGACGAGCTACAGTGTAATAACCGGACAAATAGTCGCCCGAACGGCGCACCATTCAGACGCGCCTCGAGCCGCGTTTCGCGTCAGCGGTGACGGCAGAATCGCGAGCATGCAGCGTGCGCGACTCCCTTCGCGCGATGTCCGCAACTGAACGGAAGTTCAATTTGATGTACTAGCCAGGCTATTAAATTTTCAAAGCCCACCAAACGAAGAGGCAGAGGTGCAAGAAGATGCTTGACAGCACTGATGCCAAAAATTACCGCCCTGATGCGTTCTAATAAACCTACACTGCTTGCAAAACTTTGCAGCTCGTTTTCTCAATAGTGTTTTTTTGGTCGGTCACCTCGCTCGTGGAAAGCATAGCACAACAATGGCTGGACCGATTTTGATCCAGTTCGTTTTGCTGTGATCCATGAACTGTGCTGCACATCAGGACAGTCTTGAAATGTTCATTTATTTTTCCATTATTTAATTACTTCACAATTACTGCATGGCTCTATGCAGTCAAACACAAGTTACATGCATGTCATGTTGAGTAAAAAATTACAAGGGCACTAAAAAAAAAATCGAACACTGTCTTGATATAGATTAGACATCTGGGCAAACATACAAAGTATTCCCAGTTCCGTACCATGTTTCGTTACTGTGCCAGGCTTTCCACGAGCAAGGAACTTGTAAACTTTTGTAAATTCTTATAAAACAAAAACTAATCAAGATATCTTAATGAAATTTTGGATTTGTCCCTATATTGCAATGTACAGCGTGTGTGCCAAATTTCAGCCCTTTCTGCCAAGAAACAAAAAAGTTATTTTTCATCCCCTCCTCCCCCCTTAATTCCAACATACGGCGCACCGACAATGTCCTCAGCAGTGCTCCTAATCATGCGGCGGTGCCTCCGACCAGCATTGCTCTGACACCGCCACAGAGCAAAAGCTTAGGATAGACCGTTCAACGCCACACGGAGAAAAAGAAAATGGAAAAAAAAAAAAAACACGCGGCGGGCAATTTCACTCTCAAATAGCAAGGTCGCCGTTTCACCGTCGCACCGGAACATGCTTGTATGAGCCGACGTCTAGGCCAACTTCCCGGCAACGGCAGAAAACGAAACTTCAGGGAAAGGGCTAAGTTGGTGCCACGCTGGCGGGCGCGCACGGAGCCAGTCGAAGGTGAGGGGAGCTACGAGGGAGTTGAGGGGGATGGCGAGGGGAGCCACTGCCACCGAAGCGACGGCATTGCCAAGGCCAAATGCGCTTATCTGCCGCCGTTGCAACTGGGATGTCATCCGAGCTGTGAACGCTGCCCTCGGTGATGCCGAAGTGATGCCCTGCAGTGCAATTTCCGATGGCCTCGGCAGCTAAAATAATTTTCCTTTTAAAGGCAGCTGGGTACTACTTTTTTAGTCCCGTCATCGTGCAAGATAGACTAGTGAACGTGCCGATTCTTAGCGTGGTCAAAATGGCGCCCGTTGAAAGCAGCAGCAGCCTACCGATGCCACTGCAAGATGACGCATACTCCCTGCGAGTCTTGATGATGATAGCAGTGAGCAAAAACGAACCCGAAACTGCACATTTTACGCTGAAAACTTTGGGATCCGCATATAATACGAGGCAGAAAGTTTACATGGTAAAATTTAGAAAAAAACCTCGTATTATACGCGGGTTTTTACGGTATGTACCCTGCTTTGGTCCCAGAGATCAGAGCCACGCTCGGCAACTTGCAGCCGAACGCGGCAGCGTAGTGACGTCAGCGCCCCGCCCCCACCGCAAACCACCGCGAGTGAAGCGACACTGCTGAAACTGGTTGTGAGCGGGCGGGGATAGGCGGGGACGGCAGACAGGTGAAGCCTGCGCAATGGTGCCGCTGCATCCCTCAATACCCACAGATTCCACAGTGGCTGAAACTTACTTTCTGCCAGGTATTTCTAGAACCTAGAGCTTGAAAATGGAGCCATGATGGCTGCGGTGTGAACGAACTAGCAAAACAAAAATAGCGGTATGGCTTGGTCGCTTGATCTGGCTTCGTATAGCTAACGGCAACAATGGTAATTTAAACAAGCCTGCTAATAATGGCTGTGGAACCACCACATTGCTTCGCTTAGGGACACTATGAGTGTTGGGAATGCTCTTTTGCATTTTGGAGCAGCCATTGGAACAGACAAAATCTATTTTTGGAGTGCCTACTGCTTTGTTTGAAGCAGGTGTAAGATTTCCACAAAAGCAGACACAGAAAAACTAAAAAATTTCACAGTTTCGCCCTAAGGGCGAAGCAATGAATGCGATAGCAACACAGCAATGTCATACGAAGTAAGGTGAGCGGCTTTGGTAGCAATATGAATTGTAGTAAACATGAGCTGATTAAGTAAGCAGGTGTGCTGCGGCGTAAGTAGACCGACATGAAGAGAGACTCGATGACCACGAGAAGGCGCGTGTGAAACGGTGGTGTTGATGAGAAGCGCTTCCCGTGGGCAGCGCGTGCGAAGGGACACACCTGTAGCGCTGCACTGCCGATCCGGGCAGCATTGCGTGTGTAGCGTGCGTTGTAAAATGTGGCCCGACTATTACGAACTGAATGAACAAGCATGGTGTGAGCGCGCACAAACACGAAGAGATCACACTGAATGACAGCAGACAACGACTGTCAAAACGCTGGCAGCAAGCATACGCCGCAGCGGGCGAAGGTACGTGCGGTCTATTGCTTCAACGGAAACTGAGCGGCGAATGCACTTAAAGGTCAGAGCCGTGTGGAGATAAGAGATGGTGCGAGCGAGCGACGAGCGCGGTTGTTGGCAGAGAAGTGCGCCCCCCCCCCCCCCCCTTGCTCCCTTCGGCGCTGGCTTCCTGCTTCCTTGCTTGCGCGTGGGAGATTGAGTGCGTTCGCTCTCCGTGATAGCGCGCGTCTCCGCACGCTTCCTCTCGGGCATACGGCGCGCGGCGAAGATTTTATCTATAGGGAACCTCACGGCGACGCCGACGCCGACGGCAGAAATCCGGTTCAAGTGTCCATATAATTGCTATCGCAATAATATGGTTTAGCGTTCTCTTTAGCTTACATAATTATTTCCTCATAAGAACTAAGAGCAAAATAAGTCATTCACCGCAGCACACCACGGCTCTGCTCTTCCGCTCTGCTTTCGTGCAAAATAGCAACAGGAGTTGCTCAGTCATTCACTAAATAAAGGCGCGTTGTTGTAAGTAAGCATTTGCTTATTGTTTTCAGGATACCCTCGATAATTCGACATTCAGTTAATTTGGAGATTTTTTTTGTTGGTCCCGTGAAATCCGAATGAACGAGGTTTTACTGTATGTATATACATATGGCAAATGGCAAAGTCGCGAACGAAACATTTTTCACGATGGCGTGGGGGCAAAGGTTGAGATGTTCTGAAGGCGGTCAATAAAGTGTCAACTTAACGAGAGAGTGCATTTCGCGCTGCTGTTGCAGCATTTTTCGTACATTTCGGCAGCCGCCTACTCAACGTGCGTGTCCGGCCGATTGCGAAACACTCATTTTGTGGCTCATGCACTGTCGCAATGAAGCGGTTTCAGTTATCACAATTTCATTCCATATTTTTGACAATGTCGACAAGCTTGTCAAGGTTGCGCTTACCGTAAGTTTTATTTACAGAAGTCGGTCAGCCTGGATTTCTTACGCTTCACGGCAAGCAAAGGCGCTACGCGAGTCTCACAGTCTGTTAAAAGAGCCATCGCAACATCATTGTTGTGGGCTCTGATAACTTTTAAGATGAGGTCAAAAGGATCCATTACTTTCAAAGCAGTCGCCGGAGTCGGTGTGTCTAGCAGGTTGTCATTTTCCACGACGACGAGACGTTAGCATCATGTTGACAACTGGGGCTGCGGCGTGGCCACCGCATCTTGAAAGCAAACTGCGACGTGTACAAAGTGCATGCCCGCGTAGGCCTCATTCTTAAAGCGATCTGCGATGTGGGCAAAGGGCAACTAGTGCTGGTAGAGTCCTGTGCGCTGTGTTTTCGACATTTAGTTCACGTTGAAGCGAGAGACAGCACGGAGGTCAATGTGCTCACTGCTATAGGTGACCGGTAAAAGGAGCAATCGCAGGGAATTGTGGGGCGTGCCGTCTGGTAGCAGCTTCCGGTTCAACGGATGACGCGCCCGACGCGGCGGCATGCCCGGCGCACATGTTTTTCTGTGGGTTCCAGCTGTCAGCCATGCGAAGTTTTCCGTCCGCTTTGTCGACGAGCAATGTCGTACCATTCATGCAGCTGATTTCTAGGTTTCAGTTCACTCTGGTGCTACGATGACAGGCCAAGAAAAGTAAGGATATGCTTTTATTCATAAACAAACTTTGGTTTTCGTTTTGGCAGCCTTTTTTGTTTCTGACAGGTTTATTTTTACGACATCTGCCGCTGCTTAGAAGCACCTTCGCTGACTGCCCTGCCTGCGAGCCAGTCATACAGATGAAAAAGTTATCTTTATCCTATAATTTATCAAGCGTATCGAAGCATTATTCAGAAAATCGGGTGCTGAGGCGATGGCTACATCGGTCTGGTAAATGCTTCTCTGTGATCATCGCTGCAACCGATATCGTCGGTAACCGCACAGTTAGCGTAATTAAAAAATGAAGTGCTGAAAATGTTTGAAAACTTTGCCCGCTGTCAACAGCATTTCTCGGTCGAAACTCGAGGTTCACTTGAAGTGAGTGGTATGTAGGTAGAAGTTTTTGCTTTTTTGTCAACAGGATGAGGAATAGCCATATCACCAACATATTACGGCTGCGCAATACCTCTTTCTGTGTTCAAGGAACTAAGGTGCCCTAGTTAGTTACGAGTATTATGTATGTATCTCGCTGTGTCCCGTAATTTGCACCATAAAACCATGTTTCATACCTCTATATGTGCATGCGAGTGCTGAAATAGTTCTGGTTGCTTGAGTCAATGTTAGAGCCTGATAAGTGTCACTGTACATGTCAAGGCAGCAGTTATATGCGTTTACCTTTAACGCTTGAATTTGAGCAGCCAACGGCTGAACAGCTGACCATGGTTTTGCTAGGTGCTTGCAACAGCTTCAACTAGGCACTTGCAACCAGCTTCAACGGCGACACGGTGGCGGCGGCTGCGCTGCCTCGAACCGGAAACAGCCAGCAGATGGCGCATCCCAGAATCCCTCGCTCTTTTACGGGTCATCTATTGCCGTGCCTTCTCACTCCAGTGTGTTGACACGGAGTGTTCGCGGTCATCGAGTGAGATGTGTTCAGGTTTACCTGTGCATGCGTTACACCGTGCTTTGTGATTTTTCCTCGAGAGAGAGAAATTTACGCTTCTTTGTTGGCATAGCCATTTCGACCAGACACACACCACAGAAAACGGCAGCGATTGTAGTGATCCTGTGCAGGGGCCGTATTCTGAAACGTTCCACTTAGGAGAAATTTCGCCTAGGCGAAAGTCGCGTTCAATAAGTCTACCGGCTGCTCACCCGTGACGTCAACATGCACTACCAACACGCGCACTCGAACGCCCCGCAAAACACACGTGAGGGCGCGCCGTGCGAGTGCAGAGCGGCTCGGGTGTGTTGTTTTCGAATGTATCGGCCGCAGAACGACACAGGCGTGTTCGTTTATTCAATACATGTCGGGAGCACCCCAGGGTGTCTACCAACCGGGAAAACCGGGAAAACAGGGAATTCTCAGGGATTTTGAATATTCTGGAAAAACTCAGGGAAAACTCAGGGAATTTGTGCCTCTATCAGGGAAAATTACTCTAGGGATGGGCGAATATAGGGTATTGTCGAATATTTCATTGAATAATTCTATGTTCGTTATTCGCTTCGATTCAAATTCATGGATTCAATATTTTCGAATTATTCAGCGGTCCCGAATAGGCAGCCAAAAGCCACGGACGGCCGGTGCAAATCTCGGAGGCTTTGCTTCACGTCATGGCTACCATACATCAACCATAAATCTCGAAGGCTATATGTTTTTGCATTAAAGAGCCTGAAATGTGCGACGCAGAAGAGCAGAAACGGCGCTAGCGCACAACCGAAACGAAGCGGCGGAGTCCGCATGGCCATAGTCAGCAGCGGAAATCGTGCGTGAATGACAGCAACGACGCAACGCTTCGTGCCTATTTGTGCCTTTATTGTGTTTACCGCCGCGCATAACAACGCGTTGGCCGCGCGATTTCATAGTCGCCACCCATCATCGCGTCGATAGCTGCCGCGGTTTCTTTCGCAGCGGTTTCGTTTAGTTTCGTTTTGACTCAATGCGCACGTCGGCCGCGTGCCTAAAGAGCTGCCTAGTGGCCAGTGGCGCAACGACGGGGGGGGGGGGGGGTGATTCGGGGGTTGCACCCCCCCCCCCTGAGGCCGACTTAACCCCCCCTTTTGTTTAACCCCTTTTCTTTCCTTACGCATTTGAGTGCTGCAACTAAGATGTAAGACGCGCAATCGTCTGCACACTCGCAAAAAGCGCATTTTTTTGACAATTAATTTCCCGTGAAGAAATCGAAATTAGTGCTGTTTAGATGGTATTGACAAGCTGTCAACCCTCTGGCAGAGATACTGGGTGCGCTACTGCTAGTGGCCATCCATGATCGCATAGACAGCGACCGCGATTTCGTCTGAAGTTGCTGCAGAGAACGGTAGTTTCGTTCTGACTCGGTGCGTGCGTCGGCCGGGTATGGTCACATTAGCGGCAAGTTGCCGCGCGTCAGCGCCTTGCCGCGAAGTCCACCGTGGCTATCGCGTCTCGCCGCGCGGCAGCGCGATATGATCTCGCGCGCTCTCGGAACGCGGAATCACCGTGAGCGAAAAGGGTGCGATCGGACAGCGTCCAGAAATCCCTCGATAGAACCGCGAGAGACGACAATCGTCGATTGATAACCCGGCGCGGAACGGCGGAGGTCCGGTTGCCATTGGCTCCGTGACGTCACCCTCGTCGCGCCTTAAAACCCCCGATTCCTGCCGCTTTTGCCGCGCGCGTCATGATGCGTTGCCGCTCGCGGCATGACGCGGGCGTTTTTGCCGCTATTGTGGGCAAAGTCGCCGTTCATAATCGTGTCGATAGCGGCCGCGGTTGCGACAAGCAGTTGTTTCGGTTTGACTCGGGGCAAAGCTGTCGAGGATGAAGCGCACCGGCTACATCACGATGGACGTGCGATACGTTGGCTGTGAGCTTACTGGCGAAAAAATTATCGGGATGTGCGCGCGGTAGTGCAAAGCGTGTCGGAAATGATGGCGCGCGCCGCAGACGTGCTGCGAAGGAAGTCGCGAGGCCTCAATCGCCACTGCGAGAGCTAATCAGTCACGAGATGACGAGAATTGCAGCTTCCGCACTGCTTTTGTGCTAAATAGCGAAAGGATTTGCTCATACATTATACTAATAAAATTGTGCTGACGTAGTAAGCATTTGCTTATTGTTTTCGGCATACCCTGATAATTCGGACATTTTTTTTTTTCAATCCCGTGAAATTCGAATTAACTAGGTTTTACTGTAATATGTAATATATACTGTTCAAACTATTCGATTCGAAATTATTTGACCAAATCAATACTCGCTTCGAACCTCAAATCCACTAATCGCCCGTCCCTAAATTAGCTGTAATTTAATTGAAAGGGAACGAAAGCTGTGGTAATGGAGGGAGGGAGGGGAGGTGACGTTTAGCTGCACCCCCAAATGCGTATTTATATAAAAATGTGGTGAGGCGAGAAGGTGGTAAAGACTTCGGACGCTGCTCGACAAGTGTCCCGTTCGGATCTCGTCGAAAACTTCGGAGCCGCCCCCAGAGGCACAGGCAACAGTCACCAGCGCCGTGCGCGTTGCGAACGCGGGCAAAACGCCGACGGCGTCGACAACAGTTCGGCGCATTGCTGGTGCTGCTGCATGTCTAAGTTTATACAGCTGATCGATAAAACTACTATCCTTACTCCGTAAAGCTCTCTACTAATTTGCTATCGCAATTGATGCTTCGCATTTTTTTAACATACTTACTAAAGAGTGACAGCATCAGGCAACATGGTGTCAGCCCATCTTGATGTAAAAGAAAGTTCCGTTTCACTCAGGGAATTTAGCAAAATCACTCAGGGAAAACCTGGAAAACTCAGGGAATCTGAAAATGTCAACTTGGTAGACACCCTGCACCCACTGACACCGTTACGCCAAAGTGACGTACACCGGAACTGCTAGGTGGCGCGACTTCTTTTCCGGTTTTGGTCAACCAGCCAATCAGCGCGCGCCTGAAAGCGAAAAAAGAAATTTCGCCTAGTGGAACATTTCAGAATACGGCCCCAGTCGCGCCGGTGCGTGATGACAACGCGTGGCTATGGATTGCAGTGGCATAAATCGGTACTTTGAATTTGATTTTGTTGACGAAAACCTTGTTCAAGTGGACATAGGATCGTCACAGCTTTGGAAGGGCCTTCTAATTTGACTTCTCGGCAGTTCCAGTTTCAATTAAGTCGCAATTTTGTTCTCGAAAAGTTCGTTGAAGCGGAAGTACCGAATAAAACGCCTTCATTATGAAGAGACTTTTTTTTTTATTACTTTCTATGGGCAGAGGACGGGGAATCGGAGAATCTTCATTGTGGTAGAAATTTCGTTGTAGCGGCGTTCGTGGTGGGGGGATTCAACTGTATTTGTAACCTTGTCTGCAAATAAGTAATTGTTTTCTACCTAATAAGCACTGATAGTATTGTTACAGGAAGAAAGCAGGCCCACGAGTGTTGGAGAATGTATATTTACAAGCGATGTATATGGCGTTCAGGCAACGGCCAGAGTCTTCGTCTTCCTCTCGTTAGTGTCCCCTTCTTTCCCTTCACCGTAACAATATTTCACAGGTGTTGTGCATTAGTCTAGCTCAATTTAGTTTATCTGTTTTGAGTGTGGAGCATGCTCTGTTTGCAATCATTTCTGTGCTGAATCAATTGAGTTTTTTTTTTGTTTTTGTTTTTTGCTGGCTTCAGGTTTTGACCGTGGTGGAGGTTTTGACCGGGGTGGTGGAGGTTTTGACCGGGGTGGTGGCCGAGGGGGTGGACCAAGGGACGGTGGGCCGCCTCGATACGGAGATAGAGGAGGCCGGCCAGGAGACCGTGGAGGCTTCCGTGGAGGCTTCTCGGACCGGCCCAGCGACCGCGACTTTGACAGGTGCTTGTGTGGTCTGTCAAACCGCATCGTGAGTCAAGAGCAAACGTGAGAGCAATGCGACAGTATGACTGCAGAGCAGCCGTTTGCCTTGTCCTCGTGTTGGTTTTTGATCTGCGATGAGGCCAAGGCGACAAGCCTTTTCTTTTTCTTCTAAGCTGCATGTTCAGGATGCTTGCTTTTGCTTGTGATAACATGGTGACAAGTGGCAAAAAGTGTGGCAAGAACTGGCGACAGTTATGCTGTGCTCATGGGCCAATATACAGTAGAATCTCAACAATGCGACTATCTCGGGATGGCACACTAATTTGTATGACTCAAAATTCGTATCTCCCAAAAATGTAAAAATTTGGGAAATTAAGGGGGGATGCTGCAATGAAATGATGTACTTTATACAGTCGAATCTCGATAATTCGAACTCGGAGGGGCCCGGAAATTTGTTCAAATAAAAAGAAGTTCGAATTAAAGAAAGGACGTACTTTTTAAGTATTCGAGCACCATAGCATGAACGGTGTGAATCGTGAGGCGCGCAACCGCCCACGGCGGCCAACGCTCGGTTCCCGATAACGGCAGCAAACGAAACTTCAGGGAACGGATGGCGCCGGATGGCGAAGGGCGCGCGCGCGTGGAGACTGTCGGACGTGAGGGAGGAGGGCGGCAGGAAAGCGGATTTTGCCTCGGCAACTCCGCCGCTTCGGTGGCAGTGGCTACCGCGGTTCGCCTCACCCTCTCTCTCAGCTCTCTCACAGCTCCCTTCCCTTCGACTGTCTCCATGCGCGCCAGCCGCCGTGCCGGCGCAGATTAGCCCGCTCCCTGAAGTTTCGTTTTCTGCCGTTATCGGGAAAGGGAAGCGAGCGTTTGCCGGCGTGGGTGCCAGTGCCGCCAGTCCAGCCGGCCCGGCGCCACCTAACCCGCTCCCTGAACTTTCGTTGTCTATCGTTATCAGGAAGCGAGCGTTTGCCGGCGTGGGCAGTTTTGTTGGCCGGACTGGGCCTCCGCCGCTGCATTAAGGGGGGTCTCCTAAGCTTTTGCTCTATGGCAGTGTCGGAGCAATGCCGGTCGGAGGCGCCGCCGTGTTATTTGGCGCGCTGCTGAGAGCATTGTCGTTCCGTGGTATGTTCGAATTAAGCGTAATCGAATTAACAAGATTCGACTGTAGTACGTTGAACTCCATTGTTTTGAACACGGACATACATTGGTCACACAAAAAACAAATTTGAATAACTTAAAACAAAAAATAATTGAAAAGTGCTTCCAATGTTGTGTGCTCCAAACATCTTGCTTCATGCTGCAAAAAGAATTCTTATTCTGTCTGTGATAGGTACTGAGGTATTATGGTAAATGTTTGCTGAATGTGCAAAATTGGTATTTTGCAAAAATGAAGAAGACAACCAAATCTTCCACCCTGTATTATTAAAATTAATATACCGTATTTACTCGCGTAATGAATGCACTCGTATAATGAACGCACCCCCAACTTTAGGCGTCAAAATGGGGATTTTTTTTTCTCCTGCATAATAGACCCACCCTAAACTTGCTGCCGTGAAGTAGGAGAGACACGGTACAATTCGGCGTCCGATATGGCGTCCGGCGGCTACGATGGTATCGGACGCCGAATCGTACCGTGTGTCTCCTACTTTTATTGCGATAGCGATCATATGGACACTCCAGGAGCATTTACTGAGATATTACTGTATAAGCTTTTGTAACGAAATTGACGTGCCGTTATTGCCAACTTGCTTCAGAACCTGCCATTGTCACCATATTGCAGGGACAATGGTGATGACCGGCTTTGACGGTAGGGTGTCACCAACTCTGTGAATGTGGCTTTGTAATGCACTGGAATTTTTCAGATATGTGTTTTGGAAAAAGGGTGTGTGTTAGAATCAAGTAAATATGGTGCCTTTGGCTGCTTTACAGATGCTTGCACTGTCGGAACTTGTTTGTGTCGACGAGGTCCAATGTTCTTGGGTTTACAGGGGCCCACCCGGAGGAGGTGCTGGTGGTGCCGGCGGCTTCAACAGAGGACCACCCCCACCTCGTGGTGATAGGCGGCCTGCAGACAGCGAGGAGTTCCGGGAGCCCACAGCAGGTGAGTAATCTTTGGTCACACTTCGGTCACCCTGTTGCCATTTCTATTGCCAGTTCTATTAAAGGGGCACTAAAGGAAAATATTAAGCCTAGTTAGATCAATAGATTATTCATCTAAAAGTCTGCCATCGCTCTCTGTGTGCTAATATGACTTGTTATGTAGAAAATTCCCATCAAAGGTGTCCCGTCCCGCTGCTGCTCCTCAGTTTGAATCGCCTGTGCCAAAATAAACGAGTTGACGTAATCGTCGCGTGGCCTCCCTCCCTGCCACTCTTTGTGAATTGGCTAGTGCTGACGTCACAGGAGAGGTACCATAGTCCAAAATAGGTGGCGCCACTGATTTTTGATTTTTGTCATTTTTTCGCCTACAAAAGCTTTGTTCTAGCTACCAATGATGATTTTGTTATTACAGAAGGCTAATCTTTCAGTTTAGCTCTACTTAATGCAGTAAAACCTCGTTAGTTCATAAAACCAAAAAATTCGGATTCGTCCGTTGGTCCCTGCAGGCGCATGCATTATTTAATGGTATCAAACTCTCGTTAATTCAGACATGTTTGGCCACACACTGGTTAATTAGGACAACCCATGGAGCGCGGCAAACGTGGAGCACTGCAAATGTGCTGCGCAAGAAAGCAAGAGCGGCACTAGCGACCAATTGAAGGGAAGCGGCGGTGTCCGCATCGCCATAGTCGTCAGCGGAAACCGTATGCAAATGACAAACGCTGAATGCTTCATGTCTGTGTGTGTGCTTAATATTTACTGCCACACATGACACTGTTGGCCGCAAGTGCCTTCATAACAACAAACCGCCATGCCTGATCATGTTGATAACAACCGTGGTTTCGTTCGCCGCAGTTGTGGCTAACATTAGGATCATAGTGTGCGTGTTGGCTGCATATCTTCAGAACTGCATGGTCGCCATTCATGATCGCATCGATAATGACCGTGGTTTCTTCCGTAGTGGTTGCTGTGACCACGTTTCGACTCAGGGCGTGTGTCGGCATCGTGCCTTCAGAACTGCGCAGTCACCACACATGATTGCATCCATAGTGATCTCGGTTACGTTACAAGTAGTTGCGGCAAGCAGTAGTTCTGTTTTGACTCAATACAATGCGCGCGCAATGTCAGAAACACGGTCGAAGCTGTCGAGAACGAAGACCGATTCTGCCATGGCCCACATGCTGGCATAAAACCCTCAGCTACATCACAATGTACGGATGATCTGTTGCACTGTCTGGCGGCACGGCCAAACGAGCCGCTCTGCGAAAGAAATTGCGAAGCCCTGCGGCGAGCGCTAATCAGTCCCGAGATGACGACAATTGCAGCTTATGCACTAATTTTGTGCAAAATAGAAGCAAGAGTTGCAAACTTATTTAGTAAATAAGGGCTGATTGGTGTAGCAAGCATTTATTTATTGTTTTCTTGATAGCCTCAATAATTCGTCATTTGGGTAATTCGGCCATTTTTCTCGGTCCTTTGAAATCCTAATGAATAGGTTTTACTGTATTTTCCTTTACTGAAAGTACCGTATTTACTCAATTCTAAGCACCCCCTTTTTTTCATGATCGCGATGCCCAAAGTGAGGGGGGGGGGGGGCTTAGATTCGAAAAATCTCTGTGACGCTTGGCTCCGAGACGCTCGCCCGGCTACGCCCGGTGCGCGAGCATCACGAGTCCGCGCGCTTTTACAGTCTGGCCTTGCGGCGAAATCTCGCTGTGGACGCCGTGCCACCTCGGGACTCCGACGGCTCCGACTCGAACCGCGCTTGGCGGCCTTAGCTGCGCGCTCTTCTTAACAATTAGGGGGGTGCTTAGATTCTCATGCAAACTTTTTTCCCAATTTTTTCGCGAAACAGAGGGGGGGGGGGGGGTGCTTAGAAGTGCGAAAATACGGTAAGCAGAGCTTAGTGTCCCTTTAAATCTAAGTGTATGATTTGGGGGTGGGGGGGGGGGGTAAGGGAAGGGGGAGGGTAGTACAGGGAGGAAGGTATCAGTCAAGGATAGTATTGCCAAAAATTCACAATTCATGAGAAACCAACCAGTGTTAGCTGCTTTCGGGAAATTCTTTGAAAGTTTGTGTATAGCTTGAAAAGAGTCATTGCACATTGTCATAGTGCTTCCGATTTCCTGGGGCAAAGAGTTTTGTTTGCAGGGTTTCTGTAATTAAAAGCGGACCAAGGAAAACTGTGCCCACGCTCTTCGTTGCTCTTTTTTGTGCATGTTCGGTAGTGTTTACAGCTGGCATTCAAAGCTTTCCCTTGCTCTCTTGCAATGCAGAAGAGCTGTCCAACCGCCCACGGCTGAAGTTGCTGCCGCGCACAGTCCGTGCTCCAGTGAATGATGTTGCCGACACGTCGAACCGCTCGAGCATCTTTGGTGGAGCCAAGCCTCGGGACGAGAAGGAGTACGAGAAGGGGCGCAAAACTTCCGAAGGTGATGACTTGTTGCATTCGGACTCCCTGCCTGCCTCCCGCCCGTCGGGAACTTCGTCTGCTTCCTCCCGACGGGGGGGACACTGAGCTGCCACTGCAACCACTCGGCCCTCCTCACTCGGTCCCCCATTCTTCTTCTTCTTCCTTCTCGCTTCTCTGCCCTCCTTGGCGTCGGCCTTGTTCACCTTCAGCTGCCACTGTTGCTGCCGCTGCTTCCGTGGGACTGCGTGCAACGACCTTGCCTCTTATTTCTTTCCTGGCTTTCTCTCTTGGGTGTCTCTCCACCGCCACCACTCGCGCCAAAAAAGTCTGGTGCATTACATGGGGCATTATTACATTCGGTGGACCAGCCTGTCTACTTTCCCCTCTTCTAGGCTTCTGTCTCTGCTTCTTTCGCTGTTTATACTCTTTGTCCACCTACTGTAGGTGCGTGTGTGCATGTGTCTGTCTGGCGGTGCTTGTGTGGGGAGCTGGCATTCAATATTGCTGCAGTAATGAGTAGCCTTTTGTGTGGTGTGAGGATTGTGCATGTGTACAGGAATTGCAAGATTGGAAGAGGGAAAAAAATCAGCCTGTGTGCGTGCTAGGCAGTGATGTGTCAGGAAAGCCCTTGAACGGGCACTTTGACGGTGGAAATAGTCGGACAAATGTTCCAGCCATGGCCTTAGCAGGCTTGTTGAAGTGTCGGAAAGACGTGTCTCTGTTCTAGATTCTTTGAATGGTGCCAATCATCTACTGCGTGCCATTAGATACAAGTGTTTTCAAGTTAAAGCATGTTGATCTCCGGAATAACTAGACTCGGTAAAGCATTGTGTCGAGGGGAGCAAAAGAGTTATGACACAGATGTGTGAGCTGCAGCTTAGCGGACATGTCATTATGCCAGAAGTGCATTTCACTATGTTCCGCATTCCCTTGAGAGGACAGACAGCTACAGTCTTTGGTATGAAGTGTATATAGTGAATCAGCATGCTCCGATTGATTTGAAGAGTCATAAGTGTTATAAAGTGGTAATCTTGCACAAAAAACATCTTGGATGTCACAGCTCATGTCTCTTCACTAAATAATTTACTGACTTGAGAGGCCGTTGTTATTCCTGCATTTTTGAGTGCCGGTGTCATGGAGTCCACTGCTTGCTGTGGTGTGCGAGTGATGTGTGTTATAATTAAGGGCGTCACATGGCCTTGCATTACACATTGAACAAATCAAATTAATCTTTCCTTCCACCACATCTTGTCTCTTTGCGACACTCCTCGACATAAGTGTGCATTTGTCATGTACAATTTCATTTAGGCCTCGCACCTGAAAAAGCAGCAGCTGCCCTCGAGTGGTGGATTGTTTAGAAAAAAAAAAAATCCTGCAATGAGATGGAAGCATATGTGTGAAGTGCTGCACATAATGCACAGCCGCAAACAATCTTTGTGGTTGGCCTGCTGTGTGCACCCATATTTCTAGTTCTGGTTTTTAAAACCAGAGCATCGCGTTTGCCACTTGGCTTTGGTTGAACTGGATAGTGTTCAGAGGGATGTTTGTGATTTTGTTGGGTTTTTGGCAAAGCTGCTGTCCACATTTAGTGTGACCGAGGAAATGCGGCATCATTGGTGGTGTGTGCCATGTGTGCCCTCTCTTGAGCCTTCTTGCAACTGTGGAAAGCACTCGTTGGTGTAGCTTTCTATGATGGGCTGCTGGTGCACTCCGGACACATGCATACATTTCCCGAATGGATAGGCCAGGATTAGCTAGGCTGGTGAGGTAGAAGGTTTTTCGTGAGCCATTGAGTTAATCACTTTGGCCCGGAAAATGTATTTCGCGTGCAACTGTGTTACTTCTGTTGGTTCTCCGATCAGTAAGAGTGGAGTCTTGTACTGCTACATAATGCACTCCTATCATTTTGAAAACATTCAAAAATTAAAAGAAAATGCTCTGATCTTTTCAAATTGCCAGTGCCATAAACTGTGGATAAGCTACTTACCAGCAAAGAGCTGGGAAACAACTTACCTACTTATCTGCTTGTAAAAATGGCTTTTGTGTTTGTGTCAAGTACGCCACCTGCTATTGCAGTGAAATATTGAGATGCAATGGTCCTGCTCTGTGGTGTAAAAATTGTACCATGCTAAATGGAGAAATGAGCATGTGCTCTATTCAAAGGAGAAAAGAAAGGCATAGATATCTTGTAGTAGAACGTACGTGCATCAGCGGTTAAAAAAAGAAAGATACATAAGAGATAAGTGGTTATGTTGCCTTTTGGCCCAATGCACTCCTGCATTGTTCTTTCTATAGGCACCACTTGAGCAGGGTGTATCATCTGAGCTGTCGGTGCTGGCACGTGTCACTTGCTGTTAATGGGGAAAATCACGGAAATGTGCATTATGTAATTTCATGCCTTGAATGTAAATGGCTGCGCTCCTTTTTCATTTTTCAGTTTTTATTTTTTTGCATTTGATTTTTGCTCAAGTGATTGGCTGTGCATGTTGAGAGTGAGGAGGGGATGTTGAAAGCAGTTGTGGGGAGGTGTTTGCAGTGATTACTGGTAGCCACAATGTTTCTATGTTTTCTTGCAGGCGATGCTGACTAACCACCGCTCCTAGAAAACTCAGCATGTTGTGTTTAAAGCTAAGCCTTGTCTTTTTTTTTGTGTGTGGATTGAGAGTTTTGTACTCTGTGATTAAGAATAAAAACGGCGTACTGGAAAACTGGGCCTCTTGTGTTTGTTTAGTTCTTGCTTGGCTTGATTAACGTTTGCAGACAGGTAAAGTGATTATTTCACGATTTAGCTGGTTATGGCTGAGCAGAATTCTAGCTGGTGGATGCACGGGATTTAAATTTGTTCAAGTTTTGCTGCTACAGTCTGACGACCAATAATTCAGACTTCATGGGGAACGTAAATAAGTCCGAACTATCGAATGTCTGAAAAAACGGATGTGCCCAGAAAAGATAATCTTATTTACGTTGTAATGACCCCCCCCTCCCCCGTGCAAGGAAGAAGTGGCCGATTCGTTGCTGCACACACATCCGCTTACGTGCAACCAAGTATGCCTATATTTCTGTCGGTTTCTGTTGTCGGTTTCTGTTGTCGCTGTACACTGATGCAAGGCATGGCACATCATTATCCGAGTTACAGTCGCTGTTTGACAGTGGGAGAACTTGCTCAATTATTTCGTTATCGTTCAGTTCGGCACACAACAATGCGCTTTCAACGTCTGCAATGTCTTTAAATGCAACGGCGGCACGAATCGGCACACCGCAGCCTAGCAGGTCATCAGTGATGTCTGCATTTGAGCTTGTTCAGGCTCTTTAGTTGCAAAGTCGGGGTCATTCGGACTGTGACTGAAGACTAATTCGGAGTCGGACTGCGAGGGGACCGTTGGTGCCATTTGATGCGGCCTGTCGATAACTTCACGAGAAATACTTCTTGGAGCCAGCAGAGCGCAGTCTGGAACGCCAACTAAACAAACAGAATGGTGAGAGCGGGCCATGCGCTGAGATGCCGGAATAGGATGTGGTGATCGCGATGTTGATGCGACCTCACAATTCAGGCAAAGCCTCCAAGATCAGCACTTGTAATTTAATCTGAGGCGTAGTGCTGTGACCGAGACAAGGCCTCGGGGATTATTGTTTTACGTGTAATCTTGAGGTCTCCTATCTTTGAGGCCATGCTTCATGTCTCATCGAGGTTGTCAGAGGAGATAATGGCAGAATCCTCGTACGCTACAGTCACGGACTGGAGTCTGGATACTCGAAAGTAGAGCTGGCGGCTGTCCGAAATATCGGTCGTCTTTACACATTAATTCTACGGGGCCATTGACGGTGCCGCAAAGCTGTCCGAATTACCGAGCATGTCCGTATTATCGGTCGGCGATTGTACAAACTTAACCATTACAGCAATTAGTACCTAAAAGGGCATGCTACTACTGTATTTCCCAGACTATAAGTCGCAGCTTTATCCCAAAAAAACGGTGCATCTTATGTAATTGTGTGACATATAAGTAGAAGGTAAAACCTTGTTCACACAGTTCTAGAAAATAAAAGTGTACTACTCGGGAAAACATACGATCCGAAATCGCTAAAGATGTGGCAGACTCTGTACTTGACATCTAGGTAATGTGAAGCGTTGCGCGAATCGATGCAGCACAAGATGGCGGACCCGCGCCGAGCTGGTGTAGGCCAAGCGGGCCGAGATGTGTGTTATTGTTTTAGCGGCTTCAGCAAGCTTACGCTTGCATTCCTCGAATTCGCCCTGGGTCTGCAGCTTCTTCGAACGGGGCATCTTGGCGGGTAGCTGTGGCGTGCCCACTTGGCCGAATCATAGCGGCACGAGACGTCGATGCGCATGGAGCTGGTGGCGCCTGAGCGACTGATGTTCAATTGCATGTTGTCGTGTTCCTTTGCGAAACCAAAACAAAATCGAGCTGGTGGGCGACGCAGGAATACGATGTCTACGACGCCGCCTGAACGAAATATGACGCTCACATCGCGCTGCCTGCAGTAGGGAATGGTGTCGTGTGGAACAGGTAGGTGAAGATGATTATCGCAATATCTTGGCGGCGATCATTGTGAATGTGGCATGCGACGACCTGGGAGCAGATTTACTGATAGCACTTGGCGGGCGAGTACTGTCGGAGAACCATGCGGTGGGCGGCTGTTATTCTCTATCACGCGCCCCTCGCGCCTTTTCCTGTTTCTATGAGATCTAGCAGCTGGAATGCGTGTCATTCGATGGCAGTTTGGGCTATGTACTGAAATTTTTGATGTGCCAACCCGGCGCGAATCGTTGCGGCACAAAATGCCAGTGCGCGTGGAGCTGGCACGTAGCGCCTGGTGTGTGACCCAAGACGCACATTGTAGTTTTTAAATGCGTAAGCATTTCTGTGCCTATTGAATGAGGAAACCCGTCCGTCTCTGTCCGTCACATAGGACGATCGCTTTCAAGATGGGGCCTGCAGCAGCGAGCGAATTGACCTTCGTGCTGCCTCTTGCTTGAACGCAAATTAAGCGGCGAGAACACAGCGCACATGAAGCCATGAGCACTCGCCACACTCTGGCCCCCTCGCAGATGGCTTTTAAGGTAGGCTCCGCGCGTCTCGTTTGAACACAAAGTAAGCGACGAGAACACGGCACTCGCCGCACTCTGTCCCCATCGTAGATCACTTTCAAGATAGGGCCCGTGCGGCCGCGCCATATGCAGCTGCTGCTGGAGTATGGTTGATCACGGTTCGTAATGGTTCGACGCAGATGGATAAGGCGCTAAAGAGCGATAACGGCTTATAATGATCGAAGCGTAATCGGCGCACCTGGCACCGCTACCTGCAGTAGTTGGCTTGCGTCATCAATTCACCTTGCGCCGCCATCCGCAGCAGTTCATGTCGCCGTAGCGATGTCGTTTATACTGGTCGGATCAAGCACGCCACGCCACAGAGGCAATGCCAGCTGCGTGCATACGCCTCGTAAAGGTTATTCCGAGGCTGACAAAGGTGACCCAGCTATGCTGCTGCCCAAGTAGCTTAACGTTTTTCTTGTATAGCTGGGACGGAGTTCGAGATCTTCGATGGCTACAAGAGAGGTGCAATAAATATTGGTTTTCTGAGCCTAAGTGGAGTGTTATTTGAATGTATTTTTCTGGTAGAATTTGCAGCTCGTACAAATTGTTAACAGAAATTCAGTGCCCTCAAAATGGGTATGGCATTTTGCAATGAGTGTGCAAGGTGTTTCATCATGCTGACCGAGTTAAGATACAGCGGTGCGACTTGCGTATAAATTTTCTCTTGGAAACTTGCAAAAAGCAGGAGGTACGACTTATACAAAGGTGCAACTTGCAAGTCTACGAAATACAGTGTATCTGCATTTCAGGTGTGTTTCGATTGGAAACTCTGGGCTAGGCCGGAGATCGACGCTATAGTGTAAAAGATGTAACATGGACATACTTAGGGTGACTAAATCGTGTTGAATGATGTTACAGTGTTTATGTTTCAAAGTTGCCGCACTGTGTTATGTTACACCCGAACATTGTGTATTGTATACTCGCCTGTTTTTATTCATGACTTGGCTCTGTACTTGATCCTGTGTCCCTCCTGCTATGATCTCGCAGGACATTAGCAGTATTGTTTAATAAATAAATGAAATAAAACTTCCACTTAAATTTTATATAAAATTCAGGAGATCCAAAGGAAAGCACAGTAATGCACTATTGACATCAAATGTTTATTCAAAGTGAGATTTGTGGAAGCATTTTTGTGAGGCCCGTGCACATAGACAGTTGTGCCTTGCTCTTTGGACACAGCTGTTTGATTAGCTGTATTGGGATTTCATCTGGTAGTGCTGACCTGTTGTTAGAGTCATTTTCTGCTTTTAATGCCTTTGCATTCTTTGGGTACTTCACGCACTTTTTGGGGAGCTATGCATGTATAACCATTTCCCGCCTCTCTCTATATATATGTATATATATATATATATATATATATATATATATATATATATATATATATGTGCAGGGTGTTTCATTTTAGCTGCACCAAAATTTTAAAAATTGCCTGTGGCAGATAGCACAATTGTAATCCTTGATCTAAACTAATCGATGAGGCGGCCATTACTTCCACGAGAAATAAAAACGCCGAATTTAGTTATTAACATAATTACATTAACTTTTTAATTATTCGTTTTATGGGACATCTTTCAATCTACGAATTACAGCCGCTGAGTTCGCAAGGCGTATCCACTTGGAACGAATTCTCAGGACTGCACCAGTTTTGAGATATTAATTTTCAAAGTGTCTGACGAAATACATGGGCGTTCCAGTTAACTTTGTGCTTTAATGGATAAAACAGCGTTTTCCTCAAAAAGTTAACTGGAACGCCCATACATTTCGTGAGCATACAGTGAGCATGCGAAGCGGTTCCCTGAGAGGGGTAAAACACCTAAAATAGCAAGCAGCGCGTATATGAGTGGTGGAGGACGGCGATTCGTGGCTATTGAATTCGTCTGAATCATAACTGTCACTGTTTGACAGATCCGAATAGGTGGTGCAGCTTGCAATGTAACCCGAAGGTCCCCGAAAGTCCGGCGCGGTCACGAATAAGCTGGGCGTCTGCTCTTCGCCGGTTTCGTTCGCCCCGCGGGCGAGACCGGCATGCGTTGCGCGCCTTCCCCGCCGGGGATACATTCGTGACGTCACACGCAGAGGTTCGCTCGGCTGCTTGCTCAGGTTTCGGTTTCGTTTTTGCGCTTTTCTGCTTATTTAAAATTATTTTCGAATTTGCGGAACAATTCTCCTATCAGGTGCGTCACAGAAGGGTCTCGGGAAGCTAAATATTTTATTAGCTCGACATGGTCAAAAAATCGCCGGAGTTGCCCTTTAAATGAAACACCCTGTATATATGCGCGCGCGCGCGCGCGCGCGCGCGCGCGCACACACACACACACACACACACACACACACACACACACACACACACACACACACACACACACACACACACACACACACACACACACACACACACACACACACACACACACACACACACACACACACACACACACACACACACACACACACACACACACACACACACACACACACACACACACACACACACAGGAAGGCAGGACATCTCCAAGCTATACCTGCTTTCCATCACGAAGGGAAATAACGCTGACTGTAGAAGATGGGTCACCAACGATTTTAATGCGAACGCATTATATACCCCATTATGCGAAAATCTGTTGTCGGCGTGACCGAGCGATGGTACCAAAAATGGCTGACGCGCAAAGAGCGAAAAACGTAAAAAATGCTCAGATTGACGTCAGATTTCTTGGAAAGGTTTCTGTCAACAAAGTAAATTAATACATTTCGGTCGGTGGAAATCGAACCCGGGCCTCCGGGGTGCGAGATGAGCACGCTTTCCCGACGCCAGGGCGGCTTCACGGTTCCTGCTGACTAAAGGTTTGCCCTGGTGTTTGTGTTTCACCAAAGGAACTATAATGCTTTCGCATTCCCACACGTAAGCAGTCCTACATGTCTCTGCCGAATTAAAATTTTTTTACGTCAGCCATATATATATGGCGCGGCGAGCCTTTCCAACCCCCGCCCTATCTCTAATTATATATACTATATGTATATATACACGTAGCTTCCAGAACGTTGTGTGTTGTATATTCGCCTGTTGCACCTTGTAGCTAGAGAAATTTAAAGGAAAGCGGCGGCTGGTGAGCACGTGCACGTAAGTTCGCCTTGCCTAGGAGAAAAGCGCTGGCGCCGGCGGTTAAACTTCACATGGGCTTGCTACACACAGAGGGAGCGAAATAAGTTGTGGAAAGGAAAAATCGGTGTTTTCTGTAGCTCTTTAGAGATTATAGGGTCAATATAGTATTGACCATTTTCGTGGAGCAGTTTGTTTTAGAGAAACTGGCGCACCATTAAAGCCCCTTGATAATTTGACTCTCCTCCCCGCCGCGCTTTCCTCCTCGATTCTCCTCGCCCGCCGGCTGCGCGCACTGCGCACGGCATGCTATTGCGCCTGGGCTCCCGCGGATGGGCCGCAGAATTCGATGGAGGCGCATGATTTTGGGCCATTTGTGCGCTCCAGTGGCGTAGAAAATTTTGAAAAATGGTAACAGCATGGAGAATGCTGAAGGCAACGTTTATGAGGAGGTTGGTTTCATCTTAAAGCCGTATGAATGACACACACTGATGTAAAAGGAGCTTTGAGGCGAGTTCTATACTCCAGTTATTTTTTCTGCCACATGATACGCTGCTTTACTTTGTGCATATGATATAGTATTGCTTGTGGTCAATCGCTCTGTGTTTGGCAGTTTTTTCTTGCATGTGCGCGCATGTGCACCGCAGGTATATTCAGCGAGCCTTCTTATAATGAATTACTGCCGAGTGAATCGTCCGTCCATGTGTTTGTCTCAATGTCAATGTAGCTTTTGTGCTGTGGTTTCGGCATTGAATAGGACGGTTGCGCAATTTCAGTGTGATGAAGCGGTGCCGGCAACCACTCAACGCCCACAATAACAGAAGCTGAGGAAAAGTATTTACAGATTATTCTTTAGGCGCCGGTGTCAATGAAGCTTAAAAAAAATACTCGGTATACCCATGGGAGAAGGCATTCCATATTTTTAGGGGGAAAAAAAAACGCCTCTGGATCAGGTATTTTGATGGTTCACACCGGCATACCGTTAAATTATGTAGTAGGATAGTTAAAACTGTTATTTTGATTCGCGGGGGGCCCTATTGCCGACGCATTGTAGATTGCGGGCAAGCATGCGGTGGCGACAGGCTCTGCATAAAGGATCATAGTGTCGTTGGCTGCGTCGTTAAGCGACCGAGATCATTATTGCTGAAATTATTAGAGGCGGGACAAGGAGCAAGCAGCAGCAATCACTACTGTCAGTTCGAGGTTCATGCCGCTGTCGAGGGGGCTTCCTGTGCTTCACGACAGGTCGGTGGGAGAAAGTTATTGGAACTGCGTTGGGCTTCAGCTTTTTTTTTTTTCGAAATTCTTGTAATATGTACAGCTCAAATTGGTCTTTAGTGAAATGTAGCTAGAACATTGATCGAAGAGTTAATCACTCAGGCAGGATGAATAAAACGTCCTTTATACAAGCACAAGGGGCTAATACGCTGCAGTGCTAAACATTATTGGATGGATGGATGGATGGAAAAACTTTATTTTGGTCCATTGGGTCGCACTAGTTTCCTTGCCCGAAGCGGGCCGCTCCCACGTTGGGACCGAAAGGCCTAGCCTATCGGCCGCTTCGCGGGCCCGTTGGACTGCCCATGCTAAACATTATTGCCTATATAATATTCCCTGCATTGCTACATCATAACCATAATCTTTATTTAGTGCTCAACCTTCGTAATCAAAGCGCATTGATACAATGACATCGGCTCGTGTTACATGGATGGAAAGGGTTTACCCACAGAACAAAACCGAAAGGTGATTGTAACGCATTCGCTATTAAAGCGAAGATTCACGGCTTCCACCTAGAAGTCAACAGCAAGGGTGCGCGATCGTCTCCTGCACATTGCCTGTATCCGTGAGAAAACCAAATAATAATCGTCACCCACTCGCGCGTGCATGGCAGCCCAGTTCAAAGCAAATTCAAGAACTGAAAAAGATTACCAGGTGTCCTTAGCTATCGCCTAAGAGACGCGAATGCGAGTGTTGTAAAATCTACTGTAATTCACCTCAATCCACACTAATCCACCTTCACGCACCATATTCGACCTTAATCCACTCTGATCCTCCTTAATAGATCTAATCCACCTTAATCCACCTCAATGCACCCTAATCCTTAATACACCTTAATCGACGTTAATCCACCTTATTCGACCTTAATACACCCTAATCTCTCCTTAATACTTTAATCGACCTTAATCCATCTTAATCCTCCTTCATGCACGTTATTCAACATTAATCCACCCTAATCCTCTTTATTACATCTTGATCTACCCTAATCCAACTTAATCCTCCTTAATTGACCTTAGCTCTCCTTATTTAACCTTAATCCACCTTAAACCCCCTTAATCCAATCACTAATCAGTCATGAATTTACTTTGCTAATCATTAATAATCTATTATACACGGCTGGACATGATTTGGCTTGCTTCTGGCCTTCATTAGGTCACGTTACTTTCTGTACCTCAAACGCTCACCTTGAAACATATCCAACTAAGGGTCTCGCCTTAAAATGAGGACCAGCTAGCGCTCATCACCTGCAATACCACGGGTATACTTCCAACTATTTTTTTTCAGGCCCTGCATTCACACACATCGAAGCTGTAAAAAGCTCCTCTACACGCTGCTATTCCGATTTTCAGTAAAACAGGCAACGGATCCTAACAATCGCGAAAAGTGCGATCGAGAGGCTGTATCTTCGGGTATATTTGTTCAGTGGAAAGCAGAATCTATAATGATGCATTTCCGATTGAATAACAGTTGACGAGGTGCGAGGTGATATAGTTCTGGCAGAATATTCAGCATTCTGAGGAGAACCCCATTTTTATGCAACGTACAAATTGCCACAACAAAAACGCTAATGAGCAGGGCGGAAGAATTGAAAAAAATGCAGCATTAGGGGATGCTTTGATATGAGCAATAAGAAAGGCGCCTTACCTCGCAAACAATACTGTTCCTTGTCGGAACAAAGTTCTTTCGGCCAATGTTGTGCAGCCACTGCTTCTTGCGCAAGCCATCACGCTTTCCTTGCGGTATCGTAAAACTGCATAACCATCATCACGCTTCTTGCTGCAGTTATATGCGCAGCAGCACGGCATAGCGCTAGCAGACAGTGCACGAAACAGCGTGCAATGTTAGTGTGCCGTTCTCTATACGCCGAGCCAACCGAGCTAAGGCGCAAAATGGCGCGAACGAAAAAGCAAACACAAGCAAAACGCAAGCTCCGCTCGTTTTCAAGGGCAACGGCAGGGAGACCAATCATCGTGCAGGAAAACGGGCGCAAGACCGTCTGCCGCGGAGGGGACTCGCGAGGGGCGAGGAGGAGGCGAGGAGGTCGCGCGCCGGCGGCAGAATACAAAGGGTGGCGGTACTTTAGAATTATCAAGGGGCTTTACGCGCCATACCTCTCCTCAGTGACCGCGCACGAATATGTAACAATTGCCGCTTCTGCCTTGCTTCTGTGCGATCAGCTGTCAGAAATGCAAGTTTTCGCTAACACACTGCTCCAATCATGCTAGATTGAATCATGTGGATTGAAGCCGTGCGCAGTAGTTGGCTGCAAAAATAGTCACTGGCATGTTAAGGAATAGAATCAATCTGTGTGGCCAAGTTCGCGAACCGCTGCTGCAACTGTCCGAACGTGTTACCGGCACTTTGTGATGTACGGCTTTCCTCGAGGATACAGAAATTTTCTCATCCGCCAGCCTTGTATCGCTAACCTTCAAAGAAAGGGCTTCATCCCCAGAACGTCGGCAAGAGTGAGTACCACTCGTTAAACAATGACAAAAGGAGTAGCGCCGCTTACTGTCATAGTAAGTTTCGCGCACGTTATCTATACACATCTGTCCCAAATGGAAGGAAAACTTACGCCCACTCTATCGCCGACGTATCAAGAATTAGTGAATGGGCGCACAGTGTTGCCAGGTCCGACGAGGAGGCGTAGCCAAACGCTAGAGAAGTTGTAACCCAAATGTAGCCAAACAGAAAAAAAAGGGCAAAATATTTCGTAGCCAAATATAGCCATTTTTATTTTATTTGTGTATACCTTTTCACATTCGACTACGGCAGTCCTTTTTTGCACAACCCGTCGTAACAAAATGTCCATGCCGCCGTGACGGTCGGCCCTTTACATCAACAACAGGGACATCATGCTTGCACAGAACACTTTTTGGTTGGCTCCGGAAGGTCTTAAGTTCCAGCGAATCGCTGCAGAGGGCGAATCAGTGCTTTTATTTTATGACAGATAATGCTAAGTTATTATTTTTAGTTATTTACAGTAATATTTACTACGAACTCTGCTTTTTAGCTGTCGTGAACACAAAATAATGTTCAGCGTCATCGATCTCTCACGTTATCTCTGCCTATATGCGTAGAAGTTCAGCTGTCCAGCGATCTGCAACGTGCTCACGGCTTCTTTTTTTTATGAGCTAAAACAAGTCTTTCGCGCTATGATATCTAGCGTTATTTGTCTCATTGTCCAATCTTTTTTTCTCGTTTTTTTGTGTTTTTTTCAATTAGCTTGGCCCGGATTAGCGGGGACACACACTACCTATATAGTGTCAATTTACATCAACCTGGCCGCCATCTTAGGTCTCTAGCACGCCAAGAAAATGCGTTAAGAAAAGGGACAGACAACAGATGCCACTCACTGTCTGAATCGGTGTAAGCTTTAAAATATTACTGCGCAAACCGACCCACTAGTGTAAGAAGCGCGCAGTCGTTTTCGGCGACGAGCACGTCCCGAACTAACTCG
This sequence comes from Dermacentor silvarum, assembly GCF_013339745.2. Lineage (NCBI taxonomy): Eukaryota > Metazoa > Arthropoda > Arachnida > Ixodida > Ixodidae > Dermacentor > Dermacentor silvarum. Next base: position 141,193,764 of record NC_051156.1, read on the forward strand.
CTCGAAATGGTAAAAGCCGCGACGGCGCACAAAGAGCAATGTTAACAAATTGATAACAGTGGTAATGCTGTGAAAACCGGTTACTACCAAAAAGCAAACCATGTTGATGGCTAATAAAGTTTTAGAATACGGGCCCCTAAAGTTTGGGGCCCCAAAGAGCTTTGCGGCTGTTAGCATTGGGGCATGCAGGAATGAAGAGTTTTGGAATAGGCGTTTTGCGTTTGCGGATAGCGTGTTGCGTTTGCAGCGTCACTACGACGTCAAAGAAAGGCTGTTATAAATATTAAAATAAAATATACCATTTTCTGATAAGAAAAGTATTTTAGACATTCGTGTTTTCGCCTTCAATTACAATTTAAACCAATTCTATTAGCAGCATGCAGCTTGTTGCACTTAGTTTTGAGTAACCAACTTTACGCATCTTCACCCAACAAAGTCCATCCGTGATAGGCCTACGAGCCATGAAATCGACAATTGAATTCGGAATCAGCGGCGTTAATGAACCAATCTTCATTACACATGTTAGTTGAGTGAAAGCGATAACCGCAATCACTTCTTCTAGTTTACAAACTTCACGCGTTACCACGAATCGATCCCAGTTTTGTGCTATGTTAGAGCCTCGCTTCGATGGGCGCCGCCATGTTTGTTGACGAAAGCTTTTGAGGTAGCTTTTGGGGCTCCGACTAAATCGGTGAAATAGCGTGTCCGACGCAAAACCCAAATACAGTTAACGTCTTGCGCATGCGCAGTGGCTTCGACGCTATTTCTTTGAGGCCCCAATACGTTTGAGGTCCCTATTCTAAATCTAATAATTGCTGGGGTTTTTACGTGCCAAAATCACGATATGATTGGGAGGCATGACGCGGTGGGGAACTCCGGATTAATTTTGGCCACCTCGGGTTCGTACACCTAAGTACACGGGTGTTCCTGCATTTCGCCTTGATCGAAATGCGGCCGCTGTGGCCGGGAATTAAGCCCGCGTCATCGAGCCAGCAGCACGACACCTCACAAGCTAAGCTAACACGGTGGGCGAAGTTCGTGTGACGTGGTGCACTGATGTCATCGTGGCAAACATGTTTCGATATTGGCAGAATGAGTATCTGCATCGATGACGTTACGGGCAAACCATCTAGAAGTAAAAGCACCAGAACCCACCTTTGGCTCGGGGCATTGCTGCCATTCTTTTTTATACATTCTCCCATACTTGGCCCACTTACCCATGTTTGGATTCTCCTCTCTGAGGAGGATCCGATCTTACGTCCAACCTATCGAAATGAATCTCGAATCTAAGCACGAAGAAAACTTCATCTAGCAGGAAATGGAAAATGCCAGTAAAGCTTCGCGCGAGAAACGTGGAGTAGGTCGAAAGCTGTGCCCGGCGCGATACTTCATCCAGAATTAAGACATGGACATGAACACACTGGGGCGTGTCATCCACCCTTGCTTCCCTTCTTTCATGTGGGTGCCACGATCGCCCGACGGCCCCGACCCTATGTTATTGCTCTCCCTTCCTGAGCATAGCCATGTTAGTACAGTGTACTGTGAAAAACCCACTACTCCCAGGTTCATCCCGATGCCCGGGGATCGGGTGCCTAACGGCCAAGCAGGGCGTAAGTTTAAATGCATCAAAGATCAAAGCCACCTGCACAGACAACAGCGCAGAGAGGGAAGGAAAGGTGGGGGGGGGGGGGGGGGGGTCATTTCACGCACGCACACACGCACAACCACGCGGCCGGCTCCGCCAGTTAAAACACAGCCTTCGAGATTTGATTCTACCCGATCAGAGCCACCGCTGGAGCTTGGATTAGGGCGCCACGTATAGCCCAAACACAGCCAAGTCGCAGATTTTCAGTAGCCCAAATATAGCCACATAGCCAACACGTCCAATTCGACGCCAAAAACGTTTTCCCGTAGCCCAATTTGGCTATATATAGCCAAACCTGGCAACACTGGCGCACACTTGAATATATATGCACTTTATACGCACAATAAATGACGGACTACACCTATGGCGCACGAATGGTAGAAGCTGAATGTTTCGTGACGGTCCACAAGAGTAAGCGAGTTACTAGCTGTAATATATATTTGCTACAAGGTATTGCAATGTACAAAACAGCTACGTTTCAAGCCTCGTGCGCAGCAAGAACAAATCTATCGGAACTGAGCACAACCGCGAGTGATTAATAATAAGATAGTGGCCGCACCGAGGAACTTCACTGAGTCAGAAACTGACAAGACACTGCTTCAAAATATTTGCCGAATAAAGAACAAAGAAAGACACACACTAATCCTGACTGAATTCATAATCGGAAAGCTGGGATAGCTTGGAATACATATTTAGCCCCGCTTTTAGAACAAGCACCATGTACGCTGCTTGCGCCGTTTGGACATAGCTTAATCAGCTCTGAAAGCGCTTTTGCATGTTCTCTGAAGTTGTGATCAAAGCTTCGTGTCGTCCACCTAGTCACCGTCTACGATATCTCCGAAAACAGAGGATTTCTAAGCCGCGCCGGCGTCATACACTTCCACAAGGAGGCAACGGAGGCAGTTGAGGCAAGCAATTGACGCGTTATCACGTGATCAAACATGGCAGCGTCCACGGGATCGCCGCGAAAAGGGTCAATAGTACCGGTTAGCATAGCTTACATGCATCAGCAATGCGAAACTTGATATATCAATCTCATGCATTACACGAAGTGTCAGGTTACCATAAAGCAACACGTATAATTAATCATTACGCGTTCGCGAGCTCTGGCGCGAAGAATCACCGGCAGCGCGATGCGGCAGCTCTCGATAAAAAGTACCCGCTTAATAGCAGACGTCTATTCAGCGTTCTCGCTAGGACACTATACGCCTGCACTTCGTGATCAGATATCCAAACGAACCATTTACAAACGCGCGCTTTCGCTAAACTGCGAACGCCCCTAATGCGTGTACTCGCTTATATTTCTGCACTGAAAAGCATGCAAGTCACTGTGGTGAGTCATAACGCTTGGCTGCCTCCGATTATACGTGAACAACACGCGTAATCCTTCCGTGCAGCTTAGCATCAGCGCCGAGCTTTATTGCAAAACGAATTTGTGCTGTTTTCCTGTAATTATTCTTCGGTTATTCAAATGAACTGGAACCGTTTTGAACAAGTTTAACTGTTAATTCTCCGCTCCGGCGTTGAACAGCAACTGAGCTGTTTTGGCTGAACCGGAACGAAAACATTTTTGGTTCGACTTTCTGTGCGTTAGCTGCGAGAGAGACATCTGGGGACTTTTGCGTCTGAGTTCTACTGTTGGCTAGTACTTACTAGCCATCGCTATTTTTTCTTTGTACTTTGGGCGAATGTCAGCTGTGTTGATGGAATGAAGTGCGGGGAGCCGCTATACGCGCAGTATGACGGGTTGTTTTGTTGTATTTATTAATAGCGCGTTTGCCATTGTAACCGAATGAAGACAAAGACCTTTATGTATGGTTGCGGAACCTCAGCCAACCATAATATATAACTGAAAAGATGCAGTGGAGAAACTTATCGGCATACAATAGTAGTCAACCGACTGCAACCGAGCATGGCTCGAATTCCTTCTAACGAAAGGCTTGTAGCGCGTGAAAAGACAAGGACGAAGGAAGTCGTGACACAGGCGCTGTGTGTGTGTCACGTTATTTTTGTCCTGGGAAATAGTTGCCTGTCGAAGGCCCCTCTAGAGGGCACCTACTGGCCGCGCTTTGTGTTGCAGCGACCAGGGGTGCTGTTCTGGGCATAGAAAAATTCCGCCATATTGTCAACTCTGATTGGCCGAGAGAGTTGCTACGGTCTCTCTGATTGGCTCAAAATGCCGCCATTACAGAATTCGACAATATCCTGAATAGCATCTCAGCAGGGGCGTAGCCAGAAATTTTTTTCGGGGGGGGGGGGGGGTTCACCGGCCCGACCGGGGGGGGGGGGGGGGGGGCAAGCTTCTGCTTTCCTCTACGTCACGTGATCGATAATAAGTACACGAAAACACCCGTGTACTTAGATTTAGGTGCACGTTAAAGAACCCCAGGTGGTCTAAATTTCCGGAGTCCCCCACTACGGCGTGCCTCATAATCAGAACTGGTTTTGGCACGTAAAACCCCATAATTAAATTAAATTAATTAAATAATAAATATCGGTAGTTTAAGCAGACTCTATACATGTATATCAAAGACATGGGCCATTGCTGGTTTGGGATTCCACAACAAAACAGCAACTACCAGCCTTCCGTAATTGCTGGTTTGGGATTGAACAACACAACAGTAATTATCCTTCCGTAGGAGCGCAATCGCAAACAACAGACGTTTCTCGCGCAGACTGATCCTGCGCGAGCGCGGCCTAACCGGCACCTGAAGGGAAGCGGCGGAAATGTATACCCGAGATTTCGACCACCTGGGGTCTTTAACGTGCACCTAAATCTAAGTAAACGGGCCTCGAGCGTTTTCGCCATCATCTAAAATGCGGCTGCCGCATTTGTTGCTTCAGAATGCGACCGCCACATTCTCGCCCAAAACTTCACAGAGTGTCAAAGCCTTGACAAACACCGTGACAGTTTTTTCCATATGCAGACATGATTCGCTGTAAATTACCAACTCAAACGGAAGCGCCCAGGAATGAAATTGTGATAGCAGCACCGGTTTCATGAATTATGTCAGCGCGAAGCGACGAGAACAAAGGGTGGGTAAGTGGGGAGGGGGGGGGGAGGAGGGGGTCGCGGAAAAAAATTCAGGGTGGGGGGTTTGAACCCCCCCCCCCCCCTGGCTACGCCCCTACATCTCAGATCTCCGAAATCCGAAACTATGCATATGGACTCGCTAATAAGGTTTAATTGTTTTTTTTTCAACGCAACAGAAGTGTACGTAAGCGCAGAAGAAATATATAGGACATGCTATGACTACCAACTGATGATTTGTTAGAAACGGAGTAAGGGAACAGGGAACAAAAGGGCAACCTGCACGTGCTTATTTTAATGCAAGGCAACTCACAGATTCTATTTCTCACTCAGAAAGAACAGAAGGCACTAAATACGCAACAGAGTTTTACTTACCTGGAATGCTTCCATGATCTGTTCTGCCCTCTGATTTTTGTGTTGTGTGGAGTCCGAGGTTTGAAAGTTCCTTCAGGACGCCCGGTTCAGCTCGCTACCAGGACGGTGTTCGGAATCTTCTAACACGCTTCTATCCAGAGTCACTGCTGCGTGCCGAAGGAGGGCTGACGTTTGAGGAGGAAATTTTAGGAGCGTTTTTAAGCGAAGCTTTATAGGCTCACAAGTGAGCGAGGTGGTGGTGGTGGTGGCGTCACGCTGAAAAGTGGGCCGATCCTGGCGATAGTGCAGAAATGCTCCAAGCTTAATGGCGCATACCTCTGTCGTGTGGGCCGATCTTGATGATAGTGCATAAAGGGTCCAAACCCAATGTCACATACCAGAGACAAGAAGGAAAGAAAGAAAGAAAAGAAAGAAAGGAAGGATTACAGAAAGAAATAGAGAAAAAAAAATCACGTGCGGCGCACACCCGCATTGGATATGCTACACGCGTGATCACGTGACACGCGTGCTCACGCGCGCGACCAATCAGGTTCGTTTCGTGTGTCGAGAGGCCCTAGGGACATGGAACTAAAGCGGGTTGGCGCGCGCTTCTCCGGGCTTCCCTCGCCTCGGATCAGTTTCGGCGAACAGATGGGAAGGCCACGCGTGGTGCGCTCTGGAAAGGAGCAAGCTGCGTTTGATGAATGCCGGCGTGAACTCGCTCGGGAAAGGGCTCGTCGTCGACGTGCCGATTCTAGCGTAAGGGCTTCCCTAGCCGAGGCTCGCCGTCAGCGACCATCAGAGAATCCCGAAGCCACGGTTTCCGAACGCTACCCTGACGAAGGGTAACACATGACAAGCTTCGCTTACCCTCATTTTTTCGACAGGGGAAGGGCTGATGATTTTTTATATATTTACAGGGAAAATACCAGAAAAAGAGAAAAGTAAACAGCCTTCGAGGAAAAGGAAAAGGAAAAAGCCTTCGAGTCCGCAGTTCTTTGGGTGAGGGAAATGCGCAAACAACACCGACCAATCGACACACGTGTTCGTTCGCTAAAGATTCCGCACTTTCGCACTTCACGAAGGAAAGGGCTTTTTCCTTTCGTGTCGCGGTATTCTTATGCCGTCGCCTCTCACAAATGACGTTAGCTTACCTGTCATCAGAAGGGCTAAATGTTGGGCTAGTTGGTCTGACATCATCATCATATAACGACGGCGGCGGCGCCGCCGACGCCGCCGCCGCCGTTAGGTATATCTTTCTCTTGGTATACATTCTGTGACTCTAATCGTCCACCGGTTATCCATCCTACGCATTACATGACCTGCCCAGCTCTTCTTCCGCTTAATGTCAACTAGAATATCGGCTATCCCGTTTGTTCTCTGACCTAACATTTTCCGTTCCATCGCTCTTTGTGTGGTCCTTAAATTGTTCTCGAGCTTCTTTGTTAACCTCCAATTTTCTGCCCCATATGTTAGCACCGGTAGAATGCAACGATTGTACACTTTTCTTTTCAATGACAGTGGTAAGCTCCCATTCATGATTTGGCCATGCCTGCCGTATGCACTCCAGCCCAATTTTATTCTTCTGTAAATTTATTTCTCATGATCAGGGTCCCCTGTGAGTAATTGGCCTAGATAAACGTACTCATTTACAGACTCTAGAGCCTGACTGGCGATCCTAAATTCTTGTTCCCTTGCGAGGCTATTGAACATTACCTTTGTTTTCTGCATATTAATCCTCAGCCCCACTCTTACACTTTCTCGGTTAAGGTCCTCAAATGTTCTAATTCGTCCCCAGTGTTGCTGAACAGAACAATGTCATCTGCAAACCGAAGGTTGCTGCGATATTCGCCATTGATCCTCACTCCTAAGCCTTCCCAGTCTAAGAGCTTTAATACTTCTTCTAAGCATGCAGTGAATAACATTGGAGAGATTGTGTCTTCTTGTCTGACCCCTTTCTTGATAGGTGTCTTTCTACTTTTCTTGTGGAGAACCAAAGTTGCTGTGCAATCTTTGTAGATATTTGCCTAAGATATTCACGTATGCCTCCTGTACTCCTTGATTACGCAATGCCTCGATGACTGCTGGTATCTCTACTGAATCAAATGCTTTTTCATAATCTATGAAAGCCATATAGAGAGGTTGATTGTACTCCGGTTTGACATATGTTGGCTGGAAAACTCTAAGCGCGAATAAGTTACACACCCCACATGGAACACACGAGGACAAGCGCTACTACCAACTGTTTATTCCTGTCAACACCCTAACGATTTGTAGGTTCTTTCGTGCGCATGCGTCACGCCACTTCATCAAGCGAAACCGTGAAGCCACATCAGCAGGAAGTATCGCGCGTGTCAGAAGCCATCCCTCAGAAGATCAAGCTCGGCCTCGTGCAAAACAGTAGACGCCTCACTTATACACATAGTTGAATGCTTGGTAATGCCGAAGGCTTCCAAAGCCAAATGAGCCGTGTTATACTTGCAGATCTGCATATATGATTCTTGTCTCACAAAACCGCGCCTCGCATACGCACCGCGTAATATGGGCAACCAAGTGCTCAAACTTAACGTCTTTCTTCCTAGCTTTTAGAGCATGCTCCCAGAGTCGGTCGTTTACACATAGTTTGATCTGGCCGATGTAGACCTTTCCACACGTCATTGGAATAGAATATAAAACCCTAGACGAGCATTTAACGAAGGTGCATTCATGCCTCGTTTGGCACCGTCGTTTTCTGTCATCGCAAGTCCGAGGACAGAGTTTGGACAACTTGTTACGAGCCGAGAACACCACAGGTATATGATGACTGTTCGGGACCTTCGCAAAGTTGTGTGAGATATCGTGCATATAACTCATAACCAAAGGTCTCGCCGTCGGTCGCCCGGGTTCAACCCTTTCCCTTCCAGCTCTGTTTTTCACCTTCTGCAGGAGAGATTTAGCCACGGCAACTACAACAGACTTAGGGAAGCCCGCTCCCAAAAGACGGCCAACTTTATTGTCAAAACTAAACTGCATCTGACGCGGGCGCGATTTCCGGAGCGCAGATTCCAAGCAGTGAGATGCAATGCCCCTTTTGACAACTTTCGAATGAGCGGAGTCAAAACAATAGAGGCCTTTATTTGCACGTGGTAGATAAGCCCAGCGTATACGTGGTTTCCATAAAACGTCAAAAGAAGGTACAGGAACGGCAAGCCTTTTGCGCCAGACATTTCGCGTGTAAAAATCAAACCCTGCCCTGCTTGATTCAAAACATTTGAGATCATTCCAGGAGAAGTAAAGTCACCCTGCTTGTTTAAAATAATTAAAAAGTCCTCGACCTGCCTAAAAATCTTTAAAACATGACCCCCATTAAAAGCATGTTCTAGTGCACCTGTCAACATCAGCTAAAATATATCACACAAAACTGGACACACACATGACCCAATGCACACCCATTACGCCGCAGAAAATTAAGGCTGCTCGTTAATAACAAAGATTGGTAGACGCTTAAGCTTCGCCTTTAAGAGTAGAACGCGATAGCGTTATCGGGACCCGTTCGCATCGCATCGTTCGCATACGGCAAGTAGGCTTCATTCACTGCAACACTGAACGTGGGAAAGCTAGCTTACAAAGACCAAAATTACACCGATCCCCTTAAAGTCGGCTTCACTTTTTAAACAGAAATGCATTGCTGGAAAGACGTTTTTCCAGGGAAAATAAAGTGGTCTTATATTAAAATGTGAAGGCCCTATACTCGCGGACAACTTTCTGTTGCAATGAAGGGAAAGCTACGGAGGCAAAGCGCGCACAAGTGAGAGCGCTTCTGAAAAGAGTCCCGCGTTTTAATCCACGTTGGTTTAGGCTGGGGAAGAGGAAACGTAAACACCTTATTAGGAACAGTTAAATAAAACAGAACACACCACGCAGTGTAAAAGTTTACTCATAAACGCGAAACCATCGCACCTGGAACCTGCGTTGATTCAGCGTCTGTTCCGAGCAACCAAAAGCACTGTCAAACGCTGCCGGACTACTTGGCGTGGTAACACATGTGCAGCAGCCACGCGCCCGTAGCTTTCCCTTCACTGCCACAGAAAGTTGTCGGCGAGTATAGCACCTTTTTTATTATTTTATTAATTGTTAGCTATTGCCCTACATGACCTCAATGGTAGGTCGGCACCCGGCCCTGATCACATTAACAACAAGGCTCTCAGAAACCTAGAGGACGAATCAGTCGAGTTTCTCACAAATGAGACAAATCGCATTTGGGAGGAGGGAATTGTACCGGAACAATGGAAAGTGGCGAAGGTCATACTCATCCCAAAGCCCGGTAAACCGCCGAGCTTGGACAACCTCCGCCCCATCTCACTGACGTCATGTGTAGGGAAGGTGGCCGAACACGCCATCCATAACAGAATTGCCGAGTATATTGAGACGAACGACCTTTTCCCTCACAACATGATAGGTTTCAGGCCAGGCCTCTCCACCCAGGACGCCATGAAGCTTATCAAGGTCCAAATCCTGGAACGCTGCACTCGGGACACGAGAGCCATCCTTGGTTTGGACCTGGAGAAGGCCTTTGATAACATCCGTCACGAGTTCGTTCTCGACGCCATCTCCAAACTCGACCTGGGCTCCTCCTTCCATGCCTTCGTCAAGTCTTTCTTGAGCAAACGATGCGCCATCCTCAAGGCTGGAGATTTGGAATCAGAGAAAATGGAGCTGAGTGGAAGAGGCACCCCCCAGGGGTCAGTCATCTCACCGCTCCTCTTCAACATCGCAATGGTCGACCTCTCGAGATACTTAGGCAAGATCCAGGGCATCGGTCACACGATCTACGCGGACGACATCACTGTCTGGTGCGCGGGAGGCAGTGACGGACAAGTCGAAGCCGCTCTCCAGGAAGCTGTCGACACTACAGAGCGCTTTCTAACGGACACGGGACTCCGGTGCTCCCCAAAGAAATCGGAACTCCTTCTCTACAGCCCCTCTAGAACTGGAAACCCCCCACCGAAATCGACATTAATCTCTACATCAAGAGCGGAGATCCGATTCCCAAAGTCGCGTCAATTAGAATCTTGGGAATGACACTTGAAGGGGCGGGCACAAATAGCATTACCATTCACAAACTAGCAAAGAAGACGGATAGCGTCATCGGTCTAATCAAGCGAGTAGCTAACAGAAGGAGAGGCCTGAGTGAAGAGAATCTGATAAGGCTAGTCCACGCTTTCTTGTTATGCCATTTCACGTACGTAGCGGCCATGCACGTCTGGAAGAGGGCCGAGCGAGAGAAACTAAATGCCATGATAAGGAGGGGGATTAAGAGCGCGCTCGGACTACCAAACTACACACGCACCGACCGACTTCTGCAGTTGGGTATTCATAATACACTAGAAGAAATTGCAGAAGCACAAGAAAGGGCACAGATTCTCAGACTATCCGGCACCACGGCGGGCAGACGACTCCTAACAGAGATGGGCGTCCCCGCGGCTAAAGTCAAAGACTCCTACCAGGGCCTTCCGAAAGAGCAGAAAGACCACATCATCATATCCCCCGCCCCGCGCAATATGCATCCCCAGCGCAACGTGGAAAGAAGGAAGGCCAGGGCCGTGGCGCTCCTACGCCGGGTGACAGAACTCCCTGGCGGCAGCTGCTTCGTTGACGCGGCCCAATATGGCAACAGCAAAAATTTCGCAGTAGTGTCCATCAACCACAAGGGTTCGACCGTTAACGCAGCTTCGGTACGAAGCACGTCGTCATGTGCGGCCGAGCAAGTGGCCATTGCATTGGCCCTCCTGGACGAGAAACATGCCAACATCTTCAGCGACTCCAGGGCAGCCATCCGCGCCTTCAGCGTTGGCGCAGTGTGTAAAGAAGCCTGTCGCATCCTAGGCGGTAAAAGCATTGCCACCCACACTCTCACGTGGTTCCCCGCTCACATGGGATCCATCATGGGAGGCCCCACAAACCTCAACGAGCTGGCCCACTCCAAGGCGCGAGGTCTCGCTTTCCGCGACAATGGGGAACTCCCAGTCCCCAGCCGGCCCGCAGTGGCGGAGAACAGAGACCAACCAACCACATATAACGAAATTACGCAGCACTTTTATTATGGCAGGAGAGATTTTCCGCTTCCTCACAAGAAGTTAAATAGAACGCATGCATTGACCCTCAGATTATTGCAAACAGGCTCGTATCCCAGCCCGGCTTTATTACACAAGCTTTATCCCGACACTTATGCCAGTAGTTCTTGCAGGCACTGCAATGACTTCGCTAGCTTAGACCATATGCTCTGGCGTTGCCCCTCGTTACGAGGCACGGAACAAATAAATGAGGACAAGTGGCTCTTCGCTATTAAGAGCCCCGATGCCGGGGCGCAACTATGGGCTGTCCAGAGGGCCCACGATGCGGCGGTCGGGCATGGACTGACTGTCCCAACGTGGGAGCGGCCCGCTGCGCGCTGAGTCGCGTACCTCAGGACGTTCATTAAAGTTTTACATTCATCCATCCATTGCCCCGACGCGCGCAGGTCTGGTAGAAATGCCGGAAAACGGGTTTGTGTTTGAGTTTCCTCGTAGAAGAATTAGGTTTTCTCGTACTATTCAAATTACAATCCGATGCCGATTGGTAAACAATCCGACGACGAATCCGACGCCGAATGGTAAAGTATTACTTTACCATTTTTCTGACAGATTTCACTGTGAGAAATTCATGCAATTTTTGTTCACAAAATTCTTGCACCACGTGGTGGGCCTGCGCGGTCGATGTGGTTGGATTTTCTCCGATACCCGCGATCACACGCCGGTTGCCGATGCCGGATTTTCTGCGACACATACAGCATACGGCGCGGGGCGACGATTTCATCGCCGTTGGACTCTATACGGAACCTCACGGCAACGACGACGACGGACGCCAGAAATCCGCCTGGAGTGTCGATATAAATGCTATCGCAATAAAATCCCTGTGCATGATCGCCGTCACAGGGACGTCTGTCGCCCGTCGTGTTGGCGTAGTGAGGTTGACGTCGCGCTACTAAGCCCGAACGCGCGTGATCGGATCCCGGCCGCGGGGGCCGCATTTCGGCGGGGGCGAAATGCAAGAATACTCTACCCGTGTACTGTGCATTGGGTGCACGTTATTAATAACCCCAGGTTTATCACAACTAATCCGGAATCCCCCCTTACAACGTGCCTCAAGGTCATATCGTGGTTTTGGCACGTAAGAAACCCCGAGTTTAATTAATTTTTAGAGACGTCTGTTAGTCTCCAGTTCCCTCGGGTAAACGTGGTCTCCAGTCGTGCCCTATCGGTCTCTCCGAAACGCTCGTATCCCGCTATGATGGTCCCTATACAGAGTGTTACCTATTCACGGACGGTACTTAAGAAATTTAAAGAGTCGTCGATCCAGTGCGGTCTACATCCGTCGCGGCTATATACTTATGCTTTTTATTACCATGCAAATAATTTGCAGATATACGCTATCCCCGTGCTTCAGTGCTTCGCATCACATGTACTGCAAGCACAGTGAATGTCAACCTACATGTCCAAGTACTGTATACCTTGCTTAGAATTAAGGCCGGTTTTAATTCGGAGAACATACCTTTCTAGAACGAAAACTCGCCGTCAAGCAATCGTCGTCATATAGTCGTTGCCGTATAGTTGCCTTCATGACGTCGTCGTTACACCGTCATCGTCAAATAGTCTTCGTCATTCTATCGTCTTCATTCCTTCGTGGTCAGGCGTGGGATCCGCATGTTCGAGCCCCACAACATTATGTCGAGCTATATGCCCGACAAAATGCTTCACCCGTTCAAAATGTCTTCAACTTGGTCGGTGCTCAGTACTTGCAGATGGTTGTTAAACAAGAGCTACGTTCTTCGCCGGCACGAACGAAAGCTTCGCTTAAACCGATTTCCATGGGACCTGCAATTTTCTTTTTGAAGATAGAAAGAAAGCTATTTCCCATGAAATACTTTTAGTTCTATAACGCGTACCCGACGCGATGGCGACCAACGTCACTCACACAACTGGTATAGACTTCGCAAAAAGTATTCCCTGCGCTGTTCCAGGTTGCCTCGTTGGATAACGTGATCAGAAAGCAGAAAAAAAAAAGGACGCGAACGAACGTTTTCACGACTGACAAGTATGCGTTTTTTTGTTTATTTTTGGTTTGCATTGGCCAAATATGTGCATCAGAAAGGTGGAGTTGTGTGGCGAAAGCACAAATAACAGAAGAGTGAAAAGTCACCTTAATAACCATTTGTGGCGTCGTACTTGGGTGCTGACGTTTTCTTCTAGAAACTTTGCTGTTTCGTTTCCTTGAGAGATACTGAGCAGACGTCTTGCAGAGCATACTGTTTATGCTGTTGCGCTAAATGCAGTGCCCCGAAAAAAATAAGTAATTGAATGCCACAAAGGAGATATCATTCCATTGTCATCAGTACAAGCCATCACCACATCCTTGGCATGGGTATTTTTCTTCAGCCTTGGCGATATACGACATGCTAAAAGAAGTAGCTGTGTGCTTTTTGGGAATATGTAGAATTTTTAGAGCTCGCCTTTTAAGTCCATCGTGTACGTCTTGCGGTTGCTGCGAGACACCTCAGCATCTGATATTGGAGTGTCCCGCTTTCATTGCGCAGCGCACGGTCAATAGTGTGGGACTATCATCTCCTTGGCCTGCGGTGTTCGACACTCGACGAATGTTTGTCTCCTATTTATTTCTGTCTCCTCCTTTCTGAAGAGTAGGCAGACGTTCTTCCCCTTCCGGTGGCAGTTGCCAGCCTGCTCCTCGCTTTCCCTTTCCTTGTCAAGTGTATATACGTTTCAAAACAAATACAATAATTATAATATATAACTATATTATTATTTTTAGTATGCACCCATTCTGCGTGGAAAGAAATTGCCGGCGCTGCTTAAAGGCGCCAACTTCTCCCAAATACCAAGTATTAAAATTATTCCAGGGCACCGAAAAATAAATCAATCCGCTGAATGGTGTCCCAGTTTTTCACTCACGTTTATAGTGCATAAAACGTTCAAAAAGCGAAAGTGCTTGGAAAAATGTATTTCCTTTAATACGAATACGAACAAGCACATGTACCTCAGCGCATTACTGCACTTTTTCAAACACTGTATGCATTCATTAGGTACGAATAATTGCGCCGCTCGAACAAACTTTGATCGCGCGCGTGCCATTGGAGCCAGACAGAGCAAACAATTCGTGGGGCGACCCGGAAGGCGTACGTGCGCCTCATGCCACCGCTGGCACGGCGCGAACTCCAAGGCGACGCGCGGCGCTCGCATCGCGAGGTCCGGACTCGGAGGGCGCACGCGTGGCGCGGTGGCCAAACCGGCCAAACTGGCTCCTCGCTCGCACCCCGGCTCAGAACACGTGCGTTCGCCGCGCTCTTCGGAGGGTGTCGCGGCCAGACTATACTCGCACCGAACCGGTGTCCGCTCGACGAACAGTGCTGCGTGTGGCCCACTGTGGAACTCGGCCCACTTGGGGGTTTGTGTACTCGTTGGTCGATTAGCTAATTCGGGGGACCGACTGCGCCCATTCCGCCTCTTCGGCACAATTTGAAGTGTGTTAGGCGCACTGCGAGTTACGGTGGCGTGCTTCATCCGTTCGAAGGGTCTGTGGATGACTGGCTTGGCCGATTTTGGGGGAGGGTGACTGTGGTTCCCGTCTTTGACTTAGCGCGAAGACCACTCGACGACTGCGAGTCACAGTGGCCTGTTGGCCAGTTCGAGAGAAGACTGTGTCTACTGTGTCGTCGCTTATTAAGTTAGCGCAATGTGCATTCTGGGACTTCGAATCACGACCGGAAGCCTCGGGCGTTGACTGCGAGAAAACACGGCGACAGTGTTGTGACGCGTGAAGGCTGTGTGCGTTTTAGAGGACGACGACGGCGACGATGCCGGCGGAGGCATCGCCGACGCCTCCCTCGCGGCTGGCGCGCGTCCGGCGCTGCGCTCGCATCTTCCTGACGCACCTGGTGTCCCAGGTGGGCCTGTGCCTGCTGGTGGTCGCGTACGCCATCGTGGGCGCGCTCATCTTCCGGGCCATCGAGGCCGACAAGGAGGTGCACCAGCGACAGCGCGTGTCGCAGCTGCGCCGCCGCTACCTGCGCGACATGTGGGCCGTCACCGAGCGGCTGAACGTGCTCCACGACGAGCAGTGGATGCACGAGGTGGGCGCCAAGCTCAAGGAGTTCGAGGACGAGGTGGTTCTCGCCGTCCGCAACGACGGCTACGACGGCAAGGACGTCCAGGAAGAGGCGCTCCAGTGGTCCTTCTCCGGCTCGCTCCTCTACAGCATCACCGTCATCACCACCATCGGTAGGCGACGTCCTCTGCCTGACACGCAGCTTTTTCCTTTTCCATTGCCATCCAGTATGCTTTCGGTTTTCTTCCGAGCTTTTCGTTCCTCTGTTCGTCAATAATGGTCGTGCACGCTCTGTTATGGTAATGGCGCGCTCTATTGCTCGTCGTCAGCTTCGCCGCATGAAGTACTTTGTAAGAGCGACGAACGGCAAGGGAAGAAATTGACATCGACAATTGACATTGACAGGAAAGGCACAGTTTGGCTTGAACTAGCACACTCTAACCTGCTACTCTGTGCCGCGGCAGTATGAAAGGGGCGCAAAGAGATGGTAAAATAAAACGATCGCGGAGAACATTGATGCGCATAATAAACGCATACACCCCCGCCGTACTATAGATGGTACTGTCCTGCACATGCACACTCTGCCGTATGAAAAAAAGAAGAAGAAAGAAAGCCTTCTTTTTTTACAACTCCTTGGAGATGTGTTGCTTGATTTTTTATCAGGTCTCTGTTTACGATCAGTGCCTTTTACTTTGCCTTATCAGTCAAGCACTTCTTCCTCGCATTCTTGACCGTCAACAGCTTCAATATTATCCGATAGCGGCCTACTCTTAGCATCGCTAATCGGCTTAGGAAACAAACTCTGGCGCGACAACTAAACTGCGAAGGCACTCACCGCTCTCCCTCTATGCATCAAAAAGAAAAAGAATATTCTATCTTGTCTCTTCTTTCTTTCTCTCTATATTTTGCAATCGCATATGCCACTATAAGTCAGGGCCCGTCAATACGGAACCATAAAGCACGTGGCCCAGTTGCCACTCGCGAGAAGTAAAAGCTAGTACAGCGGTGTTCCTTGTTTACACTGCATGCTCTCGGTCCGCGCTGCACTCGTCTGCCGAATCAAATTGGCACGCACCCCCAGCGAACACGTGCTCGCGGCTTCCGTAATGAGCGCGCTTGCTTTGTAAACAGCGCCAAGCCTGTCCACGCGGAGCTCGTGTTCAACGCAGCGCGAGCTGAGTCATCACACGCGTTCTCTTGGCATGAAGAAGAACTCCAGACATCCATTTGTCTACTAGAGACGGAGACGCTAAGTGCGCGAGAAGAGGGCGTCTGCTCTTTCGGAACAGAAGATAGCTTTAGGGAAAATGTCGAACTTGGCGAGTTTGTGTGTATCATGGTGCATGTGGATTCATGGTCAGGAAAGTGTTAAAGGCCAAAGACTACAAAAGAACACAGAACGAGTGATTAAACTTGTGTTCTTTTGTCGTCTTTATCCATTGGGCCTTCCTTTTGTGCCACTGCCCTCGATTTAGCTCACGAAGATAATCAATGTCCAATGCATTCTGGCGACTAGATCATAGTCCACTGAGTGTCCTCTACTGGAACACCGTCCCCACCGATCACTGGCTCAGTAGGCAGTGAAGACACTTTTGAGCTCTTCGAAGACGACTGACTTGTGTGAGCGCCCATGACAGCGCGGTGCTGTCCGTGCACGTGCATACATTCGCTGCATTCCTCTCTGCCTTCCTTCTATTCCCCTGTTACCCTCTCCCAGAGTAGGGCAGCGAGCCAGACGCTTTTCTTGTCAACATTCCTGCCCTATTTCTCTCTTTATTTTATCTCTTTCCTAACCACCAGTAGATTTAGGCCTACACAAGCCCTTTTAATTCTGCAGGCTCTGCTTGTGCAATCGTACTCGCTGAAATAGCGTCTCAATGTAGGATGAGGTATTTTAAATAATGAGGTTTAATGCACGTTGCTCGCATCTTGAAACACTTCTGATAGGACGCACTGCGCTACAAAGGTTACTTACTTACGCTAAGTGTGTTAGAGAAAGGGTTCCAAAGTATCTCCTCCTTCCACTCGTTGGCAGCACTTTCTAAGTCGCGGTTCTTGTTACCGACTTGCGTGTTAAGAAGGTGATAAACTCATTTCTTTAGTGAAATGCCACAGTTAAAGATGCTGAAGGCAGCAGCATCCCCAAGCACATGGAGAAGGTAACGTTCCCCTCATGTTTGCTATGATAAATGAAGGCGTTTAGATGTATAGCGCAACCAGTACATGGACTGGACGCAGATGGGGAACACTATATATACACAGCGCTAACTTTGAAGTTATAGCGTTGTATGCCTGTCTTGTTTTTTCCTCTGCGCCCATGTACTATACTTTTGCGCTATACACGAAAAAGCATTCATGATATACCAATCAGCCCAACCTCAACACTGACTGAAACGCAGGAGATATCGCGGTGTAACATTGCTTAGCAGGTTGGCATGTTGATGCTATACGTCCTGAAGTTTCGTATTAACTCGCGATATTCGAAATGTACTTCACAGCTGTTTTTATTGTCGTTTGTGACGGCGCGGCAGTCTATAGAGAAAATTAGTGATACTTTTCAGAAAGCTCACGGCAAGAATATGATGAAACCAATTCTATGCAGTTGCACGTACATCCAAATTTATATTTGGGATCACTATTTCTCGTAATCGCTTTTGAGGTAATTTTGAAAATGACTGAACGTAACGTGCGCTGTAGTATATACAAGGAGTCTCACGAGGACATTACGTACGTTTGCCTGTTTACCGGGAAGCGAGCAAGTCGTCTTGCAACGGCTTCTCACCTTTTTTTTGTTCTTGAGAGTAATGATTTGCGACAGACCAATTTTCAAGTGCTCCGTTGCTTACCAAGCGCCGTGACGTGAGGAAAGAATTCGAAATTGTTACCCGGGCATCAAGTACTTGTGATAGTTCAGGCTTGGTGTCCATACTGTGCATGAAACATCTCTCTGAAAGATCTGTTTTGATCATATGTATTTAGCGATGCTGAATGTTCAAGAAATGTGCTAGAACTATACATTAGACAGAATTATTGAATACTTGACAATTTACTTGAATAGAGAACAGACATAATCAATTGGTGACTGAAGGGGTCTTAAAGCGGACGTGTCTCCATCCCTTTGCGCAATGCAGGGCATGGCGATGTTTTAAAGCCTGTATGAGTGCAGAAATAGTTTTTTTAATAGCGAGGCTGTCTATATGGCTAGGATCCCGGGATTGTTTCGCATCCGTCACGTCGACAGAAAACCCAGGTGGGCCGATCCCGGTGGCAGTGCAGGCCCAGGAGCAATGGCTCATACCCCCGTAAGGAAGAGCCGTGAAGCGAACATACAGCGCAACTTTCGTTTCAATACGAAACACACAAACTAAAGAAAGCTGTCAAACCACATGATTGATGACGATGCGCGCGCACTTGCGCGTGGATCAACCTACGTTGCCGCCAATCCCTCGCCGGTGGTCATTGTCGAAGACTTTAACGTAGACATCTCAAAACCGGAAACAAAGCAGTGGTTCACCCACTTCGTGAAAGGCCTTGGCCTCGTGGTTACTTCAGCGATCGGAGTAAACCAACTACCGTACACGGGTCATGCATCGATTTAACTTTGGCCAAAAACATTTCTCACATAAGAACGGAAAACATCAGTGTGTATCATTGTGTCCACAAAGCAGTTATAGCAGTCATTTCAAAGTAACAAATAAAATAAAGGTTTTTGTAAACTGCAATAAAACGTGGGCTTGTCTCGTATATCACTTTGAAGAGCAATGGACATAACGGGCGCACATCATGGGATCGGTGTTTGACAAGTTGCTCTACATTAGGCGCAACATATGTACAGCTTTGCTGACCAACCAGCTTCACCGGAGTGAATTGGCGGTGATTTTTTCTTTTTTCTTTAACGGTCCTAGAAGTATTTTGCTATGACGAAAGTGTAGGCGCGAGGACGCTGGAGGTGCGTCTCCTGATATACAAAGTTTTCCACGCGAGCGAATTGCAATTCAGAAACTTGCGTGTACGTATGTGCTTTCATTTTGTTCGGTTGAAATAATTTTTGCTTTTCGCTGCACTAACCGTTCCCGCAGACTTGAACGACGAGAGGCCCTTTTGTTGATAGTTTTTCTCCTCTCCCTCTTTTTTGTTTTGTCTCTTTAACCAACCTCCCTTGCCTAAAAGATTTTCGTTCCGCAGTGACCCGGTCGGCCTTGCTGATTAAAACGACCTATCCACTGTTTGCATTTGTCGATCGTCGTGCTCGTACACGCCCTTTCGCCGGCCACGAGCAAAACGTTTAGCTAAATACAATAAGCAGTACGGAAAAAAAAGAGAGAAAAAAAATCCCGGTTGGTTCGTATAGTTGGGAACTGCAGCGCGAAAGCCACAATTGACGAAAGAAAATCTACACGGGCGCAAACTGTCGTCGTCTCTCTTCTTTCTTGGTCGTTTTTTGAAAACAATGTCTTTCTTGACGAGTTACCGCCACATTTGCGTATCGGGTATCTCTGTTGCTAACCTGCTTCTAGCCTCTTTCGTGGTCCAGTCTCGAATGTAGTGCAGTCTGAGAGAATGACATATATATATATATATAGATAGATAGATATATATATAGATATATATATATAGATATAGAGAGAGAGAGAGAGAGAGAGAGAGAGAAAGCATGGAGGGAAACGCAAAGGAGGTCAATCCAGACGAGCGTCCGGTTTGCTACCCTGCACTAATGCTGAGGGAAAGGGGGAATAGAAAGAGTAAAAGAGGGACAGAGTGACCATACTAAAAATGTGACAGGACCTATGATTTGACTTATGGTGACGATGATGAACCACATAATTTATTCTGAGAGCCGCGCTGATCATCACTATAATGATGATGATTATGATTGCGATGATGGCGATTATTATTATTATTATTATTATTATTATTATTATTATTATTATTATTATTATTATTATTATTATTATGAGGATGATGATCATTATGATGACGATGATAATGATAACTGATGACAAAAATTTAGAAGGTGATTCAACCTCTAGTTGACGTCGATAAAACGTTGTTGCTCCAGCTCTAACAATAAATGATACGGTTCATACACCCCATTCTCACTCCTACTCGATCCGGAAGACATTGTATTTCATCAACTGCAACTAGAGGTTGAATCGCCTTCTACCTTTTATTTCTTTTTTTTTGCTTTTTTCTTATCTTACGAACAACAGTTATGTATGCCAAAGATAGAGATAGAGAGAGATAAAAAAGGAAAGGCTACCCTATATACACGTGGAGAAGGGTAAAGAAAGATAAGAAGGAGAGAAGGAGATTAATTTTGTGCTTACGCACAGATGACTGTTCACTCACGGCACAAGCACTCGTCTCACCCGGTTGTACTCAAGCAGCACATTAGCGCTTCGGTAGCCGTGTACATACTATACAAGTCTGCGGCCAAGGTCCGAGGATCTTAATTTCCGTGAGTGGTCTGTCGTCTAAGCGGCTAAGACTAGTGCGCAGAGGCCATGACTGTTCTCGAAAGCTTGGTGGGGAGCATGCCATGTCTAATTCATATACCATCTGGTCAAGCGAGCCATGACGTAAGGAAAACTGTAGCATTGCCCATCGATTAGGCGGAGGTTGAAGCAAGTGATCGATGGCACCTTGAAGCGCCGTAAGTACTGCAGCTGTCGATGTGATAGCACGCGAGAGCTTGAGCTGTATAGATACAGATCTCGATGGGACAATAACAGCTCCGGTAGAGCTGTTGGAACTGGTAGAACCATCCATGTAGATAGATATGTGCGCGGCCAAAATTGGACTCATTTACGAGAAAAAAGATGCAACCGCTTCAAGGCTATTAGTGACATGTCCGCCTTCTTGGCAATCCCAGGAACTGCGAGGCACACGTAAGGTTGTCTGAGACACCACAACGCTGATGTTGGGCGCTTCGCAGGCCTGAAGCCATATGATATAGTGAGTCTCGGTGACTGGCCACAGCACCGAATAATGTAACGCTGGGGCCTCCGCGCTGGCAAACAAGCTAAGTGGTGCGATGGTAGCCGTGAAAGATGTTGCATGTTCACTCCGTGCAATAGCAATCGCAGTGCAGCTGTCGGAGCACATCGCGGGAGGCCAAGACATGTTCGAATTACGTTAGGCTTTGTGTGCTCTGTGGTGTACGGATGTTCATCTTGCATGTGTTCGATAAGGTTTGAGACTGTCGCTGAAATATACGAGGGAAAGCGCTCTGTATAGTTGTAACATAACGCCATGCTGATGGTCCCCATGATTTAACTGCGATGAACTTCAACAGATGATCAATTCAAATAAGCTTCTTTTTCAGGTAATTGACATAGAAACAGTGAGCACTGTCAGCTTCCGATGCCAATTTCCCCTTAACTCGGATAACAAATTCCCTAGGTTTCCCTAGATGTTTTGCAAGGCGCAGTTGTTCACTTTGTAAATATGGTTTCTGCAACGATAAATTATTCTGTTTTGTAAACAGACTGCAAACTTTACTTTAAAACTTATTTTTAAGCCCGATTTGAAATATTTAAATAAAATGTTCCTGGACTCAGGCTTATATGATGTCGCAGTGCAAGTTGTTATATAGGCTGAGAACATAGCCTTGCTTGAAGTCATATTCACAGAAGAGCACGTCAACAAACTTGTACTTTACTTGCAAAATAATATTTACACGGAACCTTTCTGAAAATGTACGGAAGATGGGCGCCTGACCTCCCTTACTGAATGTAACAGTGTCAAATCAGTGTGCCACTTCACGACATCAGTGTAAAAGATGTGGAATACATTTTTCTCGTACGCCGTGTTCTAGCGTGTAGCACCACCACGCTCACGCGCTTACATGCCATTTGCAGTGAAGCACGCAGATACGCGGTCATTTTTCCCCCTTCATGCAAAAACTAGTCCAAACACGTCACCACTGAGGCCCTGTCAAGGTTGCTCTGCCTATGGCCGGTTCCAGGTGAATTTTAGTGTATACGCGTGCATCGGCATGTCGCGCTCAGCGGTAGTGATTTATCTTTTCGCTTACGACGAGATTTGCCTCACTGCTTTGTTCAGTTTTGCGGCATGCGTTTGTTTTGACAGCTGCAGATCAAAATTTCATTCAAAGTGCACAGAAATTCAGCAGAACAATTGCAATAGCGCAATATCGGGGCTTCGTTAACCAGCCCGGGGCATCCACACCCTGTCTTTTGCTTGACCCGATGCGTTCAAATCGCTGCAGTACTGCAACACTATCATGAGTCACACTTCGTACAATAATGCGAATGTAATTTGTGGTGCACTGAAATTAGAAAAACCTTCACGGCAGCAGTTTCACGTATCGGTCCTTGAGACGTCGCAGCTGTGCTTTGCTATTACTGCAAAATTCCCCTAGATCAAGAGAAAATTTCATATTTTCCTAAACAACGCATAAAATCTCCAGATCGGGAAAGTGGGCGGAAGAGGCAAAAAAAAAAAAGCTTCGGTTAAATAATCCGTTGTTCATTAGGCGCACATAGCGCGTGCGCCAGTGCATATCCCGTAACTAAACTTCGCCCCGCTATCCGTGCCATCAGAAGTGGCGAGTTTAGCTTAACCGGCGAACCTGCCAACACCGTCTGTCATTCACTCCACCGCTTGGGATGCCGGAAGTAGAGTCGGGAGCTGATATGAGCTGCGCGGCCGCGCGAGCGGCGAAGTTTCAAAGCGTTGACTGGCCGGGGGCCAAGCTTAGAACTGATGGACGGCTTCGGGTCGATGGCTTCTGTGATGCCTCCATCTGCCGCCTCTGCCTCGCCGCGTATACCTAATCTGGATCATCCGTGACTCTACGTGATGTAGATTTTTTTAAAAAAGTCTGTGAGCTCGAATTTGTCTCCTATTTATTTATCAGTATACAGGTGTAAAACATAACGTAATCTCATTAAGCAAACGGTAAACCAGTCTCAGGAAAATCTGCTTCATTTAAAAGCAGACCAACTTCCAGAGACTCACATAGGACCGTAATTGCGATGCTAAGCCCTCAGTTATGTTTTAAAGGCTGTCAAAAATAACGAGAAAAAAAGTACCAAACTTTTCAAAATAGCTTGTCGAATTATTCCCCTTTAAGAACTTCTATAGGAGCGGTTTACGCTATTTAGATGTCTGTTTATTGAGGATTAACGGACTTGTAGAATTACCGCGGGAATCTTTTTTTATATGCTGCAATTTCTTAATAGCGCTACAACAATATATCGCATTGCAGCGTCATATTTAACGCAATAGCGATAAGGGCCCCGTGTCGCAGAAAATCCGGCGTCATGCAGCGTTCACCATCGGCGTCTGGCGGAAATAATCATGCCGAACCACATCATCCCGAACAACCCCGACCACACAGGCCCTCCGTGTGGCGCAAGGCGTTAGTGAACAAAATTTGAATTTCTCAAAGTAAAATCCACCAGAGAAATCGTAAAGCACAACTTAACCACAACCTACAGACGTGATAACGTCGGATTGTAATTTGAATATACGAGAAAAAAGCCTGATAAACAGCCAGAGATTTTTGAATGCTATATATCGCGTTCCACCCTTAAAGGCGAAGCTTAAGCGTCCTCTAATTCTGATGGTGTTTCGCTGTATTTGGTTCTAGGCAACATTAAGGGGAATGTTGAAAACCGAGCCTTTCTAAATTTTGGACACGCGCGCGTCTCGGGCCAACAGCAAGCCATTAATGAAATAATATAAAAAAAGGTCCTAGGGCCTTCACTTTTTATACAAGACGGCTTAAATTGCTCCTGTAAAAATGTCTTCCCAGCAATGCATTTGTGTTTAAAAGTGATGCCGACTTTAAAGGGATCAGTGTAAGCTTGGTCTTTGTAAGTTGGCTTTCCCACATTGTGGGTTGCAGTGAAGCCTACTCATAAAGAAAATGTGATGCGAACGGAGCCCGATAACGCTATCGCCTTCCACTCTTAAAGGCGAAGCTTAAGCGTCCTCCAATTTTTGTAAAATATTTCACAGTCTGAATAGAAATCTCGTGACCTTCAACCGCAAAAATGTTAACTTTCTTAAATCTCATCAAATTTAATTAAATCATCTACAGCGGTTTTCCATATGAAACTTCTATACCTCTCACAAATCTATAGACAGGTAAACGTCTCGAGTGCTATATGGCTTTGTGCTGCTGACCACGACATCGCTGGTTTGATCTAGACCGCGGCGCCCTCATTCCGATGAGGGTGGAATGCAAAAATGCTCAAGTGCCGGGATATGGGTGCACTTTAAAGAACCCTAGGTGATCAAAATTAATATATTCACCATGGCGTCCTTCAAAACCCCCGTTGTGCAGTTTCGGGACGTTAGACCTCTTAATTAAATGAAAGTAAAGGCAAACGACTCGGAGATGCTCGACGGATGCAGGGGGATGGCGGACACTCTGCCCAGTATCGTGCATCTGTGTAATGGCAATACCACGATTATGCACGCTGAACACGAGATACAGACTTTAACAAAAAGACTTGCTTCCTTGTAAAGTGGTATCGGTTTTTCGAAACAGCATGTCGCCGATGGCCAACGAGGATGGTGACCCCGCGAATCCAGGTGCAAATTCTATATGTACAACTGTATATCAGCAAACAGGTGCGCATCAGACTCTCTTACGTTGCGCGCTCTGCCAACATAACGTAGAAAACACAATTGCGCTTGCGTTTAAAGTTTAAATTGGCCGTGATGGCACAAACAGTCAAGTGGATGCGGTTGGAAGCGAGCAGCTACGCTGCTCATCCAGAGGTGTTATTCTGGACATTGACGATTCCCGCCATATTGTCGAATTCGCCATCTTGTCAGCTCTGATTGTCCCAGAGGGCTGCTACGTACGGCCTCTCTCATGGGCTTAAAAAACTGTCGTTACAGAATTCCACAATATGACTGAATTTGAGGATGTCCAGAATGGTGCTTCAGAGCACGGTTGAGCAGTTTTGCTGCTTCTCATTCTAGATCAGGATGGGGCTAGAACCAGCAAGGTGCATAGAATGGTTAAGTTACTGCTGTCGCCGGGCATGGCAGCTGTCCGATAGCTTGTTTGTTGCCTTGAAACATTGAAATCAATCAATCAATCAATCAATCAATCAATCAATCAATCAATCAATCAATCAATCAATCAATCAATTGATCAGGGGTGCTATTACGAATTATGCTACACTTTGCCATATTGTCGAGTTTCACCATGTTTGTTTTTGTACCACTGAGAGACGGGTATAGGCACTCAATCCAATCAGAGCAGGAAAGATGACAAGTTTGACAATTTGGACGAATCAGACAGCGTCCACCGACGACGTTTAAAAGCCTGGACGTACTGTTTCTATCACGAAGGATCCCGCATGGGTTGCGGAGTATCACTGCCGGTCCGAGACACATGATCAATGGCTGACTGCAGTTTCATCATTTTATTTGGATGATCCATTTGTGACATGGTGAACGTCAGACATTTGACTGACTAACGGGCTCAGGTTGGCAAAATATACTGAACTCACTCAAACTCACTCACAAAATATATTTTCATTTTTTGCTTCGGGATCACTCGGACCACCCAATCTCACCGAAATTCTACTGAGCCGTGTCACTCAGACTCGTGGGTCGGCCTGAGTGAGTCGGAGGGTGTCGACTCACGAGTCAGTTTGCCGGCCTCTGCTATACCGGCTGCGCTGTGCCACCAGGAACTGTCGACCCGCATATCAGGGCCATGTGTCGTGCAAAAAACACCAAAGGTTCGCGCTGACGAACTGCCGTATACTTCCACTTGTTTTGTGCCAAGTGGCCGTGTCTTCGGGCTCCGCGAATAAATTATCGCTGCATGAATTATGCGACCACAAATACCGGCTGTTTTTTTCTCCGCGAGTAAGAAAGTAGCCGCAAACATCTCTCAACGCGGTCAGCCGCACTCGCTCCCCATATATCTTGCACCCGCCATACAGCGGTAGACTGCTAAAACGCTTTAAACTAGTTAAACGACTCGGTGTTACACAAACGTTACGAAAAGTGCAGACGAGCGAATAGAAAACAGGCGCTTTGGTTCGTGTATTCACATCTCCCGAATTCTCTATGGCGCTTTTGTTCGTTGAAATTGGCGATGGCCCAGGAGGCGCAAATGCGTGCAGCGCAGAAGCGCAAAGGGAGCTTCTGCGTCATCGTGTCGTGCGAGAAGACTGGTCGTTTCCGACCAGCGGTCTCAAAAGTGTGATGTGCGCGTAGAATGAGACATTGATTGTAGCCCACAGCTGTTCGTTTCCGTTATACAAACGTTTACTTAGGCAGGATGTTAGCGGTGTTTTGAAGCCAGAAATGCTCTGGTTTGTGCATAAGAAGGCGGGTGTACAGCTTACGCTGCGTCCAGTCAAACCGTGCGGCTCTCTTACCGCGTTGTGAGGATGCGTTCTCTTGTATGCTGACGGCTTGTATGCTGAAGCTGGCTAATGCACCTACTACACAGAAACGTTCGGGCCCATTTTGGTTGAGCAAAACTTTGCAAGGTGTCGCTACCGGCATTTCTGTAATCAGTAGCGCACTCAGGATCCCTGCCAGTGGTAGGGGGGGGGGGGGGGGGAGCAAACACTTCGCATAATATGCATTTGCCTTGCTTTAGCCAGAGGAATCCAACAGCAAATAAAATGCCTAATAATTATAATAATGACACCAAGGATGATGACGACGATGTTTATTTCTTCAGCGTTTTACTCAAAGTAATTTAAGAGTCAATGAATAAATGCAAGACAGTGATAGAGTGTTTTTGCTGCTCAGGAAAATTCGACCTCAAGCCACCTCCTGAATTGTAATGACTATGGGCCTCTTCGATTATCCGTTCCTGACAGTGTCCCGGACTGCCCGAGGGGGTGCTTTCAGCCAATGAGCGTTGCGTATGCAGCGTTTCGGACAGTCCGGGACTGTCAGAAGCGGATAATCGACGAGGCCCAATGTGAATAGAGCGCTGACGCTACACGTTGGACTGGCAGGACTGGACGTGGGGGGGGGGGGGGGGTCAACAACCGACCCCCCCCCCCCCTTCCGGGGATGCGCCACTACCTGTAATACTTTAAATCCGGAAAGCTCTCTATTCTTTCGTCCCAGAAGTTCTGTCCGTCTTGTTTGCCTCACACTACTTCATCTTTCGCAAACTCGCTGACGCGACTCGAGCTCTGTTTTAGTTTCGCAGCTGTTTGCGAACGTACCCACGTCTGCTTCGAGCTTTATCATTTCACAAGAAAAGGGATACCTTAATTTAGTCTTTCATTTGGAAACTATGTCCATTATCCTCACCGATGTCTTCACAGCAAGTCGCAGTTGGGGACACAAGCGACCAACGACCGTACAGCCGAAACAAAGTCCAGAGAAGCGGTGATGGCTGATGTCGCTTAGCAAAAGAGCGCACTATTGCAAAAAGACAATACAATACGAAAGTAGTCTAGCGCATCTTTCTTTTTTTATACGTGAGCATAAAATAGACGGGAAGGGTCGGCCGCAAAGTATTACTTCCGATGCATTTGTTACATGGTGCTTCTCCCACGAGCTATCCGCCTTCTTTCGTGATTAATGCAGTTTAAATCCACGCCGCGCAGCGGCTAAAACGCCGCGCATTGAAGAATGATGCAACGCGCGGCCATTCATTCGTTCCAAGCGCAGCGCGGCGACAAAACCGCGCGAACACAATGACGATCTCACTCCGGACAAAATGGCTTCTTTTCGGTCCTCTCCGTTCAGCTTCTTTTTGCTCATCTGGGGCGGAAGAGGGCAGCGGGAGGGGGGTCATGACGGAGCAGAACGTTCGTCTTTTGTCGCCTATATACTTCGTGTCGCTTTCTTCGCTGGGTCATTGGCCGTCACTCAAGGAGTAGAGCTTGAAAGCAAAGTTTTCGAGTGACACAGTGCTGCGGGCCCGTACTCTTTCCCGTCTTGCCTTTTCTCTCTCTCTTTCTTTCTACGCTCTTCGCGACAGACCGTGTCGGAAGAGCGCGCCGAAAATAGGCGGCGCGGTGACAACGGAATCGGCCCTAGCTCCCCAACCACCCGCGCGCGCTCTGCTCCGTTTCGCGGCGAAAACAATCGCGGATCCTCAACTGCCGCCACCGCTGCCGCCGTCGCGTGGTCCGCACGGTTTGTGCTCCCGCGCGAACGCCCCCATTTCGCTCTAGCTGTTTCGAAGACATTGTGGCGTGGTTCGCGGTTCTTCCGCCGTATATAACTTACCACCACCCTCTCTCCCTCCGTTCCTCCTTTCCGTTATCACGCTTCCACCTACTTCCCTTCTTTCTTATCGGCTTTGTGGTCACGAAATTGTGACGCTGGGCGCGGAGGTCGCAAGTTCGATTCCCGGCGGCAGCGGCGGCTGCATCGTGGCGGAGAGTTCGCAAAAAAAAAAAAAAAAAAAAAAAGACCGCTTGAGTTGCGGGCTGTTAGTGCGCGTTAAAGAACCGCACGGAGGTCAAAGTAATCCGGAGTATATCCCACTATGGCGTGCCTCATAACCAGATCGTGACTTTGGCACCCTTAGTATCTCAGAATAAATATTTTGGCACATTAACGCCGGTAGTGTATTTCTCCTCATTCTTTTTACTAGTGGAGAGGTGTATGTATAGGGCGTCAGAAGACAACCTTGGCGTAGCATATATACGCCACGAAAACCCTCGTGTGCGGAACACGACGACAGGTGCACAGTGCGCCTGCTCAGAATGTTCTGCGTATAGGTATGACCTTGTGTGGAGCTGAAATGCATGGCTATATAGTTGGGGCTGAGTGCAGGTTGTACTGATGGTTGTGAGCTGTAGTACTCGGATTTTGCTGAGGAAATAAAGTCAGAAGAAAGTCACTGTTGATTGTAGAAGCATCGACAGTCTAGTCACACACACACACACACACACACACACACACACACACACACACACACACACACACACACACACACACGCACACGCACACGCACACGCACACGCACGCACGCACGCACGCACGCACGCACGCACGCACGCACGCACGCACGCACGCACGCACGCACGCACGCACGCACGCACGCACGCACAGAGAGAGAGAGAGAGAATGTGAAGGGAAGGTTGGGAGGTTGACCAGGTTGTCCCTATAGTTTGCTACCCTGCACTGGGGTAGAGGGAAACGGACAGAAAAGGGAAAATACAGGAAAGGGAGAAGGAAAGGAAGATTAAGGGATGCGCGCGCACACACATAACAGCATTCATCGGTTCTTGGCCACTCCCCCTGAGTGGGTATGTGCCACTACCATTTAGGCTCTACATCTACATGTACCGCTGCAGCGGAAAAAATATTAGCACAAGTGGCCGATGACCGGAGCAGAGAAATTGCGGTACACGGTGTTCTTGTCCCCGTGCACACTGGTATCTAAAGTGCCCCATGATTCACGTTTCAAAGAGGGAGTGCCTGGCACTTTCGTTTCCGGCGTCCTAGGGAACAACAGCGTCGCATGCCGCAATTTATATGATCGGGTGATCGGTCACTTGCGCTAATCTTTTTCCGCTGCAGCTGTAGGTGTACATCGTGCTATCCGAGGCGGTCGGAGAGTTCAGTTGACTTCACCAGACCTTGTCAGGGAAAAAGGAAGGGCCTGGTCGCCTCTTTGCAGAGCCGACCTCGGGACCGCTCCACCTGGAGGAAGATGAGAGCACCGGTCCCTCTCCCCCACCCCCATAGAGCACCCCTCTTCTGCCGCAAGGTTTCACATATTAAATGCAGAAATAAAGACGTTAAAAACATGACAACTCGAGCATAGAGCAACCGAACAAACTCATGAAGATGTTTTGGTTCGTAAACATCTAGGGAAATGACCGATTTGGCATGTTTAGAGCTAGACAACTTGAAGCTGTGATTGTGTTGCATATGCTCTATAATTGGGCAAGTGACCTAGCTTAGTCAAACTTTCACGTCGCTTTACGAGATTTGTGCACGTTCATTTATCTACATTTACGTGCATGTCTCGGCGATATTTAATTACATCTAAGAATTAAAAAAAACTTTAGATGTTTGTCATGGCTGGAGAAACGTTAAAGAGGTTGCATCGTTGGCGTGTATCAGATCCATGGCACCCAGTTTCTCATGTATCACCTTGCCTTCCAGTACTGGCCGCGAACATTCGGACAACATCGCAGTAGCAATCTGTGCTTCAGAATTGGCGCGACTGCCTAGAAATAGTCACTAAGAAAAAAAAATTACTTCTCTACATGGAAAAGAAGCTCGTTAAGCTGGTGCTGCTATATTCCCAGGCTTGTCACATCTCCATTCAAAATTCACTCGATCCCCTTCTAACGGTCAGTCAAATACATGCCGATGTTACTCAGACGTGAAAAAACACATTTTTATTAATATACGTAGTTCGGACATTGCATCCAACACTATTCTCGTGCGTATCTAACCGTATATTCCAAGCAAGGCGCATGGAACCCTCGAAAAGGAATGTTGCAGCTTTTGTCATCATACCACAGTTCAAGTGTGGTATAATGAGAAAACAGGATAAGACACACAAGCGCACAATGTGAGAGCGCACAATGTCAGGTCGACCGGGGCTAATATCTCTCCCGGCCGCGGCGGCCGCACTTCGATGGAGGCGAAATGCAAAAACGCCCGTGTGCTTGCGTTGTAGTGCACGTTAAAGAACCCCAGGTGGTCAAAATTAATCCGGAGCCCTCCACTACGGCGTGCCTCATAATAAGAACTGGTTTTGGCACGTAAAACCCCAGAAAGAAGAAGAAGAAGACCGGGGCTAATCTCGTGCGCCGGCACCTTGGAAAAGACCACCCAAGAGCATTATGATACGCAGCTCACTTTGTTGCGTGCAAGTCGCGAGGCGAACGCGCAGCACAACGGCATTTGAAGGTATATATTGCCACATTTCCATCTGAGGATGAAGAAACTAACGCGTATTGACGCATGCGTGCGCCCAGATTGCGCTTCCACCATGATGTAGCGGAATATAGCCCTAACACCGGCCATCACTTGCTATTGGGGTCAACCGTTTGAAGATGACGTCCAGTGTCCGAAGTGCTATACGCTCTTGCGTCTGCAGCGGGTGCCCGCCATCTACTTTGGACGTGCCCTGGGACAACGACGACAGTCCGCGAAAGTTTCGTGAGAGGTGTGAAATTGACAAGCGACCAACCTGAAGACTATATATGAACGATGGATTATGTGCAACACATTCTATAAGTCACTGTTGCAGTGTCTACATGAAACGGGCCTCCATGCATTCTTATATTCAATTTCGTACTGAAGTTATGCCGCGTGACAACCCAAGCAAAATATATATATATATATATATATATATATATATATATATATATATATATATATCGGAAGCGTGCTCGCGAAGCTCGTCAGTGCCGAACGTGCCAGGCCATAGAGCCAACCTTCAACTTACAAACAGATTGACAATTATGAAGTTCGAAAAACAATGGCAATTACGAACGTCGCTAGCTCCATCACAATGCCTCTTCCCAAAGTCGTAAGGGCAGAGACGAATGACGGTGACATGGGAAGAACGCGAGCAGAAACCGCCGTCCCGAATTAGACGTCTGGTAGTGTCCCATATATAGAAGGCAGGCTGAAGTCACAAGGTGCATCGCCGAAGAGAGATCTCGAGAGTCGATTGCGCGTCCGTGTTCCGGATGGGGAGACGTGAAGGGTGTGGCCATGCGATTCCCGCGCGACGGCCTCGTATTTTATTTCGAGAGCAATAATATGTACACTCAAAGCACATTTCTGCCGTCGCCGTCGTCGTCGCTGTCGTCGTGATGTTCCGTATAAAGTCCAAAGTCAATAATATCGTCGCCAGTCGCCGTACGCTGTATGTGCGAATGAAAGCCCCGCGCGGGCCTCATCTTTAAAACGACCTGCGATGTGGACAAAGTACGCCACGCCGAGTGCCGGTAACTTCGTATGCGCTGTGCTTTCGACGTTTACTTCGCGTTGAAGTGAGAGAGCACGAAGGTCAATTCGCTCGATCCGCTGCCGCGCTTCCTCACTCCACCGTTTTGACAGCGAGCTTCCGCGGTCATCGAGCGTTCATGTTTACCTGTGCGTGCGTGCCATCGTGTTTGTTAGTTTAGTTAGTAAGCCAATATTCGCAAGTTTATACGACCGATAGAACTAAAATCCTTACTTCGTATAGCTGTCTACTAATTTGTTACCGCAATCGATGCCCCGCCTTTCGGGCGAAACTGCGACATTTTATTTAGTGCAATTGAAAGCTTACCGGTCAGAGTGTTTAATCATTAAGTGGTAACGCGCAAAACGCATTGGAAATTTTTTTATCGGAATTTTTCGATCTGTAGTGAGGTTGTAGTCGTTCACTGGAAGCATGCTGAAAACAGTTGATATAAGTGAGAGAGAGAAAGCGATTATACGCCGCATTGGTGGGAGGCAGTCGACAAGTGCGGCCATATCTGTGAGAAAGTATTATTTTGTTTATCAAGCCGATGCTCCTGCGCTACACGTTTTCCGAAGTGTTAAATTATATCTACAATAACGCTACGTGTCTTCGTGGTTTCCTGTCCAACTGCTTTGGTCATTAACCAGTCAAGGGTGTTTTTTTTAACCAAGCCAAGTCAAGTTCTCGAAAGCGAAACAACGCGTTTACACTTGATACGCAGTTCAACGTGTTGCCGCAGTCACGCGTGTGCCTCATAGTGCAGTGCTGGCGCCACTTACGGTACAACTATTCGGTGGTATTTTGTATCTCACAGGGAGACCAAATAACTCTGGTTACTAATTCGCAAACTCGCGCGCGTACAGCAGCATATATGCGCCGCAATGCATTATGGGCCACGTGTGCCGCTTGTTAGCGTGGACTTTCCTTACTTCGTAATACGCACAGAATAAAGCGCAAGCGTCTAATAATATACGAACTGCAATTTTAAGCAATAAGTGTGTTGTACTTAATAACAGCCGACTTACGTACAGTAATCTCATATACTACATCCGAAGTACCACGATGTCACCGTCAGGCCGCGCCACTTACTAATTTTTGAGACATTCTTTGCCACCTTATAATTATAATTCTAATTTAAATTGCAGTGTGCTGGATTATATCACTATATTCACTATTTGATTTTCATCAACGTCGCACAACACAATCTCGCTAGTCGCCACTCCCTTTATATGATACGAAGGCAAAGTCTAGAAGTTAGCAAGGTACGTATATAGCCACCCATGCGCGTACTGCCTGTAGTTTGGGCCGTTGACTTCAGTAGCGCAGCTCTTGCATGCTTCCGATACCTTCGATGTACGAGACCACGGTGGCAATCTGTCGCTTCACGGGATTTCGTGCCAGTCAATATTAATTTATCTAGTAACGCACTTTGGACAACATCAGAACATGTCAGTGCTGTGGCACAAATAGGGAGCCTACATGCAAGCGCTGTTAAAGCAGCGCTTGCATGTAGGCACCCTAGGCACAAAAGCCTCACAGCGCCACCAGAGCAATTTCACGCACGAGCCCGAGAAATCCTAGGGAGCCTACATGCAACGCCGTTTTAGGGTGGTGACAACACCAATATTTTGACCGCTATTTACCACCAAATTTGGTGGTTAGCCATTTTGGTCGCCAGTCTTTCTGCCTTTTTTTGTCACGCTCTGAAGTACTCATGTAGGCACGCGATCTATTAAATATCCTTAATTTAGTTTTGCGCCAATGTGCACAAGAGACCTGCATACATATTTAATATATTATAGTTGCATTTTCCTTTTATTTTAACACATCAAACGTACTTTTATATTGCACGTCGTGCGACACATATAAAGCAACAAGTTATAAGGCACGATGGCGTGCTCGTGGTAGGATTATCTCACGCCAAGAATGGGAACTGTATTAAACATTGTCGTTGCCTTCCAGTTGTGCATAATTTATAAAGGGTGCTTTTCGAAGTGTGCTGTAATAAAGACTGTCCTTACTAGTCTGTGTAACTAAAACGTAGACGTGCCGTGTACGGCGCTCAGACGCGCCATTTGTCTCTGGCTGCTGAGGCCAAAGTTTATTAAAAGAAGTTAATTAATTTCGCGTCACCAAGGGTTGCGGGAAATGTGGTCTGTCGGCTGGTCTTTCGCCATTTTGTGCCCCAGATTTAACCCGCCAATTTAGCTTTGCGGCGTTGCATGTAGGCTCCCTAAGAAATCCGAGTGGGACGCGCCTCTCACGGTCAGCAGAGGTGAAGCAAAAAAAAAAAAGAAAAAAAAAAGAGAAAGCGTTTTGTTGGCGTTTGTTGAATTTAATGCCCTCAAGGCAACACAAGTACAACGAGATGAGCCGTAGTGAAATACTGCACTGTACTTTTTATTGCGATAGCAATTATATGGACACTCAAAAGCAGATTTCTGCCGTCGCCGTCGCCGTCGCCGTCGCCGTGAGGTTCCGTATGACGTCATTTGGAGAAGAAATCGTCGCCGATGATAAGTGGTTCTTGAGGGAAAGGGAAAGGTTGACGCTATCTTCTGCAGCCCTTGAGGGAGCACGGCTCAGCGCCAACGGGGAGGGGTAAGTGGGAGCGAAAGAAGGGATAGAGTGGAGTCGCCATGGCTGGGCGAAGCAAAACCGGCAGGCATAGGCGGCACGTATCAGGCCGAGATGGAAGGCCTTGGTGTGCTGCAGAGTCTGCAGGGGTGTTGTGCCAGGCCGGTCAGGCCCGGGGTGGGACGGGAGGCCGTGAGGCCTTCCCGCTTGTAGAAATGTCCTTAGAGGCGTGCGGAGAGCCCTGACGAGTCAAGGAACTCCACGACGCCTCGAAGTGCAGAAAGGTGGTGTCGGCCGGGGAAGAGGAGATCTTCCTCCTTGCCAGAGGGGAGGCCCAGGCGGCGGAACTCCTGCAGGAGTGGGCCCCGCTGCTGGAGGTACGCCGGGCAGGCCAGCAGGAGATGTTCGATCGTCTCCGGCTCCCCGCAGGAGCTGCAGGCCGGGGACATCGCTCGTCCCAGTCGGTAGCTGCGTGCTGCCGTCCAGCTGCAGCCGATGCGGAGCCGGAGAAGGAGCGAGGTCTCCCTGCGAGCCAGGCCTCGCTGGGGGAGTGGTCGTGGGGGGCATCCCAGTGCCACCCGTTTGTCTGGGTGGTGGGTCGCCAGGTGTCGCCGCAGCCTCAGTCCAGTGAAGTCGCCCTCCGTCACGGCCCGACTGAGGGGCACAGTGGTGTGGTGGGCGTCCTTCGCCAGGGTGTCGGCTGCCTCGTTGCCCGGGATCCCTACGTGGGCGGGGATCCAGTGCAGGGACACCGGGTGGCCTGCGTCCTGCAGCGCTGTCAGCCGGGTAGACAGCAGTGCGACTCCAAGGCTGGCGCTTTCTGGCCTCTGCAGGCCGAGGAGGGCTGCCTCGTCGCCGCGCGCCGAACGCTGTATGTGCGAGTGAAAGGGCGCGAGGGGCGCGCGCTTTCACGGGGAGTAAACGCACGGCGGAGAACTAACGCGCGTTCTGCGCCGTGCTCGCTTAAGGGCTGATAAGTGGTTCTTGAGGGAAAGGGAAAGGTTGGCGCTATCTTCTGCAGCCCTTGAGGGAGCACGGCTCAGCGCCAAAAGTAGGCGTCTCTTTCCTCCTTTACAATCACCATATATGTAGAGCAAACGCACCTTCTTCCGACGAGCGAGAGGCCGTGGGGGAGGGGGGGGGGGAGGGAAGGGAGGCGACGTTTAGCTGCGGCACGCAGTGCCTATTTATATCAGAGGCTCCGGCAACAGTCACCAACGCCGCACGCATTTTGAGCGAACGCGGGCAAAACGCCGATGGCGTCGACAACAGTTCTGCGTGTTGCCGATGCTGCTGCATGTCCAAGTTTATACAGCTGATAAAGCTAATATGATTACTCCGTACAGCTCTCTACAAGTTTGCTATCGCAATTGATGCTTCGCCTTTCAGGTGAAACTGCGACAACTTTTTTTATTACCTTGGCTTCTTTAACTGGCACCCAATTCTCGGCACACGAGCGCCTTCTAATTTTTTTTTTTTTGCATTGCTACCACTTTGGAATAGCTCGTGCTGTGCTGCAAAATTCCGTAGCCATGAACTGAGCCACCGCGGTCGGCACGAAATCCCGTAAGCGGGCTTTCTCACATACTCAGCTTTCCGTTCCCAAGATTGCCGACCGCATGCTCGTGGCACTGTTGAAGCTGATGGTGCCGTAATGGCGAGGGCACAGAAAAGGCGTGCAAAAGTGGGTTTTCGGACTCAGCCGGTGGCACTCAAAAAAAGACACCGAAACTACAAACAGTCAAGGTGTAATGTTTTCTCGTCGAAGCCAGGCCTGCTCTGCGTTCCGAGCGCCGCCGGGCAACGGGCAGTATTTTTCACAGCAACATGCCAGAGGAGCCCCACGAAGGAATGTAACATACACAAGGCACATGCGTTGCATATACGCAGCCGCTGATGCATACAAGATTTATTTATTCTTACATAATTCGGGAATATTGTTTGAGAAACTGTCGTTGTTAAGATTATTTCTGCCTTCACGCTGTATTAGACGACTCTGTCAAAATGTATAGCCTATTTTAGTGTATTGATTTCATGTAAGTGAACTGCTGGTTTATATGCTTGCGGAACCTCCCGTAGTGGCTCTGAAAAAAAAAGTTGTCGCAGTTTCACCTAAAAGGCGAAGCATCAATTGCGATAGCAAATTTGTAGAGAGCTATACAGAGTAATGATATTAGCTTTATCAGCTGTATAAACTTGGACATGCAGCAGCACCGGCAACACGCAGAACTTTGTCGACGCCTTCGGCATTTTGCCCGCGTTCGCTCAAAATGCGTGCGGCGTTGGTGACTGTTGCCGGAGCCTCTGATATAAATAGGCACTTGGTGCCGCAGCTAAACGTCGCCTCCCTTCCCTCCCCCTCCCCCCCCTCCCCCACGGCCTCTCGCGCGTCGGAAGAAGGCGCGTTTGCTCTACATATATGGTGATTGTAAAGGAGGAAAGAGACGCCTACTTCTGCAGCCCTTAAGGGAGCACGGCGCAGAACGCGCGTTTGTTCTCCGCCGTGCGTTCACTCCCCGTGAAAGCGCGCGCCCCTCGCACCCTTTCACTCGCACATACAGCGTTCGGCGCGCGGCGACGATTTCATCTCCATTGACGTCATACGGAACCTCACGGCGACGGCGACGCCGACGGCAGAAATCTGCTTTTGAGTGTCCATATAATTGCTATCGCAATAAAATCATCACCCCGCCTTCCTTGATCTGTAGGAGTATATCTGCAGCTCAAAGAACGGGGGATGATGAAATTAATAAATTTGCAGGTGCAAGATGGAGCCAGGTAGCGCAAGACAGGGGTGATTGGAGATCGCTGGGAGAGGCCCTCGCCACGAAAAGTTCTCTATTTTAGCAATGGAGGTCAAATGAGCCTTTGATAATGTGAAGCATGACGCGATCTTGCAGAATCTCCAAGACACAAACTGTGGAATCCGGACCTACCAATACGTACATGGCTTCCTCAAAAACCGCACGGCTACGGTGGGTATTGGCAGCCTCTGAAGCGACAAATTCGAAATGCCCAACAAAGGCACGCCACAAGGGTCAGCCATTTAATCTCGTCTCGTTGTTCAATCTCGTCGTTATTAAGCTCCCCCAACAACTCAATGACAGGAAGGCTTAAATGGGGAAGGCTTAAACCATGCAATACACACCGACGATATAATGTTATGGACAAAAGCATCTACAACCCACCAACAGGAAACTGCCCTCTAAGAGGCAATCGACCATCACATCACATCACCTTATTACCTTAAAGACTCCCAAGTTGAAAAAAAATTATGGGGTTTTACGTACGAAAACCACTATCTGATTATGATGCACGCCGTAGTGGGGGACTCCGGAAATTTGGACGACCTGGGGTTCCTTAACGTGCACCTAAATCTAATTACACGGGTGTTTTCGCATTTCGCCCCCATCGAAATGCGGCCGCCGTGGCCGGGATTTGATCCCACGACCTCGTGCTCAGCAGTCCAACACCATAGCCACTGAGCAAACACGGTGGGTAACTCCGAAGCTGGGGGTATTACATAAGATAGAACAGTTCCTTGCAAAATGCGGTCTTCAGTGCGCCCCCGAAAAATAAGAGCTATACTTATACTCAAGACAAGGACAAGGGGAAGACCACCAGCCCACGTCACCCCCGATCCCAAAGTCGCACTCAGTGGAGGCGATATTCGCAAGTTATTTCCCTCCGCGTCCTTGACCTCACAATACATAAAGATGGATCTGGCGCAGCTACACTTCCGAAGCTTCAGAAGACCCTAACATGAGTAACTCATCTCATTAGGCGCATAACCCCCCAAATCATCGTCATCGTCATCATCATAATCATCATCAGCCTATATTATTGCGATAGCAATTATATGGACACTCAAAAGCAGATTTCTGCCGTCGGAGTCGCCGTCGCCGTCGCCGTCGCCGTGAGGTTCCGTATGACGTCAATGGAGATGAAATCGTCGCCGCGCGCCGAACGCTGCATGTGCGAGTGAAAGGGCGCGAGGGGCGCGCGCTTTCACGGGGAGTGAACGCACGACGGAGAACAAACGCGCGTTCTGCGCCGTGCTCGCTTAAGGGCTGCAGAAGTAAGCGTCTCTTTCCTCCTTTACAATCACCATATATGTAGAGCAAACGCGCCTTCTTCCGACGCGCGAGAGGCCGTGGGGGAGGGGGAGGGAAGGGAGGCGACGTTTAGCTGTGGCACCAAGTGCCTATTTATATCAGAGGCTCCGGCAACAGTCACCAACGCCGCACGCATTTTGAGCGAACGCGGGCAAAACGCCGACGGCGTCGACAATAGTTCTGCGTGTTGCCGGTGCTGCTGCATGTCCAAGTTTATACAGCTGATAAAGCTAATATCATTACTCCGTATAGCTCTCTACAAATTTGCTATCGCAATTGATGCTTCGCCTTTCAGGTGAAACTGCGACAACTTTTTTATGTCCACCCAGGGCGAAGGCCTCTCCCTGCGATCTCCAATTACCCCTGTCTTGCACTAGCTGATTCCAACTTGCGCCTGCAAATTTCCTAACTTCATCATCCCATTTAGATTACTTCCGTCCTCGACTGCGCTTCCCTTCTCTTGGTACCCATTCTGTAACTCTAATGGTCCACCGGCTATCCATTCTACGCATCACATGGCCAGCCCAGCTCCATTTATTGCTCTTAATGTCCATTAGAATATTGGCTATCCCAGTTTGCTCTCTGACCCACACCTCTCTCTTCCTGTCTCTTAACGTTAGGCCTAAGATTTTTCGTTCCATCGCTCTTTGTGCGGTCCTTAACTTGTTCTCCAGCTTCTTTGTTAACCTCCAAGTTTCTGCCCCATATGTTAGCACCGGTAGAATGCAATGGTTGTATACTTTTCTTTTCAACGACAGTGGTAAGCTCCCACTCAGGATTTGGCAATGCCTGCCGTATGCGCTTCAACCTCTTTTTATTCTTCTGTAAGTTTCCTTCTCATAATCAGGGTCCCCTGTGAGTAATTGAACGTACTGCTGCACAGACTCCAGAGGCTGACTGGCGATCCTGAATTCTTGTTCTCTTGCCAGGCTGTTGAACATTACCTTTGTTTTCTGCATATTAATCCTCAGCCCCACTCTTACACTTTCTCGGTTAAGGTCCTCAAATGTTCTAATTCGTCCCCAGTGTAGCTGAACAGAACAATGTCATCTGCAAACCGAAGGTTGCTGCGATATTCGCCGTTGATCTTCACTCCTAAGCCTTCCCAGTCTAAGAGTTTGAATACTTCTTCTAAGCATGCAGTGAATAGCACTGGATATATTGTGTCTCCTTGCCTGACCCCTTTCTTGATAGGCAGTTTTCGTTTTTCCCCGGGACGTGTCTTTCAAGGCCTTTCTAACTTCACCGCAAGTTATAGAAGGAGCCTTTGTATCCTGTTCACCACTACTGCAAATGAAGGTTGCGTGGCTACTCTGGGTGCGGTACAGGTCAGTATAGAATAGTTCTACATATTTTACTGTATCATCAAAATTGCTGATGACATTACCCTGCTTGTCTTTCACTGCATACGTATTTCCCTCTTCTGCGCCAAGTTTTCTTCTCACTGATTTTATGCTGTGGCAACTTTTCTGCTTCCTCAAGTTTTCCGTCGGTATAATTTGTTGTGACGCTATAAGGTTGCTCGCTATGTCTTTATGAATTAGAAATTCTACCCCGTATCCTCTCTTATCTGGAAGACCTCTGTAGCACAGGACGTGGCCGTTATTCAGCACTGTATAAGCCTCAGCAGTTCTAACCTCACTGAGGCCAATAATATCCCAGGCAACGCCTCATAATTATAAGCCCTGCTAAGCTAGCCTCACTCGAGAGGGTTCGTGTGTTAAATGGGGACAAGTTCAGTTTCCAATGGCGGCCTGTCCGTAACCAGAGGTTCTTAGCACCTTCTGCCACATCGCAGGTCGGACCTCCGCCTTGGTCAGGTGCTCCGCAAACGCTGGGGACTGAGGGCCACGGTTAATTTCAAGAGTCATGATGTAGGTAATGGCC
This sequence comes from Dermacentor silvarum, assembly GCF_013339745.2. NCBI lineage: Eukaryota > Metazoa > Arthropoda > Arachnida > Ixodida > Ixodidae > Dermacentor > Dermacentor silvarum. Next base: position 141,234,416 of record NC_051156.1, read on the forward strand.
GAATACTGCACCAGGAAGACCAATTCCTATTCTGGTGAGGGAGTGTCTTTGTTGAAGCTTAGTGGATCTTCCTAATTTGGTTAGGAACCCACTTGCACTCGGCCTTTTTCTTCTTTTTTTTTGCCGGTGTCAGGTGCCACTCCAAGCCTGAAAAATGTGGAGTGGACCAAGATTCAAGTGTGGCACCTTCAGATTAGAAGCCCGGTGTTCTACCTGTGCTCCACGTCACCACTTTAAATAACCTCACTCAAAAAGAGACCTTTAAACTTTCGCGACCATTTTACCGTCGTTCATCGTTCTCCTAGCGCGCTACCGTGTTCCGTGTCACTTGTCATGCCTTGCCAGCTGCTTTACGACAGGTTCTCTATCCTCGCCGACTCACTCTTCTTCAGCCTGCGTCTCACGTCTTGCTCGCCAAGTTTCTGTGGGTAATTTGCGAAACGAAACAATACAAATTTGCAGGCGCATTCGCAGTTCCGTCACTGCGTTTAAAAAGCCGCTTTCACTCCCCCCCCCCCCGTCCCCCTCCCCCCTTCTTAAATTAGGGGAGCAGCTCTGTGGCGGTTTAAGCGCCTTGCGTTATGAGCGAACCACCGCGCAACACAAGAGCGCGTCGAATTCGGGTCAAGCAGTTACTTGGCACATCGTCTCTGACTTCATGGTTCTCAAAGTGTTGTGCGCGACAGGGGCCATAAGAACGCGTGAGAAAAGAAGTAATACTTAAAACACACGGAGACTATTCAGGCACAACGTGCTAGTATATTTTGACGATGTTGCACGAACCGCAGCGGGCGCACAGTTGCGCAGATACCCGGTTCTTCCACGTATACCGGATCCAAGGAACTGGCTGTACGGTGAATAAATTGCCGCCCCGGTTCCTCGAGCGAACGCCTCAAAAAGCGGGCGCCGACTTCTTCAGCCCCCCGCCCCCTCAGTTTGGTTGCTGTCCAAGTTGTCGCTTGCCTCGACTCTCTCAGACGTCTCGTCCCACTCTTTCGTCTTCGTCTCGCGTGCCGTCTCGGGGGGAACCGCGCGACTTCTGGGGCAACCCTTCTACTCGTCGAAGAAAAAAATAATAATAAAATAAACGCTAGTGAAAGACAAAACTTTAGCGCCGACCTTTTTTCTTGTGCTTCTAGGAAAGCAGAGAAAGGTAACGACCTGGATCCTTTCCCCCCTTTTTTTTTGGAAAACTTCCGCGGCGCGGAAAAAAAAAAGAAAAAGCCAGCGACAGAAACGGTTCGACGATGTCTCAGTTCTTCGATGACGACATGAACCGCCAATGCCTGCCTACACTATGTGTCGCGCGAAAGGTGTTTGTAGCGGGTGTCTTCGCGTCGACGTTGTTGCTGATTTTGTAATATGAACCAGTGAGCACTAGCAGGAGAGGAGCCCACGTGTTCCGAGCCAGGTTGTCACCGTTTCTAGCTCGGTTAAGCCGCTGCCGCCCGGCATTAATCACATCACCCCGGGGGAGTGCGGTGCCCCACGCTTCACCGCTGTGCTAGGTACACCGTTTTAGTATCCGCTCCCCAACCAACTCTCACCACTTTGAGCGTGCCTCTATGTTGCCGAAGTGGCTGAGTAAGCCACCGTCGCGGTGCTATGGAGGAAGAGAGGTTGCTGCGCTGTTGCTTTCCGGTGATGCGATGACTAAAAGCTCCTCCGGCATATGTCGCGCTTTTAGCGCGCGCTCTTCTTGTCGCTGTTGTGAAGCGCGTCACGTTCGACCTGCGCTTGCGGTCTTTTTGCGGGTCCAGAAAAAGAAAGGAGAGAGAGAGAGAGAGGGCGGGGGAGAGGAGCCCTCTGGAGTGCTTGCAGACCATTAGTTTTGTTAACATTTGCTCAGTTCACTAGGTTGAGATAACCGAAAATATTTTTCACCGTCGGTGAAATAGCCGATGAATGGTGTATATTTAGACCCCCTACTAGCCATGGGCTATAATTCTAAACATATTGCGCGCATGCCTTCCTGGATGAAGCAAATAAAAAAAAAATGAATGAATTAGTGAATGAACTGGTATAACTGGAATCACACGTTTGTTTTCGGCATAACAGCTATAATGAGCACGTTACGATGGACAGTGAAAATAGGGACTCCCACCATCGATTTCGCTGAGCTGGTTTATTATTGCAATAGCAATTATAAGGACACTCCAGGCTCTTTTCTGCCGTCGCCGTGAGGTTCCGTATAAAGTCCACGGGCGATAAAATCGTCGTCGCCTGCCGTAAGCTGTATGTGCGAGTGAAAGCCTGCAACGATGAGCCGGCAATCTCGCGCACGCAAGGGCGGGAAGCGGGAAGGAAGCGCGTCGTCTTCCAGTCTCGCGCAACGCTCCGGAGGGAGGGTAGGGAGAGGAGGGAGCGTTCTATTCCGCGCCGCCCGAGTGACCGCGCGCGCTCGCCGGGCCGCAAGGCTCCGAGGGGGGGGGGGGGGGGGGGGGGGGGGGCTTGCTCAGTACAGCGTTTTGACAGCGAGTTTCCGCGGCCATCGACTGAGATTCGTTCATGTTTGCTTGTGCGCGCGTGGCACCATGCTTGTTAATTTATATAGTATGCCTATGTTTACAAGATTATATGGCCGATAAAACTACTTTCCTTACTTCGTATACCTGTCCACTCATTTGCTATCGCAATCAATGCTTCGCCTTTCGGGCGAAACTGCGACTTCTTTTTTTCTAGGGTGGTCTCGATAGCAGTGCAGTAATATCTAGGCACCCTAGTACCTACGACGCATCACTACAGGGTTATGTGAGCGTTCTAGGCAAGCGTATTAGATGTAATGCAATGCCAAGAAAACTGTAACACTTTACTACTAGTGCTACACTATGGTTCGGTTGACTGTGACCTGGGAATGATCTTACGTCTCCTTGTGGCAGTGCAGCACAGCCGACTCGTCGGGAAAAACATACAAAGTTCAGTTTGACGAGAATCGTGTCGTGGTGTGTGTCCTAGATGCAACTCTTTGCCTCATCGCAAGTTGAATCTGGTGCTGTTGAACATGCACCCCTGGTGTGAACCGATGAGTGAAAGCCATCGCGGCCAAGCTGTACCTTTTAAGACATTTCCTGGAGTATGTATAGGTACCTCCACGCGACGCAGAACGTGATGACTGCAATTTTTCTTTCTTTCTTTCTTTTTTAGGTTGTAAACCAATTTTCTATGTCGCGCGATATAGCTCTCAAATACCCGCTATAAGCTTACTGTGTAGAAACGTTCCATTGCGCCTTCTGTATACCTTTAACCATGAATCATTACGCTTAGAAGCAAGCTTTTCCGTCTTTCCACGCTGACCTTGACAGCGCAGATTTCACTGCGACATTCACGCTCTGCGTCAACTACTCTACAAAGAGAATAAAACGAACGGTTTTGCCTCACTCCTAGCTCTGTAAGGAAGAGGACAAGGCTTCACTTTTACTTCACTGCAAATACCAAAGTATAAAGTGGGTGACGTTCCGGGCAGCATAGCATGCATATAGTCGCTTGATTGTTTCTCGCGCATACGGCTTACAGATATGGCATTGCACGGAGAGATACATGGTCATGCCATGCGCTGCTCATCCTTCAAGCATCAAACGTGCGTCAGTTCTGCTTCGAGAAAAAGTGCATACACTCTTCTCTTGCGACCTTGTCCCAAAGAAACGAGCCACTGCGGAAGACACTTCCCGACCGCCCACGCGAAGCAAACTGCGACGTCCCCGCAGCCGCGCGCGCTACTGCGCCAAGGCCTCACCAGCCTCGCGCACACGCATCGACGTTGCCATCAAGGAGGCCTGCCACGTACACTGTACTCGTGGCCAGATACGGCGATGATGGGCCGGATGATTGAAAGAGGGCCCGCAGACCGCGGCTCTCCATGCTCTGCATCGGCGCCGTCGATCAGCTGCATGCTCCGAGTGTTTCCCCGAAGACGACGACACGTTTGTTTTGAAAGCGACTGGCTGTCTTGCGGAAGGAGGCGGGCCTGCCTCATCGCGAAACCTAAACTGCATCTCAATGGGGCCCCCTCACGGTTGGCATAGTGCCAGCGGGCCGTCGCTGCGTGCTCGGCGCGGAAGCCTAACCTCCCCTTCTCGTCCCTGCCCCATTTTTATCTTTGTTGAGGTTACGCACACCGCGATATTGTGGCTTCACTGCACAGAAGATAGGACGCTGGACGCCAGTGGAGGGGGAAGGGAGCAGTGTTTGCGTTTTGTGCCGCGTTCACGCATTGATGTACGGTGAAAACTGCGCACGGTGTCAGAAGCTGGGATTGACACGCCCATCTACCGTCTCGCAAGAAGAGGAGTGATGGCTCATAACACTGATAACAGGCGGCGGAGACGCATGCAAATCAGATCGCTGGACGCGCAGGAGGAGCCATAGCGGGCCCACTGTCTCGCTTTGAAGTGGCTTTCGCCACTTTATATGCGTACGCATGCTCGTTCGTTCGGTGTGTGCGTGCGCGCGCGTGTGTGTGCGCGCGCGTGTGTGTGCGCGCGCGTGTGTGGGCTTGACTCTATGTGCTAACTGTCTGCGAGAGTGTGTCGTATTAAACTTTGCAACGAAAAAGAAGCCAGTTGTGGCCCTATAGGGACTCACTAGAGAAAACAATAAATCAGTTTGGACTAAATCAGTTTAGACTGATGAAGTATTCTGTAAACAACTCTTGTTTAGAGTTGATTTTGCGGTGATACGTTGACTGTTAGAAACGTTCGGTTTATTGAATTTCACGTCGATATTAAAGCACCGGTACGTCAGTGTTAGGTCGTGAATCTCAAACTATTGTTTCTTATATCCGCCATTGTGACCCAGTGAAAGTTCTTGAAAGTTGCTAAGCTCAGTCTTCGACACTTTAGGAATACAATGCACTCCACCTTTATCCAAATATATCTGCGATGTGATGCCGTACCTCTCCCTCCTTCGGTGAGATCCAAAATTACAGTAGCTCCAATTCCTAAGAATATGCATCCCGAGTACAACAAGGAAAGGCGCAAAGCACGCGCACAACATATTCAATCGATGTACTCCAATAACGCTAGGTACAATACGTACTACACGGACGCAGCTGCGTATGCAGAGGCTACCGGGCAGCACTACCGAAGGAGGTACGCCATGGCAGTCGTGAACGCGATCAGCCAGCAGCAAATTACCGCGTCGACCACGGCGGGCTCCCCCACCTCGGCCGAAATGTTAGCAGTGGCGATCGCGCTCGCTCACGCGGAGCGTTCGGAAAGGGACTCAGTCGTGGTCACTGACTCCCGGGAGACATGTTGCATGTTTCTTAAGGGGCACGTGACTGCGGCTAGCCTCGCGATAATCCCCAAATCGTTCAACCACCGCCATCGCCTACTCTGGTGCCCGGGACATTCGGGGATACAGGGGAACGAACAGGCTAACGCTTTAGCTCGAGCGTCTACTAACCGAGCGATGGCGTCCTCTTCGAACCCCAACCCCTCACACTATCCCTCACAAAATCCAATCAATTTAAATGTAAAAGACACCCTTGCTCATCAGCGCGGAGTCCGCAGAAAATACCCGCCGCCTCACCCACAACTTAGCGGGGAAGAGGCCGCCGATTGGCGCAAAATACAGACCGGGGTATTCCCCCATCTAAAACTGCTAAATGCCATGTATCCCACCCGCTATAGGGCCACATGCCCTTGGTGCGGTGGCATACCTACACTAATACATGTGACCTGGGAGTGTAGTAAGCACCCTCATAGGCCCACTAATAATATCTCAATGGAGCAGTGGGAGGCACAGCTCGCCCGTTCCGACTTGGCAGGACAAAAGTCCTTAATTAGCCAGGTCAGGCAGGCGGCAGAGGCCAGTGGGGCCCTGGACTGAGGGGCTCCGACCACCGCTATACTTAAAATATTTTCCAGCCAAATAAAGTTTCTATATATATATATCCAAATATAGACAGAATTAGGCTCAAAGTAGACGCCGTCAAAATGTCTTCACGACGAGATGGTGCGGGAACTTCTAGTCAGCGTAGCCACGTATCCGTATCTTGCTTTCGTGTCTTTTCTGTCTCATCAAGTCTCCTCCTCTCACGGCAAGAGTGACATTTTTGGTATTGTACAGAAGGACAATTTACTAATGCAGCCCAAATTTATTCTTACTTTGGTGTCACGTTAAGGCAGTGTGGTGGGGATGATGCTTTCGAACGGCGGGGTCGTCCAAAGTCCGAACTAACTGCGTTCTCATACGTGAAAGAAAAAAAAAAAAAACAACACCTACATGAAGCGAAAAAAAGGACGATGAACCCCGATTACCAAAAGCCAATACGAAACAGACGAGAATAACAGAGCCGAAGGACTGTCAGATGCTTAAAAAAATGCGTAGATAGAAAGAACGGAGAAAAAGGAAAGCCAAGGAGGTCAACCAGACGCGCGTCCGGTTTGCTACCCTTCGCACATGGAAGCGGCTTAAGGAATAAAAAGCAAGAAAAGAAAGGAGAGATAACATTGAATCTAGCTCCATCCGGGGTGCACATCGACACTGCAGTCGGTCACTGACACGGTCAGTTTCTGAGATTGACGTATTATTTCTTGGCATAAGGCTGCACCGCATGGGGAACACAAAGGGCGTTTCAGCAAACACTCTCAAATTTTTTAAAGGTTGCATAATTGAGTAATTAAACATCCGCTAATAAAGTTTTTAACTAATTACCTTATGGCCCATGTTGCAATTTACAAGTTCCAGCCGTGGAGTTCGCAAGGCGAATCCACTCGGAACAAATTCTCAGGATGACACCAGTTTCGAGATATCAATTCCAGAACTTGGCGGAGATATGCATTGACTTTCCAGTCACTTAACAAAACGTCGTTTTATGCATTTAAGCACGAAAGTAACTGGAACACCACATATTGACCCATACTGCGAGAACTGTGATAGGGTAAACTAGAAAAGAAACACCTGAGCCCTGCGTTTACCTCAAAGAACAAGGACAGATATGGCCAAAAGCCCATTGAGTGTTCTCTAGCATACGCGCAATAGCAGTTGCGCAGAATCGCAGCTCCCCCTTTGGGACACACGTACACCAAACACGTTGTGCCACGCGTGGTAGTCCTGTTCCAGGTATAGAACTCGGCCCCATCACCTTCTCGGGGGGGGGGGGGGGGGGGGTATCTATACTATCGGAGCTAACCAGAAGGCTAGCAGATCGCAGGGACAGACCGAATTAATCAATAAATCGAAGCACAGGTACACCAAACAAGGACAATTAGTTCTGTGGAAACTTTCCTCCACCTTGCAGATTTCCATGCACTATGCGATGTGATTTCCAGCGTGTAAAGACCTGCTGGAAGAGGACTTATAGACATTCCAGACTTCATATAGGCCTGGACTAGGTGATCATCTTCATCATCAGCCTATATTTATGTCCACTGCAGGACGAAGGCCTCTCCCTGTGATTTCCAATTACCCCTGTCTTGCGCTAGCTGATTCCAACTTGCGCCTGCAAATTTCCTAACTTCATCATCCCACCTAGTTTTCTGCCGTCCTCGACTGCGCTTTCCTTCTCTTGGCATCCATTCTGTAACTGTAATGGTCCACTGGTTAACAATCCTACGCATTACATGGCCTGCCCAGCTCCATTTTCCCCTCTTAATGTCAACTAGAATATCGGCTATCCCCGTTCGCTCTCTGATCCACACCGCTCTCTTCCTATCTCTTAACGTTAGGCCTAACATTTTTCGTTCCATTGCTCTTTGTGCGGTCCTTAACTTGTTCTCGACCTTCTTTGTTAACCTCCAAGTTTTTGGCCCTTATGTTAGCACCGGTAGAATGCAATGATTGTGCACTTTTCTTTTCAATGACAGTGGTAAGCTCCCAGTCAGGATTTGTCAATGCCTGCCGTATGCACTCCAACCCAATTTTATTGTTCTAAAATTTCTTTCTCATGATCAGGGTCCCCTGTGAGTATTTGACCTAGATAAACGTATTCCTGCACAGACTCCAGAGGCTGACTCGCGATCCTGAATTCTTGTTCTCTTTCCAGGCTATTGAACATTATGTTTGTCTTCTGCATATTAATCTTCAACCCCGCTCTTACACTTCTCGGTCAAGGTCATCAATCATTTGCTGTAATTCGTCCCCATTGTTGTTGAATAGGACAATGTCATCTGCAAACCGAAGGTTGCTGAGATATTCGCCTTTGATCCTCACTCCTAAGGCTTCCCAGTTTAAGAACTTGAATACTTCTAAGCATGCAGTCAATATCATTGGAGAGATTGTGTCTCCTTGTCTGACCCTTTTCTTGATAGGTAACTTTCTACTCTTCTTGTGGAGATCACAAAGGTTGCTGTACAATCCTTGTAGATATTTGCCAATATACTCACGTATGCATTCTGTACTCTTGAACTTCTTCGCTAGTTATAGAAGGAGCCTCTGTATCCTGTTCATCACTACTTTGAATGAAAGTAGCTTGGCTGCTCTGGCCACTGAACAGGTCAGTATAGAATTCTTCCGCTGCTTTTACTATGTCATCGAAATTGCTGATGATATTACCCTGCTTATCTTTCAGTGCATACATTCTGCCTTGTCCTATGCCAAGTTTCATTCTCACTGATTTCATGCTGCGTCCATATTTTGCTGCTTCCTCAATCTTTTCCATGTTATAATTTCAGACAACCCTTACTTTCTTCTTATTGATCAGTTTTGACAGTTCAGCGAATTCTATCTGATCTCTCGAGTTCGACACTTTCATGTTTTGCCGTTTCTTTGGGTCATTTTTCTTTCTTCTTTCTTTATTACCTGGACTAGTTACTTGTTATTAAATGGGAAGGATTTTTTGGCGAACATTTGTCACTTTGACAGTATCTATCTATCTATCTATCTATCTATCTATCTATCTATCTATCTATCTATCTATCTATCTATCTATCTATCTATCTATCTATCTATCTATCTATCTATCTATCTATCTATCTATCTATCTATCTATCTATCTATCTATCTATCTATCTATCTATCTATCTATCTATCTATCTATCTATCTATCTATCTATCTATCTATCTATCTATCTATCTATCTATCTATCTATCTATCTATCTATCTATCTATCTATCTATCTATCTATCTATCTATCTATCTATCTATCTATCTATCTATCTATCTATCTAGCCGCCTACGTCTTGGTGCTCTCATGGGCATTTCGTTAACTTGGTAGGTACCAAAATTGGCATAGTATGACAAGAATGCACGACAAACATAGATGATAGGTCATGACATGAATATCATGAAATGTGTGTCATGTAGGTCATGAAACAGCAGCATACGTCTTGGCGCTCTCATGGTCATTTCATTAACTTGGTATGTAACTAGAATGGGTTCGGACATGGGTAGTAAGTGAAGGAAACACTAAAGGATGATAGTGGAAGTCATAATCATGAGCATGACTCAGCAAAAATGACAATTATTCAGCGAAAAAAAATTAGCACTCAAAAACCACTGGAATCGGTACGGACGTGGGCACTATAAGTGAAGGAAACACTGGAGGATGCTGGTAAAAGTTAGTCATGAGCACGACTAAGCAAAAATGACAATGACTCAGCGAAAAAAAGATTAGCATTTAAAAACCACTGAAATAGGGTTCGCACATAGATGATAGGTCATGACGTGAATGTCATGACATGCGTGTCATGTAGGTCATGAAACAGCGGCCTACGCCTTGGTGCTCTAATGGTCGTTTCGTTAACTTGATAGGCTCTCCGCACACTCTTTCGCATAACATGGATTCACACAGGGTGTGGGATCTGCCGGCTTTTTTCTCTTAAATTAACTTAGACCTCCCTCTCTCAGCAAGCGAAATCACTCTTGCGGTGAGATAATACTCGTACTATGAGTTTTTCATGAGGACATTATGTTACTATATTTCTGTCAGCGTTACGAAACTTAACTTAGGCCTCCACTGCATGTTTGAAGTCATCACGCCCTCGTGCTTAAAACGCAGGAAGGTGTCGTGAAAAGAAACCCCGTTACTGCTGCGTCCAAGCGAAGTCATCGTTCAAGAATGCGCACTATGTGAAGTGGTGTGCACATACGTAAAAAAGAAAAAAAGAAGAAGGAAAAAGAAAAAAAAAGAAAAGTAATATTTACGAACGCTTTCGTAATCTTTCCAACGTAACGGAAAGCTTCGGAAGGCCTGACAGAAAGGAGTTTGAAGAAGCGGATGCGCTCTTTGTCAACGCATTTCCCGCGCGCGAGACGAGCGGTGACAAACAAGGACAGCGGGAAATTTTTAACGACGCAACAGGTCTTGCTCGCGGGATCGGGGGAACGCCGCCGGACGTCTCTGTCAGTAGCTTGCGCAGGCGCGGAGCTGCTCGGCTGGTTCGCCAGAACAGAACTGAATTTAGGCTCCCTGGCGTCAGTGTGGACTCCCATTTCGGACCCTATAGAGAGTGCGAGGTGTGCTGCAGAAGGCACGCAGCATTCGTCTGCGTAGCGAAGACCCTGGTAAACCTTGGAGAGAGAGAGAGAGAAAAGCTTGGGAGCACTTGGAGCCAAATACGCGGTCAAAACAACACACACACAGACGGAGGGCTAGGCCGCGCGGCGCCCCTGATTTACGGTTTCGGCCCGGGAGGTTTTCTGCGCCTTCGGCAAGGTGTGTACACTGCAGGGGCAGACGGATACAGTGGCGGCCCTGTTTCGCTCCTCTCGTCTTCTTGTTCTCCACGGGAGGAGTAACTCTTGTGTCAGAGCTCGACGCGGTTACGGAGAGGTTTCGCCATTGTGGAAACGTCTGTTCGTTTAACCCGGAGCTTTGTCTCACCGACACCTCCGCCGCTCCCAAGTGCGCTAAGCCGAAGCGCGTTTGTTTTTGTTTGCTTGCTCTTGAGGGGAAGATGACTCGATCGTGTTTGTTTATTTACTCATACATTCACTAAGACGGATTGCCGAGAATAAATGGCGAAATGTTATGGGAGAATACAATAACAAGCTTGCGTGTGCTTTTCTTTGCCCCGCGCATGCCGAAGCACGTATGGCAGTGGCCGGCGCCTCTGACAGGCGTTAACGTCTCCTTACAAGCATCGAAGAAATGTCTCAGCAAGCTTGAGCGATTAATTATGCTCTGAAATTATTTGCTGCGACAACAGCAGGGGGCCTCTCACGGCGTCTTCTTCGTACACTACAGTATCGCTTTCTGTGGCCTCCGAAATGCATGCATAGACACCACCGCTCTCAGAGTCGTCGTGACCCGCCAAACTCCGCGCAAACTCCAAGCGCCAATTGGTTGGCCCCTGAGGCAACTGGTGTCACGTGCATAGCGCCGTCGGGCTCCCAAATGCTTATTGCCGCCGGAGCATTAGCTCTATCCTTAGCGGCAGTGATAGGAAATGGTTATTTTTTCTTCGGCGTATAGCGAAGAAACTGAGGGTAAAGGTGGTAACCGCAAAATGCATACGCCAGAATAAGACTGTAAAACTATGGGCTTTTTATTTTTTATACGCAGCCCGAGAGACGGGAGGGGGAAAAACAGACACAGAAAGCACACCCGCACAACTCTTTATATGTTTTGCATATTCCATTATTCGCCATGCCTATGCAGGTAAGCTTGCTTCTGAGACGACATTTGTTGGTATCTGAGTAAGAAACAACGACCTTTCCTGATGTTCATTCGCAGCACACTTTCCAGATGTTCATTCGCAAGTGATCGCGTACAAGAGGGGAGGCTTGCGCGAGCAGGCAATTTATGATCGTGTTCCGGTACAGCGCGCAAAGACGAGACACACGAGATATAAAGGCACGGGTGCACAACGCTGTCTCGCAATCGAGATGGCACTACGCCTGATATAAGCACTAGCGCAGTTGAAACCTTATAAGAAAAAAAAAAACAAAGAACACAAATGAGAAATCACAGTAAACGAGCAATCTACAAGTCGTGTCGGATCGGTCAACAGTGAAGATGCTACGCGAGGAATGAGAAGGGCGATCCGCAAATTTGGAGGACGCTTAAGCTTCGCCTTTAAGTGTGGAACGCGATAGCATTCAAAGATCCCTGGATGCTTGTCAGGCTTCCCGGCAACTGCAGCTTTCCTTTTTCTTCACCTTCGCCTCCGCGCGCCGCTGCCGTTTTTGCGCAGCCGAGGAGGCGAGCGCCATCTGGATGGCATTATTGCAAGGAACAGACTCCGGCGCGCACCGCTGTATGAATGGTAGAAATGCCGGGAAAGGGGTTTGTGTTTCAGTTTCCGCGCAACAGAATTATGTTTACTCGTATATTCAAATCACAGTCCGACGCGATCGTGTCTGTAGGTTGTGGTTTAGTCGTACTTTACGATTTTTCAGACACATTTTACTTGGAGAAATTCAATTAGTTCACTAAAGCCTCTGCGCCACGCGTACGGGCTGCGTTGTCGGGGTGGTTCGGGGTGATTTTCTCGTCCGTGGACGCCGAAGTTGGATTTTCTGCGAGGCGGGGCCCTTAACGCAATCGCCTAAAAAGTAAATTAATTTTACAAAGTCTGGCTGGAAGGGTGCACGGTCTGCAATCGTGCCTGCGAGTCAGCGCTGCGTTTCTGGGCCTTTGTTTCCTTGGTGTCTCCCGTCTTTGTGCTCACTGTAAGCACGTAGAAGACCACTCACAAGTTTCTTTCCGCGCGGCAGCATAAAGCAACGACGCAACTTTCACCTGTTGCTGTCAGTCAGGGTTTAAAGTAGAAGCCACTCACGGCCCTCGCGGTCCTTGCGCCTGCCGATAAGGCACGCGAGCGTGGCGCGTGTTGGACCGTGCGCAACGCTCGAGTTCGAAGCCAGCCACCCTGCTCTCCAGTATAGCCGGGAACCGGCACGGGAAAAGAAAGACGCCCGCTTGTTGGCTGCGGAATCGTTCCTCTCGCAAAAGGTCCCGACTCGCGGGCCGCCAAAAATACGCAGGGGTGCGCGCTCCCGCCCGCATCGCTCGCGCGTGCGAACTTCACGAGAGAAGAGGGCCGTATCCCAATTTGTCATTCTACGGCGTGCGGCGGCCATGTTTACGCCGTGTTACGCGCGCGAGGGTTCGTCGAGGGAAGAAGAAGCTACACTCTTGCCTGTTTATTGCTCGTTGCTCCGGGACTCGGCGAACAAGAGCTGCCTCTCTTTCAGGGAGCCTCGCGTGGCGACAAAGAGCGCTTAAGAGTGGGCGCGATATTTTCCATTCTTTCATTTTGAAAAATATTTCATCGTTTTGCTAGTTTATAGTCAGCCTTATTCTTATTCGCAGTATTCATTTCTCTCTGGGTTTAGCGAGTGCGACTTGAGGAAGCCGGAAATGCATTGGCTACGCCATGTGGATCGAAGTATAACCATTTTTTTATATTCAAATAAACACAGCGAAATTATGTGGAGTTCTGAGGTTCAGAGTTCGCTTATTTGAGCCAGTGTCATTTCGATGTTTAATTCTGCTAATCAACCCCAACAGCTTGACGTGTGCTTACACAGTTAGCACATGTTGCGGTGAAAACCAACCGCTGCGCTCACTAGCTGATACCGACAACTTTCTCAGGTGTCTGTAATAATAACCGACACCGTTCGCACTGTTGAGAAACCGGTCCACCTGACGCTGAAGACACTCGCTTGCCCCAAAGAAGTCTGCACCACTGACATGCAAGTATCGACAGTAGGGACGACCACAAATTTATTTCGTCTGTTGTGCTGTACGTTCCTTCTGTGCTCGTCTTGTTTTCAACGAAAACCTTCGTTCATAATGAACCAACCATCCTACTTTATGATTCTTCGCAGATTTCTCTTCTTCTTGTTCTTTTTTTTGTAGTGATATCCCAACCAGAAGAGTAGCAGAGGGTTGAGGCACCTCCCTGTCTTTTCAACAGACCAAAAAACGTACTTTATTATTTGGTGTGCGAATGCAACATAATAATAGCAAGAAAGAGAGCAAGAAGAATGAGCTGGCTGACATTTATCACTAGGACAGGCTCGACACCAGCGTGCTCTAGAAAGAACGGTCAGAACAGACAAGCAAGCAAAGAGAAGAATGAGAAGACCAGGCGAATCAATCAATCAATCAATCAATCAATCAATCAATCAATCAATCAATCAATCAATCAATCAATCAATCAATCAATCAATCAACAAAACAAAGGAACAACAAGAACGAAAGCAGTGACGTACTGCACACACTAAACCATTGCTTTGACCAAGATATAGGAACTGCACAAGCATCCACTAAGGAAGACTACATGGCAATATACTGCAGTCAATGTTCGGCAGATTACGGAAAAACTGTTTGATGTAACAATACTAAGAGCAAACTCAGTTCTGATGACTCATTCTGAGGGAACGCCCTTCTGCTAGTTCATTTTCTTGGGTATTATTTAATGTCTTCAGCTGCAACTTCCTTTCTTTCCTGTTATTTTACTTATTATTTTTTTAATAAACGACCAATTACTACTACAACTTTCGTAGGCTGTCGTATTCTTTGCCGACTGCTTCCATCTGCTATCCGTACCACTTACTTTGCCTTGCTGTCAGTTTATCATGCTCATTTAATTCTTTCAAAGTTCATTTTTTTATATTTCATTACCGGCGGTGTATACTCGGCAAAGCAATCGGTCACACGAAGTGATATTAATGTAGCCCGCTCATGATGTAGATGTTTGTAGCTGGTGCTGTAGAAGTTCAGTTTTATCTCTGTTAAACAGATTCGGCTCCAATCTTCACTGTCGAGAGTTCGTGTAGGGCGACGTTGAGACATAAAGTCCTGAATGATGGACGCTGGCGGACTGGACAAAATCAGACAGTGCATGCGTACATGTATGCTGTACGTGACGGCTGGACCGATGGGAAGTTCTAAGAACCCGATTTATTCAATCGAAGAAGCGCCGAGAAGATATTCTCATTCAACGATGTGCGTTTGTCGTCGATGCGTTGTTATAGAAATAGCCGAGGTTTCCTCTTTATACAGAACGATATGTGAAAGCACCAGCCAACGACATCCCTTCTCTTCTTGAAGCCGAATAGATAAAGAATAAGACAAAATGACAGCGCAATACAGACTAATCGAGTGGTTTGCGGAGCTCGGATGCTGTCGTCTTGTCTTTTTGCTTTCTTGCCAGCTCAGATAGTTCGTCGAGAACTATCTGAGCTGACGTCAGCGCAGAGTAGAAATGTGAGCGACACTTCAGAGATATATCAGGGTCTATAGTCTAGGCCGTATATATTGGCTCGTCTTATATGAAGGGTTACGAGCGTCTTCTGGTCTGGTTCGACGCTCTATTCCACCGGAGCGGAAAAAGATTGTCACCACACCCGACGTTGTCGCTGACCATTCTAGGCGGTCGCTTCCGTGATCGTATATAGTCCTTCATTGCCGCAATGGCAACTAAAGCAAAATCAAGAGCATCGATTCAGCGCGTCTTGCTTGCTTGCTCCCTATACCATGGGAGCGTACCCACTACGGTGGATTGGCCATCTTATACGCGGACGGTTGTTTTGTTTTCTTCTTCTTGTTCTTTTTATGACCTCTGACCCCACACACTGGTTTATGTGACAAGCGGTCGCCGCGTTCTGTAGGCAAGGCACGTGTCCCTTAACAACAGCTCCGGATTTTAGCGGTGCCTTTGCTTTTAACGCGAATGCGACGAATATTGAGGTTTAACAGCTACGAGCCGTAGCGTGCGTTGTCACTGACGTTTTTCCGTCGGTGAAATCAAGCAGGTGAAGGAAAGTTGGAGCAGACTCAAATCTTCGAAATGAGATTTTCTGCCTTGCACGCGGAACGTTCACGCTTCGTGAATTCACCCCCGCCAGGTGGTGGCTCAGTGGCTGCGGGGCCCTTCAGCTGTGCACGAGGCCGCAGCTTCGATTCACGACAGCGGCGGCCGAATTAAAATAGTGCAGAACGCAAGAGAGGCTTGTGTACCAAGCTATCGGTGCTCGCTGAGCGACCTGAAGAGGTCAGAATTGATTGGGAGCACTCCGTTATGGCGTCTCCAATAACCTTTGTGTTGATTTGAGGGGTTAAACACAATCAATCAATCAATCAATCAATCAATCAATCAATCAATCAATCAAATTATCCTCTCTACGTCTGGAGAACAATTATTCGAGATTCCAAATTGGTGAGTGGCTGCTTGCCAGTTCTCTTGCGAGTTCCTTGGTTTATATATCACCCAGTCCTCTGGGTCGCGATTCCCAGAGGAGGCGATATTTCTAGCAGTTTTATTAAACAACGCACCAACGTGGAGAACGCATGCAAAGACGGAGTGTGGGTACTCTGTGTTTTGTTCTTTTAGTCTGCATGCTCTAGACCGTTATAGCGTGCGTATGCGCCCTAATAAACGAGAAGGGTAACAGAGGGGCTCAATTTTTTACTAGACACAACGACGTGAAGCCAACCGATAATGAAGCAAAGGAAAACTCAGTACAAATGACTCGTGGTTTTAATTGAAATGCAGAAATGTGAAGTGTAAGTTAAAATATAATTACCCCTGTGATTTTCTCGCCTCACGTTTTTCTTGGCTTCATTTTGTGTTGGCTTCATGTGGTTATATACGTACTAGCAATATAACTCAACGGGAAAATCATCTTTATATATTTATAGGCTCCTAAACACCTCGCTTTCTTTCTTACTTTTTTACAGCGGAGCTGTTAAGGGCTAGGTTCCCCAGGATCGTGGCCGCTTGTAGAAAAAAAAACCTATCATCATCAGCATGGGCTGTGGCTTCATGTGCGTGGCGGTTTCCCGCCAGTTGTGCCTTAGCACAAGT